>NC_058108.1:32868670-33198403 GCF_914725855.1 Thunnus albacares | reverse complement strand
AACTACAAAAGGAGGTCTAAAGGTGAACATCAATTTATTGATGCTTGGCGATTGCAATGCAAAGCTACATCTGAGTTCAACTTGCAGGCTGACCTGGAGAAGTCACACACTGACGACGAAAAGTAATGTAGATGGATAAATCAAGCATTTTTAAGGCCAAGAGTTCCTTGGCTCCTTTGGACTCTCTAGTAAAACAGTTTCCACTGGAGCACTCATGTCCACGATCTCTACAGTCATGGAAGTGAATACAATGCTAATATACAGTATCTATAGGTATAGGTATTAACTAAAATGACAACAAGTAAGTGTAGAAATGATGAGTTCCTTGTATATTTAGTGGAGTTTAAGTTAGACAAATCATCAGCCACCTAAATAGCACCTTTGGATCACCTGCTCCATGTGTTTTTCAGGTAAAGTTTTGGCCCATTGTGCTGTGGCCTTCATTGGCATTAGCCATGAATAAATGCTTTTTTCTTCTGTTCAGAAAATTGCAAATGCTTTGACCTGTTTCTTTATTTACTGATGGTCAGAAGGGTTCATTTTAGTGTTTTGATTCATGCTTTTAGCAGTGATGACTCAGCTAGTAGCTGATAGCAACCGACATGCTAGCTTGATGTAGTATATGGTATACGTTTGTTAATGAAAGCTAATCTGATTATTTGTGTGTTAATTCAAGCTAATTAATAGGCTAAATGCTAAATGCTAATGCCCCACACTAAAGAGACATTACTACATTATGGGTTGAACTTATTGATTGCCTGATTGATGTCTTTTACTCATCATTTTGTTATATTTCATGTTTGTTAATTCCTTGTCTTTGTTGTCTAGAACCACAAACTCAGCACAGGGAGATTTCTGGAATAAAGCTAGTTTGAGTAGTGCATAAGGTGGGTGTGTAGACAAAGACAAAGATGTCAGCAATAATTATCACATTTTGTTGGATATTTTAATTGCGACCGGAGAATCTGTAGGAGTGATACTACTCAGTAATTGGTTAAAGTTCATTAAATCAGCACCCAGATTGTAAAATACTGGTGGTACTGGTTTTCCTTTAACAAGATTGCACACCAACACAAGTAATAGTAATAAGAAAAGCAACATTTGTTGTCATAATTGTATCAGTTGAAGTAGCAGCAGTAATATTGATGAAATATGATGCATGTTATAGGGCTTCTACAGTGTTCACCAAATGAGAATTAAGACATATTTAACACCACATAGAATGTAATTAAATGCTTTTTTCGCTGACATACTGGTCAAAGAATGATAGAAAACCAGTCATGACAACAAAGCCTGCAATTATTTGTACAGTGCATGAATCTGTTAACATGTATCACATTGCTGTCTGTTCTTCTCATCTGTATATAACAATAATTCCTTGTAATATAGTTAATCACATGAAAAACTATGGATTAAACAATTTAAAAAAAAAATAGAATTTTTTTGCTTAATTTTACACTCGCCCAGTCTGAGTGGATGAGCTTCCTAGTTACTGTAGCTAGCAGTAGTGACAGTGTTTTCTACAGGTCTGACTGAAACACCACAAAAAAGGATTTAACAGCTTCCTGCAGCTCAATCCACTGTCCCACCAGTCTCACTCATAGTTTAATGGCTGAAAAAATATTCAAGAATCTTGTAAATGAAATTCAGATTTTAATACCTTCGAAGGCCTTTTTTTGAGGGACGTAAATTCAATGTTTTTTAAGACTTTCCAAGACCTGCAGATACCTGGATGTTCACACAGCTTGTTATTGATCTATTATGACTTTATTAGTATTTAAAGGAACATAAAATTGACACAGCAAGAAAAAGAACTCATACACAACATGAAAGACACTAGAAAGGAGCTACAAAGGAACAACTGAAAGGTATGTTGATAGGGCCAGAATGTGTGTTACATAAAAGCGTGGTCTGATATAACAAGTGATTTTATCAATTCATCAACTGTGTCGCCCTAAGGGTCTCAATTAAGTAATCCTTCCTTTTCTATATATCCTACGCAGTAAAATCAATCCAATCATCATCATTTGAGTTGGGGCTCCATCTAGTGGTGAAAATATAACCCATTATGCACATCCTTTTTCCAAGATACAGAATGTCCAGGATATGTTTTAGTATTTTCCCAAGAAATTGGTTGTATTAGTGTTCACTGAAGACTGATTGTTTATAGCACAGTGGTCAGTTTTTTCTGTGAAGACACACGTATACCCAAAGTATCTTCATGGATTAGTTAGGAAACCGTTTAGGTGTTTATTAAGCCTACCTCTTCTGTGATCAGGCATCATCATGTCACTGACTGTCCTGCTTAACCCCTCATTATCACATCTCTCAGTTCTGGGTTCCTCTCTGCCTGAGGTTTAGTGCTCTTCCTCGTTCTTCATCTGTTCTATGCAAATCCTGGAAATAAACTCCTTTCTCCTTAAGTACTCTGTATTCCTCCACCACCATTACCACCTGTCATGTTTAAAGAAAGTCTGGTTGGAGTTTCTCAGGCCATTTATTTGATTTTAAATTGCAAATTGTATTAACACCAGACTTTTTGTGTCAAGGCTTGATGAGCCCATTGGACCTCAAGCGTTAACTACCGATCCGAGCGGCTCATGATCCTCAGACTGCCTTCTGGTAATGAATTAAACTGGATATGATTTCTCCAGGATCAACTGTTCTGATCTGTAATTTAGTCTTTTAGTTGTTTCTTTCTCTGTTTTGTCACCATGATGTTGGTTTGTAATTTATGGTCCTCCGCCTTGCTGACAGTCTGGCCTTGAGCTTGCGAGGATGTCGCAGTCTTCGCCTCTGATTAGCATCTGCAACTAGTTTTCATTTTTCCTTCATGTCTCTTCCAACATCCACTTGGAAATGTGCAAGAGTCTTGTTTGAAATCTTGGAGATTCTTCAGGATTGACGTTATTTAATGGAGTAACTCTCCAGCAATGTCTCTCTCTCTCCTCTGAATGTTGTCTTGCAAGAAACTATTTCATTTTCTCAGGCCTCCGTCTCATGTCTCTCGGCTGTTAAATTCTAATTTTTCGGCTTTCTTCAAGCCATGTGACTTGTTCTTGATCTTCCCTTATCATTTCTATCATGCATAGTTACTGAACTGTGAGGAACATTTGTAGAAACCAGCTGGAGCACAGCTTGTAACCGCTATACGCTTCCATTTTATACAAAAGCAGTGGAAAAACTACATTGATTCATAACGGACAGAGGAAACGCTCTGAACTTGTGGCGTTTTGTATCGTTGAGCAGCAATAATCAAAGCTACAGGTTCACGACAGCAACAACAACAGCTTTACACCACAGATGAAGAGAATAAGAGTTTATACTCACAACAGGTAGCAGCAGACAGCTGTGAGGATCAGACTGGTGACGATCACACTGTCAAAGAGAGCAGATAGAGAGTCACAATCACACAGCTCTGTCCAAACATACACAACAGCAATTCAATATAACAATCAATCATCTCGTATCATAACAACATTATTAATATTGAGATATAGTGTTCACAGTTCTCATGACTTAAGTTCATCAGATCTCATATACTTAATAAAACATATTGTTCAGGAAATATATGATTTTGTTTGAATAAAACATTAGAAAAAACCATTTAACTCAATGGAATTAATTGAGTTTCTGTTTGCCTTTTGAATACTTTAATGAACATCAATACATACTTGTATGAAGATAGTGCCATGATAGTTAATATTAGTTTACTTATTATTTAGTCTACATGTCTCACGCCTAATTTAAAGAAGCAATGCACCACATTTTTCACCAAATGTCATTTATACCAAGGTAGTTATCCCTTATATCATTGGTTGTGTGAGGCATTTGAGGGCAACGTTGCAAATTATTCAGCAGGACCAGTTTATGGAAATATTGCATTTAAAGAACTGTTGCCTGAATGTGACGAGGTACCTTGATTTTTCAGGTATTTACTGGGGCTGCAACTAACTATTAGCTATTTTTATTACCAATTAATCTGCCAATTATTCTCTTGATTAATCATTCCGTCTGTAAAATGTTAAAAAATAGTAAAAAATGCGTTTTGAGTTTGCTTGTTTAGTCCAACCAACAGTCCAAAACCCAAAGATATTCAAATTACTGACATTTATACAAAGAAGAGCAGCAAAACCTCACATTTGAGGAGGTGAAACCAGACAACATTTGGCATCCTAGCTTGAAAAACGACTGAGACGATTAATCGATTATTGGAATAGTTGCAGAGTCATTTCCTGTTGATCAACTAATCATTGGATTGCTAGTACTTACTTTAATGAATAAGCCAAAAACTTACATTACTGTGATTGTTGCGTCCATTAACAGTTTTGCGATTAGATTTTCAGAAAAATTACTGTATCACAATACCTGTATATCAATATCACAACATAAAACAATGCACGTATAATAGTATAATCTGCTTTCCAAATTGATAATGCAACAAATTTAATCTAGAAAGCAATTGGAAACTCCGGTTATCAAAACAAATGCAGTGTGGTAAAAGACACAATATTTCCCTCTGAAATAAAGCATCTAGAGGAAGTGTCTCACAAAACAAATATTACAAGAAATTTACTAGTATCTCATTACTAGTTTACTTGAGACAGGCACTTCTGATTAAATGAATTAATTAACCTGACTGTTATCTAAAAGCTTGACTGCCTGTGAGCTGCCTGTGATAACGGACTCAGCATCACTGTTATTCCCACGTAGTACAGGACTCACAATTTGGACATTTTAACACCCAATACAACAAATGTATCCCCGCACTGGAGTCTTAATGATCTTTTCATGTTTATTTCTTATAGATTTGACCTTTTAACCTTACTGCTGCTGTATGTAGGCTAAAGGATGGATGGGGTGGACGCAGGATGACGCGCACGGCGGCCTCCCATCACATGAGCAGCGGACACTCGTGTGTTTGTGGAGCCGCTATACGACCGACTACAGACTGACTTTGAATAATAAATAAGTCGTCTAGTATCTGCATTTGGCTATAAGTGTATAAAATGAGAGCAAACACCAAATCGTCGCCGTTAATTGCAGCCAATTAACGGTAGCTTGTCCACCTACCCCCGGTTGGGTCCTTTGGGCACTAAAAACGGAGCAACGACCCCCACCAGCGCCCACAGCGTGGTGAAGCAGATCATCGGCAGGGCGAGAGAGTGAGACACCATGGCTCCAGTCCGCAGAAAACCGCAGATATGAAGGAATTAATCTCGATTTGTCCTGTTCGAGATAAAGCGCATCAATGGCTGCTGAGCCAGCCCGTCGCTTCCACTATGTCCCCGCCCAACTAAACTGACGCGGTACGTGATTGGTCAAGGCTCGGGAGATAGCTGTTTCTGATTGGTGCAGCAGGCTGCCTTTCAGTATTACAGCAGGAGGGATTGGACGGGTGCTCGTGCCAGCGGATTGCAGGCTAGTGTTTTTGTTTTTTTTCCTCATCTTCATTTCAAATACTTTGATCCATCATCTTTTGATGTTATTGCGTTATTTTTGTCTTTTAATCGCCCCTACCTCTGCCTCTGATTGGCTCTGACCCTGATATTCTTACCTTAACTCTAACCAAGTCATTTCAATTCAATTCAGTTTTATTAAATTAAATTCAATTCAATTCAGTGAGGCTTAATTGGCTTGAAGGTTTCAAGAACAATGTTGCCAAAGCATCAAGTACAATTAGTCCAACGATTTGGATAGTTCACAATAACACAACATTAAGACTGATATATATTAAAGGGACAGAACTCCTCATGCACAGCCAGTATTTTCAGACAGGTGCTGGTCGGTCGCAGTAACATATAAAGGTGAAAATCAAAATTAACCACCTTGCACTGTAATGACTTTACTGTGACTTTATTAAGAGCGAACAACGGGTTTCGCCTGTAGCTTCTTCAGGTTCGCTCAGTACAACTGCTGAGTACTCACAGGTGTGATAAATACATCTGAGTCACATGACTAATTATCACAGTCTTCATTTTCTCAAACATTTTACAAAGGGCACGAAAATTAAAATATACATATTACAAAAAACATGACGTGATTAATGTTGCACAAAGTTACAAGGATTACACCATTTTATATAATTAAACTTCATTACATCCCGTAAACAACTGACTGAATAGGATGAGCAGAATGGACTACAGGTCCTACAGCTGTCCCTCTACATCACTAAATGGTAAGGGTGAGTGCCAGGAGACCTAGTGGCTCATCTCTCCCTAAGAGTCCAAATAGCTTGTGGAGAGAAATACAAGTTAATATTTACATATCTCAGACAAAAACTCAAATCCTGTGTTTCATAAAGTTAACATTCTCATATCACAGAAAAGAACTCAAATCCTGTGTTTCATTAAGTCCATAAGGTTCAATAGTATTCAATTCATAAATCCAAAATGTCTCCCTTCTTAAGAGCTCGTTAATCAAGTTACCATCTCTTGGATTGGGTCGCACTTTGTCAATGCTGATAAATTTGAGGGATGTAGCCGACCCATAGTTTTTCTCCTTGTAGTATCTAGCAATGGCATAATCCATATTACCATTTCTAATGGCAGCCTTATGTTCAGCAACTCTTAGTTTGAGATGATGCTTTGTTTGGCCTACATATATTAGGCCACATGGGCATTTCAAGGTGTTTATGACATGTGCAGAGAGACAGTTAATGAATTCTTTTATGTCATATTTCTTTCCTGTATGAGGGTGATCAAATGTCTTGGTATCAAATGTGTTTGAACATTGTGCACATTTTCCACGTCTATAATTTCCATACACTTGTTGAGAAAGCCGATTAGTTTGTGTAGGTTCCTTATACATAGAACTGACAACAGTATCTCTGACATTTCTGCCTCTTTTGAAGCAGAAACGAGGTCTAGAGGATGACAAATGATTTAAACTAGGGTCACATTCTAGGATTTTCCAGTGTTTGTTTATAATCTGTTTGACTTGCATAGATAGCCGTACAATATTCAGAAACAAAAGTTACTCTGTTTTCAATGTGTTTAGGGGGAGGATATAATAATACTTCCCTATCCACATTGTTAGCTCCTGATATATATTAATTAGATATATACAGCATATCCTATGCATGTATTTGTGTGTGTGTGTGTGTGTGTGTGTGTGTGTGTGTGTGTGTGTGTGTGTGTGTGTGTGTGTGTGTGTGTGTGAGAGAGAGAGACAGAGAGAAAGGGAGAGAGAGAGTGAATGTGAGTGATGATAAAGGGTTTATGTTTAGGGAAGGATGAAGGGGTACAGTAGCCATATTGAAATGAATCCCCAGTAATGTTATGGATGGTGTGTGTGTGTGTGTGTGTGTGTGTGTGTGTGTGTGTGTGTGTGTGTGTGTGTGAATGCATGCATGTGTTGTGTGTGTCTAGGTCATTCACTGGCCCTAAGGTTATGTTATGTTGAATTACAGAGTTGAACTTGTTAAAGTAAATGTTCCTTATTTCATTGAATGGTTTACATTGCAGGAGGAAGCACATCTCTGTCTCAGCCTCACCTGTCAAACACTGACCACATATTCTGTTTTCTTTTGGTTGCCGTGTTTTTTTTTGTGTCGTTTCGATAGCCATTCATTGCATTTGCGGTCACTGAGCTTGTACTGTCTCTGCTTTCTATCTTTGATCCATCACTTCACTCCTCATGCCAAAACCTAACCAACCTGACCAACCTAACCGACCTAACCAACCTGACCAACAACGGCAACGAGTAGCCAATCAGAGGCAGAGCAGGGCGGATCTTTGCGGAATGCAGGTGGAGGGAAAAAATAAGGTGATGTTATTTCTTCAGCAGGAAAAGGAAATAGAAACCACATAAATAAAACAAATCAAAACACACACACACACAAATATCCAATGGCATCACTTCTTAACAACAACAAATCGATGTTGTTTATATACCAATGTAGATATTACCTTCTATATTACAGGCAAAGCTGGCTTCTGTTGAAACTCCTCACTCCACTGTGACATACAGCACAATATTACCACCCAGTGGACAAGGGTGTCAGCCTACATTCCTTGTGCAGTTTTTTTGCAATTCAGGATGGTTTTCTCCACCCACAAATATTCATTCCATCCAGGACAGAGACCACTGCTTTCCAGTTAGGCCAAGTTGCCAGGAAACACCAGATGGCTGAACAGTCTGCCGGTGTCAGGATATTTCTCATTTCTTTGCGAGGCTGGTCCCAAGAGATCTCAAAAATGAAACAAAGCTACAGTATACTGTGAAACTATTGTTGCAGATGAAGAACGTTTTAAAAAAAAGGCAAGATTGTATTTGAAAAGGTGCTCCACATGCACATATAGAGGCAATTCAAGTTCTTTACATGAGGCAAAAAATGCATTTGAACAACATTTAAAAACACAATGAAGGCTTTATTTTGCAGGTCCCTTTATTTTCTGGTGATTTCCTAATATTTTCCTAGATTCCTTTCCATTTCCGGGAATTTCCTACCTATGACTTTGGTTTTTGTTGCGTTTATAAGTAATTTTTTCATTTCCAGAAGAAATTTCCTTGAAATAAGTGCTTCCTTTGAACACATTTTTTCCTGTGGCACTGAGCTGACCTAATTAATTAATTAATTCCAATGAATTTGAAGCAATTAGTCAGTGCAGAAAGGGCTCAACTCAGCATGCAAAGGCGTAAAATGTGTCCACCGGATAGTATGTAGAATTTAGTGGCATCTAGGATTTGGCAAAAATGGGATTTAATATTAATAAGTATATTTTGATCAATGTATAATCACCTGAAAAAAAGAATTGTGTTTTGGTATGATGGGCTTTTTGGAAGAGAATCCGCTCCCTATGGGCTCATTCTAAGGTAATGAAAAAACTATTTTTATTTCAGGTGATTATACACTAATTAAAACATACTTATGAATATTAAATTCCTTTTTTGCCAAGTCCTAGATGTTACTAAATCTTACACACTGCAACTTAAACTTTAATGGAAAAACCATATCAGACACAAATTATTATTCAAAGTAGAGTATTTTATATACATCTTAAAACATGGATCTTTAACGTCAAGCCTGTCGTGCTTTTATTTTGAAGATTGTGACCGGAAGTCTTCAAATTCTGCCCACATCGTTTTATTGTGAATACCGGAAGCAGTATTAGTCGTAACAGCGGTTAGCTCGACAGTGACGGTGACTAGACAGTCGGAGGAGGATCAACGGGCGATATTTCTCAGTAACCGGGAGCTTCACCGGGGAGTCGTCAGCGTCAAACGAAGATTATAAACATATCGTTGTTTTGTTTGATAGTTTAAATTTAATTCACAGTATGTGCTGATAATGTTGGACGTTAAAACCCGATGAAGTTCACCAGAGATATCCGCCGGCTGCTCGGTTTGGGAGGCGGTGAGTCAAACTGCCAGTCAGCCGTTAACTACTTTTCATTTTTCTTTCAGATAAGTTGGTGACACAGGTTTGTCTCTGCGGAGTTTAACTTGCTGTGATTTAGCATAATCACTCTGGCTGTGAAAACACTAATGACTATAAACCATGCTGCAAAAAACCCCCCAAAACAAATAAAATAATTGCCACTAAATAACATTTGACAAAAATACTTTAAAAATGGCCAACAAAGGCTAACAGTTACAGCAAGTAACGTTAACTACAGTAACTTATATTGAGCTTAAATGTTATCTTCAGAGTTTCCAACTTTAGGCTAAGTTATTTGCCAGTTATTATGCCAATTACCTCTAAATATTGGCCCTTTAAAAAGAAAAAAAAATGAGTTGAATGTTAATTAGCTTCATATACAATTTTCAATATTTGCTGCGTAGTCGTATTTTTAGGACAAGGGAAGAAAAGGCTGATTGAATGTCAGACTTTATTTATTTATTTATTTTTAATATGAAGTGGCTAGCAAATTTTGGGTGAGAATGAATATGTTGTTTTCTGTAAAAGCCACTTTTTAACTGCAACATACAGTATTTTACTTTAGAAGTTGACACCAGTGCTAGCTGTAACGTTAGCTTTGAGCTCACTAAAGCAGCATTAAGTGAAAGAAATGGGACTTTCTGAAACTTTCACCAGTGGTTTTTGACCAAAAGACCAAAGAGGAAGCCCCCGCCCCCCCGAAAAAACCCTGACATTACCGCTACTATTGTTGCTGTTGTTGGACTTAGCATGCCTGATTAGAAAAAAAACACCATTTAAAGGTCATTTGGGGTCAGTTAGTACAGGTGTTTTGTTGTAGTATGTTTCATAATCCATTTGTACTTCTCTTTACCTTAACCTGAACCCAACCTTACCATAATTATCAGTATCAACATGTGACTGGGAACCTCAGATTTTGCTGAAAGCTCTGACATAATTGACTTGGATATATCTGACTTGATAATACAGACGTGGCTGAAAGGGTTTATCTTCCATCCAATATGAGCAATAAAGCAGCCTTCTTAACTCTAACCCAGTCTTACTACAACCAAATCATAATCTAGTGTTAACCTGAATGAAACCCTAACTCAGATCATTTCAGGACACACAAGTTAATAGAAGACAATGATCGAAGGCTAGACTGCAGGCATTTGTTAGCCATCTGCTCACTTTATTGGATTCTCTTCATAAGTTTAGACTTTACTTTTATCCAATAAACTTAAATGGCAAACCAAAACTCTCAGAACTTAGAAACACACAAAAAGCAAGAAATGCATATATAAAAATGTGTTGTGACATTGCAGTCACACTTATTCTGTGATTGTGGAAGCAACAGTTTGCACATTTTAACCTTTAATTTTGCAGCATTTTGAGTTTTCGGTACTTTTATTGTGCTTTGGGAAGTTTTGCATTTTAATACTTGCAGCGTATTAAATTGATCAGAGCTAAGTTATGTTGGAGTTTAATATGTCGGTATGTTGGCGGGTCATTAACCAAAAATATTTGACTGGCAAATGAGTTGTGCACTAACCCCATAAGAATGTACAGAAACTGGTTTGACCACTGTACTGTATTTTTAAGTCTCTTATATGGTCAACCCTGATGACAAATAAGTTTGGCATTCATGTAATGAACTCTCAAATGTTTTTAATACTTAAAATCCATTACATGTGTCACAGAAACACGTACAGCTAAGCATTTCAGGAAAGACACTTCAGATGTGATGAAAGCTTTTAATAGCTACTTTATCTGAAAACAGTGATTTCGTAAATGACTTTTCCTGCTGTGTTTTACAGTGGAGGTGGGCCACCTTCCCCCTAAATAAACACCACTGTCATTGATATCATAAAAATGATACACACATTTATAAGATAAAACATTAATGTTTAGGGAAAAAAAAAAAAAAAGCAGAGAGGTCTCTTTTCACCCAGAAAATACCACATGTATAAGAAGTGTGGGCTATTGTTCGTGAACTACCAAACTATTTCCTGGGGGAAGCCCTGGAGGAAACCACCCTCACTCAACCTTTCCCCGTGAAACTAAATGGAATAAGCAGAATGTCCTGAATAGTAGTAATAGTTAGATTTTGATGTAAGCTAGGATCAATCGCAGAAACTGCTTCTAAGCTGTGAAAACATTAAAACAGTTTGTCCAGTTTTTGAAATCAGAATCCTTCTCTGGTTAATGAGCGTAATTGTGACATTATTCATATCCACATTAACTCTTATTTTAAATACTAACCGTTGCGCATGGATTATTCATTAGAGACCACAAATTATTAAATCGTGTGCACAAATTAATTTTTTTTTTTCTCCACGACACCTTCCACACTCTGTATGAATCTTTCTATTCAAATTATTAAGAGACACCTTGAAGCCAAACAACACTCCTTTCACTGACAGAAGCCTATAAATCTATTTAGCTTTAGCAAAATCATGAAAAAATGGATTATTTCTTACTTATAAGCAGGGTAATGTACAGGACTCAAGTCATTAGTCATTAGAAGTAAGGATTAACTTGGTGTTTAATGGAAGTTCTCATCACAGTTAATCAATGTCCTCCAAAAAAGTTGCCGCTCCTCAAACAAACTTGAAAATGTAAACAGCAGCATCCATAAGAAATACAAATCTTGAGCTTCGGTGTGTGCAGTTTAGTTTCTCTTTAGACAAAACGCCTACATCCTAAACACACACTTCTCTTCCTGTCATTTACTCTCAGACATGAATGATTTTTAGTCCAAATATGTCGTAGTTCACATTCATCCTACTCCTTGTCCTTAGACTGTCTCAACCTGGTACGTCATGCTTCTCTATTTGCTCTCACTTCTGCACACTTCTTCACTGCATCTAACAGTCTTCATCAGCAGATGGAGTTTGGGTTTTTCCTTCACAAAACAACAGTTACAAATTCCAATTGTTGTGTATTTATCATGCTAATTAAATTTTTTTGACAACCGATGGGAAATTAACTTAACATTCTCCTCCGAGTGCGTGGAGTTAGGTCTGCAGACCATGAGATGTGGTTGAAAGCTAGCAGGCAGACCTTGAGTCATATAAAGTGAATCAGAAACATACAACTGGTAAACGGACGTTGGCAGACGTCAGGTGACCTCATGTGATCTCACTGCAGTGGAAGATTTTAGGGTGTTTTGTCTCTTTTGTCTTGTTTTAATAGAGAGCAGTTTCTGTTGATGAGTCAGAGGGAGAGGAACTTTAGTTTGGACCTGCGTACTCTTATGTGTGTGTGTGTGTGTGTGTGTGTGTTTCTGTGCCTTTGGGTGTGTCTGTCTGTCTGTCTAGTGTGATTTGTTTGCGGTGCGGGCCAAAGTAGTTGGGTTTGAGTTCACCACATGAGACGCCCATTAGTCTTGATCTTCCTCTTCCTTGAAATAATTTAGTTAATGAGAGAGACAGAGGCAACCACACACCCTTTTAATATGAATCATTTTGCTGAAGTCTTTATTAAAAAAAAAAATCTAATTACCTTTTGTTTGTTTTTTTTGTCCATATGTGCATAGTTAGCATTTTAAAGCAAGATAGAGGTAGTTTGGGAAGACACAGTTAGCAACAAGTGAGCATATGAATTACAGATATATGCACTCGTACTTGATAAAATCATCTGTCAGGGTGCATGTCATTTATATCATAATTCTGATATGCATTGTGACATAATGCATTTTCTGGAAAATCAATTCATAAACAATTAATGAATAAAAAGTCTGTTTTTAGCAAATCCAGCATATTAAGATACAGAAAGTGTAAAAGAATCCAATATTGCCATAAAGCCACCCTGATTATTGATTTACAGCATTGCCTTAATAAAGGAATAGCTACCATGACAGAAACAGTATGACAAACCCTGTAAACTGTGAGTGAATATATCTTCACAGTACACAGTGTGTTGTTATATCGCCCACACTTGAAGCTTGACCTTTAAATGGAAACTAATGTTTGTGTTTCAGTTGATCACAATTGAACAGCGGAGGCCAGTTTTACACGCGCACAGATGTCAATGCAGCCTCAGAATTATACAGTCTGAAAGTATTAAAGAGCCTTAAATCAAATATATGAAAATTAAGGCCTTAAATTGGCGTTATAAAGACCCTCGCTTGTATGAAATATTTTCTTTTATCAGTTCAGCAATTTAACAGTCAGGTCTCAAATAGTGACGAGGCCTTTATTGGAGACACGTCAGGGTTTCCCACAGTGTTTTATAGAGAAGGTGCGGAACAAAGAGCACCTCCACTAACACAATAAAACATGAAATACACTTTTATGAAATATAACATGAACCTTCAAGGGAGAAACGGCAGGAAAAAAACTGATAATACAAAGAGGATTTGCTTGAAGACAGAAGGTCAGACAAGTCTGTATAGTTGTGTTTTTCCTCTCTACACTAGTGTATTTCTAAAATGAAATGTTCTACTACATCATAAGATAAAGAATAACATCAGCGAAAAAAATCCTGGAGGAAATCCAGGAGCATATTGTCAGAAACAAACCTTTATTTCTAATTTCCCTCTTGTTTTAGACGATCACAGTTTAGTAAGAAGCCTCTCTGTCGTCTGAAACGCTCCCGTTTACTGTTACTCCTGTTTGTTTTTAAAGTTAAAACGTCCTCCATCTTTCTCACACATACACCCCCCCCCCCCCCCCCCCCCCCCCCCCCCCCCCCCCCCCCCCCACCCCAGCGGTCCGGGAGGCCTAATTCCTTCACTTTCCTGGAAGATCTAGTACTTAACAGAATAATACTGAGAAAAACGAAAAGGTAGAATCAGTCTGAATAACGCAAACAGTGTGTGAGAACGGTACTTGTGTTAATAAGATAAACACTGACAGAGCGGTGAGTGCTGCATGACTCTGTTGTGTGGTTTTCATTCAGGACCAGGATTTATTATGTTTTATTATATTATATAGCTGATGTATTATTGATTTATTACTGACCACTTTTATTTGAGAATAATTTGCTTTTAAACACTGACTGGATGGTTTTAATGTCAACTTTAGTGGACCTATGTGTCATTGAAACACTTCCTATATCACATCACTAATGAAAGAGTATATTTACATGACTTAGAAGTTATTTGTGTTGCCATAATCCTGAATATTCAACACTATAAAACTCTTTTTTTTTTTTTAAGGTTTTCTCTCCCATGTTGCAGTACAACACCAGTCCTGAATTCCCCATTTCGCCCAAACTCCCAGCACATAAACAAAAAGACTAATTTGAAAACACTGATGTTGAGAGAGTAGCATGTGTGTGTGTGTCAACATGGGTGTGTGTTTGACAGAGGGGAGGAAACTGCCAAGGCCACCCTGTCCGGCAGCCTTGAGAACCAGATTTCATCACAGGTGGTTTTCACATCGAACAGTAACACATGGTTTGTTATACTGAAAATTTTTCCACCCTCAACATTTTTTGTAGTTGAAGTAAAAAAGCAGATTTTTTTTTTTTTTTTTTTTACTATAAAGTCAGATGCAACCCATTGCTTTTATTAAAACCCAATATGTGGCAGTACTGAAGAAAACTACGCAAGTCTGTTGACATTTTGCCGAGTGTGCATAAGTTCACGCACAAATAACTTTTTTTGCTGCATGTGCAAAGCTGGCATGTACTTTTTTTTTTTTTTTTTTTTTGGTTGTCTGTTACGGTTGATGTGAAAGTTTCCATGGTATTTAATCGTCTGAGTAAATATTGTGAACCCGAGCCGAATGAAAACCATCAAGATCTCATTGAATCATGTTGAAACGCTTGATCATCACAGAGAGGTTAAGATAAGTCATCCTCTGACAGCAGTGAGCAGGTCAGCCATTGTGAAATATTTAGGAAGTATCTTTGGCTGTGGTGCAAATATTGTTATGGATAAATTTATGTGACTGTCGGGAATCAAGTTGGAATTTACCATGAGCAGGAAAGTGGAAGGAGCGCGCAGTAGTTGATGTCTTCCTTTATATTCATGTGGCGCTGTTACCATACAGTGACTCACACGGACTCAATCTGGAACTCTTTTACAGTAACTTGACCAAAAAATTGATCCCAAAGCTCTATGACCTCACTTCATGAAGTTACAGAGTGAATAGTAATAAGGAGAGAATCCGGAGGGGAAAAAAATGAACATAATAAAATAAACATTGGACTGAAATTGTAGACTCGAAGATGTTTTGTCACTTATCCAAGAGGTTCTGCTGACTACTGTACAGCCCTCTTATACTGGCTGTACACACAAACATTCCAGCATTTAAATTCATGTGAATAACATAAGTGCGACTACTAGACAGCTTAAAAATCCTGTATGTCCACGTTAATAGTGTTGAACAACCGGAATTGAGATCCAGGTATTGTCTTGCCAAGATCTGCTCCTGTTTTATGGGAAACATCTCTGCAGGAACCAATCACTTTAGGCATGTGTCTGCAGGCAACAGGATATGCTGAAAGATAAAGAAGTTGGCATGGATAAGTCAGCAGTGTGTGTGTGTGTTTTTTCTCCATAACAATAGTGTACTTGTAAAAGGAAATGTTGCTCTACAACAACGTAAGATAAAGAATGACATCAGAGCATTTGAATAAACAATATGATTAATTATCAAACTTAATTTATGACAAGAATTTCAGGAAATTCTGAGGATTCAGTAGTATATTCCCAGGAAGTACTCATTTCTAAAATCACCTTCAACCCTACTTTGCACACTCAGTCAGGTGTTTTCACTCTATTACGTGATTAGACCTCCTCTCAGGACGGTGTGAGTGCAGACAGAATGATTGACGTCCCCATCGGTCTCCTCACTGTTCTGCTTTGCTGCTGCAACTTAAATCATCATTTTTTTTCCCAGATGTTAAAGCTACAAACTTGTCATAAGCAATTTTCATACTAGTAATTTTAGACAGAATACTGTCTGCGTTCACTTAGGCTGCATTCATTTGTCAGAGGGGGCGATTTCTGCCTCTCATCAGTGCTTTTGCTATTAAATGTCAGCTGTGCTAAAAAGCACGATCCATAAAACAGCAACCAGGCTGCCTTCCTGTAACTGATCTTATGCGGTGTGGATGTGTTTCAGTTACAAACCTACAGTATAATGTTGCATTGTCTAAATGTTGACGGATGTGTTAATCCCTCGCAAACACCCTCCCTCGTTCCCTCGGCTGTTATTCCTCCTTTCCGCTTGCCTTGTGGTCTCGCTGTGAGTCAGGTGGTGTCGTAGCTCTTAAGGCAGTTCGGTTTTCTGCTCACTCTCAAAGTTTCTTTAGGGACGAGCTATTCCTGGACAGAGTTTTCTGGCCTTGCCTTTCATCCGTCAACATCTTGTGTTCGAGGGAAAAGAATGTTGGCCCGAGACCCCTTCGTACATTCCCTCAAACTTTTTTTTTTTTTTTTATCTGACATTTATCCAGAACGTGCAACCATCGCTGTATCAGCAGTTTTATTTCATAAAAAAAAAAAACTGTAGCTTTGCTGATGAAAGAAAGCCTTTGTACTTGTTACCCTCAACAAGTGGTGAGGTTGTGGTTATGACAAAAATAATAATCCTGACCACCGTGATCATTAATATGTTTTTTTTTGGTATCAGCATGTTTTACAGCTTATGTATATTTTTATTTCTTTAGTGCACAGACACAGCAGCTAATCTTACTGTGTGATTATGTACTAAACGTAGTTACGGCCTAAATTATTGCCACCTACGTTGGCACACAGCTGCGAGATGTAACAGAACCTGTATTTCAATGTCATCTGGTTTTAAGTATCACTCCAATACATGCAGTCAGTTGTGATAAACAATTGTCTAGCACCTGTAGAATAATCAGCAGATGAACTTGAGCAGCATGGATGAGCAGTGATGGGAAAAGGGAACCCCATACTGGAAACCCATAAAGTTTGACTGATAATTATCAGTTATTTCTGGTAATTGCAGTGCAGAAACCCACAGCGATGAGCATTCAGCACCAAAGATGGAGACAAACTCAATGAAAGATGAGCTTTTAGACAGATCGTTCCTCTCAACTGCACTTATTAAATAAAATATTTTGTCCCATTGCTACACAGTCTTTTTCAGCTTGTCACACATAATTCAAAAGGTTTGCGAAGCACCAGGATGAAATAGTTAAGGTAATTATGTGGCTACATGCCGGGGATGACTTGGCTGACAAAGGCATCCTTGGCCTCAAGGCTAAACATTTTCCACCTCGTGAGAACAGCGAGTTTCATAGTTTTGTGCAGCTGGCTGATAAGATAAGAATTTTCATGAAGTACAGTTGCTCTCTCCAGCGTGCTCCCTGACTAAACTTCTGACCCGAAGACTCGGTTCCTGGCTGATTCTTTTATGGCCGTGAGGGCAGCAGAACACATGTTTGTTTCCAGACTGTTCTGGAAGCAGCTGAGTGCAGGCCGCCAGAAGCTTATGTGGCAACAATCCAGTTTCACTTCATTGACTAAAAATGACATTCTTATTGAGAAATTGCTTCTTTGTTCTCTGGAACACAAATTCCTGATTAGTTTACTCATACTTGGCTAAAACAAAACATCCAGTCTTTGCATCGGACAAATGTAACTATTATCAGCTAGTGGCAATTTAGCTGTATTAAGTCTTCCTTTTGATAGTACTTCTTTTGATAAGTGCAGCCCAATACTTTGGTTTATGATAAGAATATTTCAGTCAGAAGCTGTCAGTAGGAAGACAGGTTCGTGTTCAAACGTGTTTTCAGGCACACTGATGTCAGCAGTAAACACTAGTAAAAAAATCCACTTATTTAAATCTCTTTAAATAGTTTGCATACTCTATTTTGTTTATTCAGCACATGTCAGCCGTCTCATGAAACACCTCAGAAAACCATTTACAACTCGCTGGTACTTGCCACAGTTTACTTGACTCTGACGCATGTTTCACTGACCCGCACTAGTAACAGCTTTCTGAGATAAACTGTTATTCATTGGTTGTTTAAATAAAGGTTTGCATCCGAGCTTTGACGGTGCAGCCACTTGTATTATTTCTAAAGCTATGAGCAATACTCCCAGCCTGTTCTAAATGAACTGCACACTAAGTGCACAATAACTCAAGTGTTTTGCCTATTTTTTTGTTAAAGTTAATGTAAATAAGTTGTCTTATTGGAGCTTTTTTTTAATTTTCCTACATCAATCCTTTGTAATAAAAAAGGATAACATTATAGCAGACTAAAAGATCATCACTTTCGGCTTTGGCCTAATATATTGTTTGCTTTCTTTGACATTCCCTAAGTGGAATTTTTAAGAAGAAGTATACAAACCACAGCCAGGTTTAGTAGCATTAAATTGGTATGTAAATAGACTATTAACATTTTTAGGCATTGCTCGAGGGATTGCAATGTCTTTTGGTTGGTCCCATTCAATAACTGTTAAGATATTTCTTAACAGTTATTGAATGGGTTGCCATGAAATTGGGTGCAGATGTCCATAGTTCCCAGAGGACGAAACCTATTGACTTTGAGTTTAACTGTAATGAAATGTAGCATATAACAGAATTGACTTGCCTTAGCTGTGGTGATCCTCTGACTTTTTCCTCTCAAAATGTCACTCAATGTCCAATGAAAGATTTAAACATCTACTAGATTGATTTGTGCACATTTTGGTACAGTGGATGAATCCCAATGACTTTGATGCCACCAGCAAGTAGATATTAGTGGTTCAGAGTGAAATGTCTCTACTGGATCCGTCACCATGGAATTTGGTGCAGACATTTGTAGTATTTGTGGACTGATTTATCTATGGAACAGGTTGTTTGGCTAGTGCAGCCGTATTGTAGACTTAGCCTTGTTTCTTTTATCTAATGCCAACTACACCCAGTTTTTGCAATTGATAACATAAGACTCATTGGAGCTTTACAGATTAAGAACACAGGTTATCCCTCAATATACACTGAACCCAACGCTCAGTTTTCTCCAGTCCCTGAGATCTTTTCAGGGGCTGCTGCTCTGCTCTCTGCCACTCTGTGTCTTATACATATCACTTGAAATGAAAAACTACCGGCTGTTTTTGTCTCTTGCTGCTGCTGCTGCTGCTGCTGCTGCTGGTAAGTGATCTGCTTCAGCAAAGTGAGTGCTCATCACTTGTGTCAAATTTTACTACCAACAAAGTGATGACAACCTAGCTGGACTCAACCAAAAGGCTAACTGTTAAATTTGTCAGCTCATATCTTAAAAATAAATGTAATCTCAGTGAGTTAATGAGTTGAAATGGAAACATGAGAGAGTGAAATATTTCTCTGTGGAATATTTCCAGAATGCTTCCGGGTACCTGAGCACTATTTCTGTCCGGAGGCTCTCAGATATTTTTGGCATGGTGACCTCTTCATGTGATATGAGAGGAAGGGAGGAGGATTCCCTCCCTTGTCCACCACACACACACACACACACACACACACACACACACACATTCATCTGGAGCCACATTAACATGCACCAGAAACATTTCTCTCTTTATATCCCAGCGTACAGCGTGTGTGGAGCATAATTGTCTGAAGGATCACTAACCACTTTACTGGATTCCAAGATCTTTGCTTTCTTGACCAATCAGATCGCTGTGTTACTTATTGACACTTCAAAGTTGCCCTTATAACTTGATATTTGTATTTTTTTAAGGAACGGTTCATCACTGGCATCACATGAGACTGAACAGCCAGTTTATGCAGCCAGAAAAATTATATCATGCATTATACAGTAGGTAAAAAACAATTTCCTAGGTGGTAAACAACATAATTCATCATATTTGTGTTTATTTTGCAGCTAAAGAACACTGAGGCTACCTATTCACCATCAGGAAGGATTAAGTCAGAGCCTTGAGCTACGGCTACATGTTAATTAAGTCAAATCCATTTTATTTGCATTATATCTTGTTGCCAACTGATGGCAGATAAAAAAAGATGCCAGGCTACGAGCTAAATACAACTCACATGTTGTCATGTGGTTTAATGCACTTACATATATTCATGTCTCCCAGCTGACTTTGAAGTCTCCTGATAATAATATGTTTAAAACAGGCAGATTTAACTACTACCTACTACCAAACTGTGAACTTTAAGGAGCTCAAGGTGAAATTAAGTAGGAGCTAGTGTTGATTTTGTCATTTTTCATGTATTTCTGTTTAGACTAATGAGGGGTGAAGTTGGTAGAAGTGATTAGTGTCACCTTAAATTTATAGGACGGCATCTTTCTCTCCTTCAAACTGACACTTTTAGTGTTGGGTAGCAGGATAATCGATGCAACATTACTCATCTCTCTCTTTAAAAAACAAAAACTTTGGACTTTTGATGAGATTTGTTGATGATAATAAGACAAAATATAAAATCCAAACGTATCCTTTAAAACATCACTTACACATATAAACTGTCTTAATCTGAATGCTGTGTATGTTGACTCATCTGGCTAAAACTTCTGTGCCAGCTTCTATTCAAATGTACAGTCAAACCCGCTGCTCATAAATGAATGTTTTCATACAGAAGGGGAAACACCAGACTAAATAAAAATTCATTCTCTCCCTCTGCCCTCGGGTCATCCAATCACAAGCTGCCACACCTGTGTTGATTTGCATAGAAAATGTGTCTTGTCAAGCATTTAGTCAACACACACACTCACACACATTTTCTGTCATTCCAGAGATGCATTCAGACAAAACGTACAGTAAATACAATACAAGAGTCTTTCCATGTCATACACTGTGACTCATCACTTAAAGCAAAATGCAATAAACATGTATGTGTGTGTGTGTCTCTGTAGATGGGTCAGGAGAGGAGGACATGGACATTCAGAATGGAGCTCCTGAACCATCAGACAGGAGAAAAGATCAAGACTCATCACAGGTAGACGACCACAGGATAGACACATATATTAACTGGGGAAAGTTTGTACTCACTGTACTCATTATATTGTATTTATGTGTGAAAAATAAGTGGATTACATTAAAAACACATGCAACAAATGAACTCATGGGATACTGTTTTTCAGTTACACATACTTAGATAGATTTATGACATCTAACAAAGCCAATGCTGAAATCCTTAGAGTATCACTAACGACCACAAGATGCTGGCTCTAAAATCTTTGGCAACTTTTCTCTTGACATATAAAGTCAAGGTTTTTTGGCTTAAGCTTAAGCTAAGTGAATGTTCAGGTCAGTCAAGAAGTGACTCCAAACTCTTCTGAAATAAATATGCAGCTGTCAGTTACCTAATTTTTGTGTGTGCGTGTGTGTCTGTGTGTGTGTGTTACTCGTACAGGCCATGCTGAGTGGTGAGGATGGTTTGGATGATGAGAAGAAGACAAGACGGAGAGCAGAGAGGAGGAGAGCCAAAAAGAAAGTGAGTAATAAGAGACCAATTTGACTGACATGACAGTATACTTCATTATCTCCATAATATATCTATAAGCTACAACTACCAAAAAAACAAAACAGCTGTACTAAAGAATTGGTACAAAAAAAAGAAATTAAAGACTAGGTGGGACTAGGACGGCACTTCAAAATACAAATGTACTATGTCTTTATATTGTCACTCTGCACATAAGAGTATCTTTTTTTAAAGCTACTTTCTAGCTGAAGTGTACAGTAGGAATGTGTAGAGATCCCAGTATTTGTATTTGTATCTGTATTTGTTGAGGCAGCAAAAATTATTTGTATCTGTATTTGTATTCGAATAAAAGTGGAAATAAGCTTAAAAGTCCTGTTTTTGTTTTTCTGACACTTTTAATTTTAGAAAATTAAAATGTTTCAATAAGTGCTCATGAATTAACTACCTTACAAAGGAGGTCCCCACATGGGGACTTGAAGTCTCCCAGATCATAGACTACTACGCTGACTACTGAGCTAAAACTTTATTCATCACCTCCTGCAGACAAACCTCTACCTATTTATACACCCATAACACAGAGACAGCACAGCGTGTAATGTGTAGGGAGGAACTTCAAAGGCGATTATTGCTTTGCACTTTTCATTTATTGCCTATTTTTTACAACCTAACTTCCTGGAAAGGAAAAGGGGAACAACAGGTTATGGAGAGTCCCTTGGGACTTACCCCTGATAGATGTAACAGTGGAGCAGAGGAGAGAGACTGAGATAACGATGTAACCGACTTGTAAACTGTTTTTTTTTTCTTCCCAAAAACAAATAATTTTAAAAATATTTGTATGAAACAAATATTTGAATAAAACCAAGTATTTGTACTTTGCCAAATAATGTATTTGTATTCAGGCACACCCCTAGTGTACAGTATGTTGTTTATGCACAGGTGTATCTGACTTATAAATGTGATTTATCTGCTACTTATTTATATATATTGTATTATTGTGTTATATATTTTGAGAAATGTTTAAAGCCAGGAACAACATACAGAACAAACTATTATCCTTACATCAATAACATCAGTATAATCTGCATTTCATTCTCCTGTAAATTGCTCTCAAAAAAAACCCAATAAAATAAAAATGCACTTTATATCATCCATGTTGCTCATGTCTTTGTCGTTTATGATTCCTCTGCTAACTAAAATGAATGCATCTGCCACATTCCTCACACCACCACATTTGTTACCACACCCATGTTTATCCATGTCACCCGTCACCCCACCTGTCGTCACTCCTTTTTCACAGCTGTTACTGCGTCGGCTTCATCTACCGCATCCCTCTTCATAACTGGTTCTGCACCTTTCCACGTTTTTTTATGACACATCTGACTGCACATATATTTCTATATCTGTGTCCATACATATATCTGTACCATCCCACATCCACCATGTCCATGCTCTCCTTTCAGAGGCAGAAAGAACGGAAGAAACTGGAGAGAGAGGAGAGGATGGAGGACGTCTCAGAGCAGGTGAGACCGTGTTTTATCTGAACAATCTTCATATCATGTTAGGAAATACAACATATTCAGCTTAATAACAAAGAGGCAGATGTGACTTCTTGTTTTTCAAGTCAAGGTCAAAATTCGCTTTTAACTTGTACCAGGGAGAGGAAGTGCCTGGAGTGGCGTCAGAGAGCGACAGCGAGGAGGAACTGAAAGCGGAGGAGGAATGGACTGCGGTTCGTCCCAAAAATAAATGCAGCCCTGAATCAGTCCCTGCCTTCATTACGACAGAGAACAAGAGCAACCGCCAGCCGCCCCACAGGACCTCGGAGGAGGTGGGTTGAGGCCAACGCTTGCAGAACCAAAAGTATCCGTTCCCTCAAACTAAAATAAAAGTGTCTAGGGATCTATTATTTTGGCTGGTGAAGCATCAGAGTGACCTGATGGTTTGAAATTTCTCAGATAGCCAAGTATCCTGTTGAGACACTGAATCCCTCTCTGCTAACTCACTGTAAAGTTGGATGTGTACTCCTAGTAAAATGTAATTACTTTAAAATTGGCTCAGGCAAATAATCTGCTGCGGATGCATTTACTGGCAGTACCATATAACAACATGCCACATTTGCTTACGTTCTGAGTATACTTGAACCCAAAGTCACAAAAAGGGTCGTCAAGAAAGTGATTGCCAGTTAAATGCCGTTAGTTCTTACTAAGTAGTACTTGATTGTACATTTCTTTTCCTTTTGTCTTTTATATTTTGAGAGAACAGTACTTAAACTAGGAAACACTTCAGCACTCGTGAATTAGATGCAGAATTATTTAGTAAGAAACGTTTTAGTGCAGACTCAGACTCCAAGGCTCTTGTGATCCAAGGCTGGAGAAAATCATGTCATTGTGAACTGCAGGAGGATGTCTGACTCTGCCGAAATGCACAAACACGTGTTTAACCACCTTTTTAAGCCTCGGCTGCCCAAACGTCAGGTTGGTGTCCTCAGTAGTTCTCGGACCATGGTGTACTTGCACTGCAAGTCTAGTTTTCTTTGGTCTAGTTCAGAATAAAAAGGTTCATTTTGTTTGGTTTGTGTATGTTTGCACTGCCAAGTTATAAGCAGACTAGGTCTTGTAAACAAACAAGACTAGCACTTTACAGCCATGCTTGTAACTCTGTGAAGCTGTACTTTGGCACAATGGTGCTCTGAGCTATATGCTAATGTCAGCATGCTAACATGCTTACCATGACAATGCTAATATGCTACTCTTTAGCAGGTATAATTTACCTCTGGGGACCACAAATGTTTGTATAAAATTTCATGACAACTGATCCAGTAGTTGTTGAGATATTTCATTCTGGACAAAATGTTTGACTGACTGACAGGCCGACATGTCATCATGCAGCCTGGAGTTAAGTGGTTTTAAAATATCTTACTTACCTAACTTGTTTATTTATCAGGGACAATAATTAACATCAATATGATGCAAATTTTCATCTTCAATCACCTTTAGATTTTTGTTCACTGTAAATTTGAAGTGTAAAGTGATCCTCTGAAATTTCAGCAAAATAAAAAAGTGCATCAGTGCTTGTTTCGATTAACTTCCTTTTACTGTAGAATGAGTTAAAGCTGGTATTCTTCAGAAGAAGAACTTCTGCTAAGCATTAATAGATTATCTGGACTCAACATATTTTGTGTTTTTTTGTGTTGCACTCCCCTGCTAAAATTTACCAACATGCTCTGGATGAACACACCCTTTCTTAGAACCATGAGATGACCATGAATGAAGCAAATATACATTCTGAGTATCAGTTTCAGTCTCCTTAAGAAATTAAAGTGTCACGTTTTCCACATACTGTCAATCTTTGCTGTCAGATATCTCTCTGGATTGTTTAAGATTATACAACATACCAAGGCCAACAGGGGCTTACAAAGATTGTAGTGTGGTCCAGAGGTTAGAGACATGTTTTCATGTGCAGTCAAATATCATAATAACAAACTGGTCAGTCACAGACACAGTGTTGACTTACTAATCTCAGAGCAGGTGTGAGAGTAGGTGAGTCTGTTGTTTTACGATTTTGTGTTACTTCCTGTGTCTCAGGAGCCAGAGTGGGATGTCAGCAGTGCATTTGTGGCCAACGCTGCCAGTCACATCAAACTCAAAGGCCTGAAGACCAGAGCACTACAGATCTCAAGAGAGAATAAGGAGAACGAGGCCAGGAGCAGCCAGGTACGCAAACACTCGCTCACACACAGGAGTATACAGCTGTTCCATTTTTACAACCTCCTAACGGTTTTTAGTCGGGATCTGTGAACAATGGAAATGTGATTCTCCAGCATGTCTGATGACACATTAGTTCCTGATGTGGATGAAGATGTGGAAATCAGCATCACTTATACTTCAGTAATGAGACAGCATGTTGTTATTACAGGGGGAAAGCACAGAAGAAATGAAGAGGAGGGGGGAGTCTCTGGCAGGTGAATCTATTTGCTTTCATTTAGATACACCTAGAAGCGCACATGATAAACATCATTACCTAGTTTTAGTGAATTGTGTCCCTCAGGTTCCAACTGTTTTGCACATTTCATTCATCCTTTTCTTTTCATACTAATTTCATCCTTTAATCATAATTGAAATGACTACTTTAGTCACCCTTTTATATTAATACAGTAGCGTGACATTTTATTTTGTTGTGTTAAGTCAAGCTTTTGATGAAGTAGAGAGTTCATTTGGATTAAAAATCAAAGAATAACTTTTAAAGGTATTTTTTTTTACTGATATTACTGCAAATGCAAAGTGTCAAAAGTTTAGTTTAGTACAAAAAATGTACAGCAAGCATGTTTTTGTTTACTTAAAATTATACACTCTACATATTTCATAGGGACTATTTCTTTGGTAGGAAGGAGCGAGGGATGCATTACATCAATGAAAGTCCTCAGGAGTACGGAAGTGCAAATGTGTGTCTGTGGCCCTGTTCACATCTGACATTAAAATGCGTCTTGGGTGAAAAGTGGAAAGCTCCAAGTGCAGGTGTGAATGCACCCAAGATGCACTGAGGACACATTGAGATCCGATCCCTCAGACCACATTCAGAAGCGGTCTGGTCCGCATATGGCCACATTCTTTTAGCAGTGTGTACGCAAAGTTGTCCTGGGCCACAATGAAGGACCGCCTACTCAACTGATGTCCTCTGTGTAAGCGGAAGTACATACTCATTTGTGTGCTAACGGCAAGAAATGAATGACAGTGTGGTGTAGTTGTCGCTGTCTGTCTGTCCGTCTGAGAGGAGAGAAACCTGTTGCGACCATAAATGACAGTAAAATGCTGTAGACACTATGCTTTTTTATGTTATTTATCTAATTTATGTACACTCTTTTTGTTTCAGCTCAGTGAGAGTCTCTCCATTGCATTTTGCTGTCATTTATGGTTGCGCTAGTTTCTCTCCTCTCTGTTTCACCGAGGGTGGGGCTCAGCCCCTCCACACATACACGGAGCAGAGCAGAGCAGAGGAGAGACAGACAGTGAGTGCAATAAAAGCTCTGCGAGTAAAAAGCCAATAGAGTAATGTATTAATGCAACAAACTAATTTCCATTCAGGCCAAACAGTTTTGATTTTGTCCGTGTGCCAAGGTCTTTGTAAACTTCTTTTAATTTCCGGCGGTTAAAAACAACAACACACTTGGTCTTTGCAAACGGAAATGATGTCCGTGTTTATTTGCATATAGAGCGGGGAAGTGAGATCCCATCACAAGTGGTCACTTGAGATGATTGTGGAGATGCATTCTAATGCCAGGTGTGAACTGACGTAGTTGGAGCTGTCCTCTTGTGATTGGATCACCCAGGACGCATGTTAATGCCACGTGTGAACAAGGCCTGTCTGTACCTTCTCCAGTGCAGGGAATTCAAATGTTTGAGCAAGGCCAGTACAGCCAGGCAGTGGACATGTTTACAGAAGCCATCTACTGTGACCCAAAAAATCACAGGTGAGTCAACTTTGAACTCTGACCTCAGCTGGCCCTTCCTCTTCCTCCCAATCATACAATCCCATTTAGTTCTCTTTATCTCTGCCTCTCTCTGTTGTTGAAATAAAGACCTCTGTATATATCTGTATGTCTCTCTCCTCTTGTCTCTCAGGTTCTATGGCAATCGCTCTAGCTGTTATTGCCGTCTGGAACAATACTCCTCTGCACTAACAGATGCTCAGAGGTCCATTCAGCTGGCTCCTGATTGGCCAATGGGATATTGCTATAAGGCTTCTGCTCTGATGTGGTTAAAGGTCAGCACCCACTACACAGCAGACTAAAAAAATTTAAACCAAAAAGTAATTATTTCCATTTTTTAATTCTGTATTTGGACCCACAATGTCTGCTGCCTGCTTGAATATTAAAGGTCCTATATATGGCATTCAGCCCCACCAGACAACTATTTGCTATTTAAAGATATAGTGAAGTCATGACAACCCGAGCAGAGGATGAAGCCACACTCCCTCTGTGTGTGTGTTGTAATCCGACTCTCTCTTTTCTCTCCCTCTCTTTTTTCATACCTTATTGAGTAAACGATGCAGACGTTTGTCTGAGATGCTGGTGCTAGGGTGACATCTAGTGGACTGAATGTCATATATTGAACCTTTAATGGTTAAAGAAAAGTGATAGGATGGCCTCTAACTTTTCACTTTCGTGTGATGTTTCTGTGTGTGTGTGTGTGTGTGTGTGTGTGTGTGTGTGTATTCCAGCGGTACATGGAGGTAGAGAAGGTCATGGAAGACGTGTTGAAGTTAGATCAGCACTGTAAGGAAGCATCCAGTATTCTCTCTGAGTGCCGGATCCTGCAGCTCATGGTGAGCTCGGCTTCCTTCAGAGCTGCTTTCTATATGAAAGCCTGCAGTTAAAAACAGGAGCAGTTCAACGTTGCAGACCCACTTTTTTCATATTTGTCGCTGCTTTGTGTGGGGCGTTGCTCCAGGCGTAGTTAAGTACATTAATCAAAGATTTATGAGGATGGAAAAGCCATTATTAGATTTGATCTGAGCAAATGGAGTTATTAAATCAATATATGAACATCATATCAACTTCATTAATCATGATTTTGGCATTTTCACTTTTTTATAGTTTGACTGTGAATATACAAACAAGAGAGATACTGAGAGATAACATGTATCAAAAGGTCCACTGACTGGAATCAAACCAGTATGTGGGAATGTGTCTCAACCTCAACAACCTGTATGATATGTGTCATAACCACCAGGACACCCCAATGTCAGACTTTTCAGCAACCACAAGTCGCGACAGCCAGTGTTAGACATGTGGGAGGAGAGTTAGCATCTTTGCACATCTTATAAACTGTTCTATGCACACATTTAACCAGCTGGTCAGATCCGAGTCAATTTGTAATTCTAGTCTTGGTTCAGGATATTTTGAAATAACTATAACATACTTCAGCGACTCTTTGAATCTTCATCTTGATTTTCATCTCTCTTTTTACTTTAGGAGTTGGGTTTTGAGGAAGAGCAGAGCAAACTGCTATTAGAGAAGTTCACAACTGTTCAGGCGATCCTCACCTCTCCTGATGCCAAGGGTAAGAGCCAGCTGCAGTACCACTTCTGTCCACACTGGGGCAGCACTGCACTCAGTTACAGTAATACCAGATTTCAGTTCAATCACAGAGACACAGCAGAAAAGCAGAGACACACTGATGCAACTGACAATACTGAAAACAAGAGCTCAGTGTAAGAACACATTTACTACACCGAAGGCTGTAAATTACTAAAACTACATATTAATCTTTATATATTATCATAACATGCTCATAACAGCAAACTACTGGCAATACTCAGTATAAAGATGCACAGTGAAGTGTAATCAATTTACTGGATTAGAGTAGCAATCTATACTCTATACTAAGGTACACATACAGTGTAGACAAATACTTACAATGCATAATAAACCTCAGATGTTTTTTTGAAATGTGTAAACACTCAGCAACCACACCTGGAGCTCTGTTGAAAGTTTATTGATGCGATGTTACAGTTAAAACAATGTCGGTAAATTACTTTAGAAAGCCAGAGAATAACACAGCAGGCCGCAGTGGTGAAATATTGTAATAAATATCATTGCTGCTCTGATTTTATTGTTATAATATGACTCTACTTTTTGTCTCCTCCCACCTGAAGCACTGAAGCATACGCCTCAGCAGGACCAGAGCGGGTAGGTTGAATGACTATAATAAATATAAATAATCACAATCACTTCAAAATGTTTTAGTAATACAGAATATGTTTTGGGGTATAAATGTTATGTATGAACTACAATACTGTATCATGTCAAACATGACACAAACCAATCTTCTATTTTGTATAGGAATACATACATCATCTACTATCTTTCAGTGTAAAATATGTCCACTATGGGTCGTAAAAATGATCATGTAAATGTACACAAATGAACAAATAACTTTTGGTTCTTTGTCTAAAGTATCTGGTGGACAAATACATATTATTATCAATCACTTTCCTCACCTGTGATCTTTGCCCTTCATCATCTGCCCATCCCGTTCACCTTTTTCACTTGTTTTCTATTCTATTTTCTCCTGCTTCCTTTTTCTCTCTCCCTCCTCTTCCTCCTCCTTTCTACCTCCGCCTCTGTGTTCCAGGAGCTGTCGCTCTCTGTGGGTTGGAAACATTACAGTGGAAGTGTCCGAGAAAAACCTCTTGGATCTTTTCAAAACGTAAAAATACTTTGTGTGTGTGTGTGTGTGTGTGTGTGTGTGTGTGTGAGGACAAATTAGATCTGTAAACAGCATTTTATAGACGAGGTGTATGAGTTCAATCATTAGGAGTAGTTAATAACAAATGAAGGCAGTAAGCTAGAGCCTGTACTGCAATCATTCAGAACAGGTACTAATAAAGCAGCATTTTAAGACATCTGAATCTGCATGAAGCTTCACAGGTAGGTAAACTTAAGTAATAAAAACTAGACACAGTGTAATAAGACATAGTGCTATCAGTCAAAACCACTATTAAATTCATACAATTGTTTTATATCTGCAAATATATCAGCTTTGTGAGTTTCTGGTTTTTATTGTTCTGTATTGGGCATTTAATGCCTTTATTAGATAGTGCCAGTAGTGAGATGACAAGAAATGAGAGAGAGAGAGATGTAACAAAGGTCTTAAACCCTAAGCCTTGGAGGCTCCACTATTGTGCACTTTTAAGTAGAAAGTGTTAGAAGCCATCGTCGTCACAGCAGTAAAAGTACAATAGATGTAGCAGTAGCACCTGTAGATAGGAGCTTCGATATAGTAGTTAAAGTAGCACGAGGAGTAGCACCAGCGCTACTAGTAGTAATAGTGTCACCACTAGAACAAGGGTTACTGCATTACTGTAGTTATAGTAATTGCATTACATTAATTGTCAGTGCTGGATGTGAAGCACAATGTCATTTTGGTTGCAGATCTGTCCACAATGCTTTGCTGTAGGTTAGATGCTCTGTGTTTCCATGGTTGCAGGTATGGTGAGATAGAGAGCATCAGAGTTCTTCATGAGCGCTTCTGTGCCTTCATCAACTTCAGAAACGCCAACATGGCTGCCAAGGCACTGGAGAAGCTGCAGGTGGGTGATTGGCAGGCGTAAACGAATCTCGACTCTTTTCATCATCTAGAATGTCACAGAATGTTAAAAGCACAGCTTTGAGTTGTGGTAATGAGCCATCATCCTGTTCTCTTGCCTCTTCAGACATGACATGATGTTAAGTTTGATCACCTGTGCTGTGTCCTCCTGTCCAGGGGGTGGAGCTGGGCGGCAATAAGCTGGTGATGAGGTACCCAGACCGGTGGATCCAGCGGACCATGCCCTCCTTACAAAGGACCACTACTGGCCTGAGCTCCAGTGCTGCAGGAACACAGCAGAACTCAGCTGCCACAGGGTACTGAGCAACTCATCAGTGTATCTGTGTTGTCCTTTTTTCACTGCAGATGTAAACTCAGAACGGTTCCTTATAAAATCAAGTAACATCTGTAAGTTGTTTTAGGGTTTAGTTTAGTCAGCATTAAACCTGCAGTGTGGAACTTTAACATATAGATGAACATAGATGAGTTCAAACAATGCTGATTAAGCCTATCAACGCCAGATAAATCTTTCTGTATTTCACAGTATACAGAGTTTTTAAATGTTGATGGAATAGGCTATGGTGGAGCCTATGATGTAAGCACTGTTGACATGATGTCAACAGTGTTTTTGTAATTAATCCTACTGCCAGAAGGGGGAGACAAAGTCCTGCACTCAAGCTTTAAGTTTAGGTTAAAGTTAGGGTAAGAATTAATGTTAGACATGTCAGTGTGATAGTTTAGGTTAGGATTTGGGTTTTGATGATAACTATCTATCATCCCAAGATATATACAGTTTAAAATTAAATACAACTGTTGATATTCTTAAAAAATAAAGGCTGTTTTACTCCTTTAAGAAAGCAGTGAAAAAGATAATCTAGATAATGGACAATAAATTAAAGGCAGAAATTAAAGGCTACACCTGTGCATTTGCACTATGGGTTAATTCCTGCAGAACAAGTTTCATTATGCTGATGTCTCAAATGGAAACGGACAGAGAAAAGATCCAACCCAGTTCCTTAGTGCTTGTTCAGCCTCCAGTCTACATACTCCACTGGATGAGAGATCTACATCTCTCAGCTATCAGAGACCACACTGATGCAGCGCTTTGAAAACATAAAATCCCAGTATCATCCTTTTAACACAGAAGTGAAAACCCAGCCTAGTGAATTTTCTTTAAGGCCTCCTATGTTACTTTCCACACACCCTGTGTCCCATTATTTACCCACATGTGTGTTTTTATGTGGATAATGTGATGCAGGATCCTCTGCTCTGGTTCTGTCCATGCAGGTCCAGACGGAGGGTGGCTACGAATGGAGACGAGTGCTTCTACTGGCGGACCACAGGGTGTGACTATGGCGTCAAGTGCCGCTTCAAACACATACCTGACCAGCAAGGTCGAGACAAGAAACCATGACAATCATGTCTAGCAACCGCAGCACCAAGGCGCTTTAAATGAAGATTTACAAAGAAAAAGGAAAGGAGGGAGAGTGGAGGAGAGAGGAGAGCAGAGGACGAGACGACAATCCGCCGGAGAACACTGACAACTGAATCTGTCTGTGTGAGAGAGTCAGATATAATATGAATGTGTTGTATGTATGAAAGTTAGTGGTTGTTCCTCTGAAATGTTGAGGAAGCATTCAGAGCCCAACCTCAGGAGGTTGCATAAAGAATAAATCTGCGTGATACTGCAGAACATCTACTGTAAGGAGGTCCAATGAATTTAATTTATTGTAAGCATCACTTTGAAACTCTGATGAACTCCTGGTTTCTGAACTCTGCATTGTTTGAAGGATGTCCGCTGTCATCAAAATGATTTACGTGGACAAATATGTTTGGTTGAATTGTACTGGAAACTCTTGTGTATCTCCTGTGTTGGATTGCTATACATGTTAAATGAAGTTATTTTGATATATTTAAAATAAGATGAAACATTTTTGCATTGAAAATTTGCACAAAACTATCAATGAAACCCACATTAAAAATGTTTTCGGGTTTGTAAACTTATGGAAGTCGTTTTCTTTAACAAACACAATTCAACCCCATGATGGTACAAATACTGACTTACACATCAGAAATACAGTAGTAAGATTTCCCTCACATATTTTTTTGTTATTTTTGTTGCAGAGGATGACAAACATATTCACATGCACATATTAAGTAATGTGAAGTCAAGTGAAGGCAAGATTTACACATTTGCAAATCACTATGTGACCACATGCATCGTGTGGTGCATTTGTAGTAGCTGCTCATTAAGTGAGTAGCTGTGGTTTCAGCAGCAGCAACAAGTGGATTTCTTGTCCTCTCTGTGTCAGATACTGTATATCTACATTTATTGCATTTAGTACAGTTATTCAGTGAACTTGAGAAACTTCAAAAGGAAGGTAGGTTTGAACTCTTAAATTGTCACTTTTCTAGATTTGTTGTGTGATGAGACACAATGTTTTACAGGCCTTTAAAAACAGGCAAATTTAACTTGATGTCTTCAGTGGAGGAACAGAGAGCTGCTTTTCACAGCATCTCTCTGCATCCTTTTACCTGAACATTGATGGACAGAGGAAGTGAGAAAGTGTACGCTACTGGAAAACACAGAATGGCAGGTTGGTAACAGTGTTACCAACAATATGTGTAATTCAGACAATCAATGAATATGTACACTGGACTAGACCAAACTAGGATTAAATTGGGGTATACAGAGTTTTCTTAAACAAGGGATGTTGTTTTCAGTGCCAGGCTGGTTATTGAAGCAAAAATCATATAGTCTACATCTAATAGTGTTTAAAGACATCCTGTTTCTGCTTGCTTTTAAATAATGCCTTAGCCATTTATTTATTGGTACAGTATGTTATCGTATCAGTAATGCTGTTATTATAGCACCAGCAGGTTAACAAGCTACAATTTGCTTCAGTGTTTGCCATGGTTTGCATGTACCATTGACATGCTAACATCAGCTCAACTCAGTGCCACTCAGAGTGCAATGCTAACATAGAATGACATGCTAAATATGTTAACTTGATAACTGTAGGTATGCATGTTGCAGTATTTTAGCTTCAGCTATATCTGATGTTGGGACTACATGTGGACCACAGTTTACCACATGTTTCAAGACTCCAAGAAACCTGAGCCCTGGGGGGTTCGCACCCAAAGTGTGAAGCTCCACCCATGGATCCAGGTTATCAAAACTAGAGATTCCCCTCTTATCTCTCTCTTTTCTCCACGAGCTGCAGCATGAGCAGCTCCTTGCTCTCTTTCACACCTCCAGCAGCTGCTGGAGTAGGTCTCTGCTCTCTTGTGTGGCCTGCTCACAGCAGACACACACAGTCTTCTTTACGGCAGAAGACGCGAGAGCCTGCCTAAGACTCAGAAACTAAGTTTCCTTGTGCCAGCAGCTAACACACAAGTCTGCTGGCCAGTTTAACAAGTACAGGAGCCGCGAAATTGAGTTAGCTTGCTGCTAACTCTACACCAAGGAGTGACCTGGGCCCTCTGCACGACTGGAGTGCTGTCTGCCCAGCAACGCCTGCATCTTCAGCTTCAGAGCCAAAGCCTTCTCAGCCTGACTCACCCACGGATTCACCGGCTACAAAGCAGGACACCACAAAGCATCTCTTCCTTCATGGACTGGTAACAACTGGGCATAGCCTAGCAACACAGTGAAGCATAGTACGGCTAAGCAAGAATGTTTAACTCAAACAATGTACTGTACGTGTATTGATTTGGTTAAGGTTATACATTGAACTGTTGTTGTGATGTCCTTGTTGCTTATAGTCAGGCTACTGCATAGCCACACCGCTAGGTTAACGATAGCATGCTTAACACATGTTACATCCAGTAACTAGGCCATGCATGCAACTAACCTCATCTTAACCTGGCACCTTTAGTATACACCAATTGGCCTTGAATAGAGAACCACACAGTTAAGAGGTTAAAACCTAGTTTGGCAAACTTTGGTTCAGGCAGCACATGTGGTTCAAGACACCACATGGTCTGGCCTTTTATCCCTGTAGTTCCCTTTATCAGCCAACGTGTCGACATGCCATGTGCTCAGTCACCAGGTGACTGCAGCCATCTTGCTATTGTCTTCCCTACACACACACACACACACACACACTCACACATTCACACTTGTATATAGGTACACTTAGCTAGATTAGTATTGTGTGTTGCTTTTACCCTTTTGTTAAATAAATGCTTTTGGATATACCTGTTGTCTGTTTTAATGTTGCACAAGAATGAGTTTTGCCAACCTCTGCTCTGTAAAGAACTCCAAATCCTTCAACCTTTACTAGCTATTGATATGGTGATTTTGTTTATAGTTATTAAATTAATTATTAATCAAAGTCCCAAATTCATAGATTAGTACACTTTGAGACTGAATTGGCTATCTTTTCCCCTGAGTCCAGAGTGGTGCCCCGTTATTATTAATTCTTATTAATAATTTTATTGATTTTGATAATTAACAATTATCTTTGATAATCATTAATTATTGCTGATAACCAAACTTGTAGCCACGGCCCAACACTGACAAAGTACAATTTAGGCTGAGAAAGGTTTAGCACGGTAGTTGTCAAAGTGGGTTCCGGGGACCACCAGGGGTCCTTGTGGGGGTGCCAAGGGGTCCCCAGCAAAAGGGGAGTAATTTATTTTCACTATAATTTCATCCATAAGTGACACAATGACAGAATGTATGACTATTTTGGTCATGGGGTTCATATACTTTCTGTAATAAAACATCAAAAAGTAAAAATCTTCATAGATTGGACTGGAGATTGGATTGGAGATTTGTAGGGCTGCCCCCAACTAAAGGTTTTCCTAGTCCACTAATAGTTCAAGCCATTAGTCGACTGGTCGTTGCATGATAAATGACAATATATTATTTATTTAGGCTATCTAACGTTACAGCGGCCATGCTAAGTGGCTAATGTTAGACTATCATGTTTGAGGTTGACGAGTGATAGGTGAATATTTGCCTGCAGGGTTTGCATGTCACCTTCTTGGGTTTGTCCCTCTCAAAATGATACCACACCGGATTTCCTGCCCGACATAGTAACTAACTATCTAATAACCTCAAGTACCAGCAATAAACGCCAATGTCTGTCCCTGACTGATTCAGTGTCGCCACTTCCTGTGTCGTTTCAAATAAAAACCCTCTAGTGTTTCTAGCGCCAAATCTTGAATTGAGCCATAGTCAATTTCCTTTATTGCGAACACTAACACACATCTAAATGAGAGCAAGCAGGTAAGTCATCTTTGTATTGGTCGGATAGGACACTTGTTGATTTATACATTTCCGCTTTGGGTTTTATATAATTATTGATTTTATTTTTTATGCTTACATTGCCTCTGAAAAATACAGTCAATATCATGATGTGCACCCAGTGTAATTGTAATCTTTTTTAAATGAAAAGAAAATAGTATATGAGGGACACTTCATGGCCCATGATGGTGCATCAAACATAGATATAGACATTTGTTCTTGTTTCCTTCTGTGTTGTGATATATCACAGCCCAACTTGAGACAAAACAAAGTCAATGATGGTTAAATGTTGATCTTGAAGTGTTTTGTAGTGCATTTCAACTACAACTGCCTGTATTGGTAAAACGTAAAAACAAAATATAATTTGTGCTATTAAAGTGCACAACCAAAAGCCAGTAAAAAAAAAAAAAAAAAAGCCCACTGCTGTGACACCAGAAATCCCCATTCTGCTCTCTAGCTGTCAACTGTCAACTCAGCCTTTTTTTTCTGTTGACCGTTTCTTCAAAAAAACATTTCTAGCACATCAAACAGACACAAGTAGGATTTATATCTCAGAGAAAAAAGTGAGGACAATTTTGTATTCTGAGGCATTTCTTTTGCTTATCTTTTTTTTCTACATAACAGCTGTGAATAATTGATTGTGACTCGGTGTTCTATACGTTTCCCTGCAGTTTGCTCTCACACCCCTGCAGGAACCTGACCACAGAGAGGAGGCAAAACAGACACTTTAATTTGCCACAGTCTATTCAAAATTACTTTTGCTTTCATCCTGTTCAGTTAAGCTGCAGAAATGTACACAGGTCGTATTGCCTGTGTTGTCTTTGACTGCACCTTTAAACTGTATGAGTTCATTTGTATTCTGTAAAACTGAACAGTTTTTCTGTTTGTTTCCCCCTTTAGCTTTCTACACTTATGCATAACCCAGATATGATGCAATTATTTACAACATATATACATTTTGGTGACAGTGACTGCAGTAATCAGCACTTTCTATTCTGAGGAGTTTTGAAGCAATGTACCAACCGTCTGTAATAATGCGTGAAGCAGGTTTATAAATGGTACGATCAAGTGGGCTGGCTCAGATGTTCCTTTGAACAGGAAACATCTTCACACATTGGCTCTCAATGGTAATTAAAACTTTTTCCTCTGCACTAACCTTGAGGATAACTGTACACTCCTTTCACAACATTAAACACAACCTATTATTACCACACTATATCCTTCAGGTAATGTAAACACATTCATCAACTCTCAGGCTGAGTAACAGTAACTGAACAATGTAGAGCTTTTCTCGTAACACTATGGAAATTAAATGGTTAAACAAATGAAAACAAAGTTATCTAATCAGAGTATCACTTTCCCTTTTTAAGTTTACACAATACACCAGGGCCACAGTGCTTCACATACATTATATCTTTATTTACGGCACAGTTCTCACATGAACTTGGACTGTAAATAAATTGAACCTGACGCTAGTTTTTTAAAAAAGTTAATGCATAGTTTTGAAAATAACAGTATCGTTTCTTCATTTCAGCTTGGGGATTTACATGCATTCGTCTGTTCATGCATATTAATAAGGTAAAGAGGAAGGAAGATAGGGTCTTGGTGGTCTTTTATTAATTCAATTGTGAGAACCACAGACCACATGAACTTTTTTTCAAGGCGCCGCCGTCCTTTTTCTGCTGTAGAGACGTTTATTGTGACTAACTGACACACGGTACTTCTCATGTACAAGATCTACTTGCGGATGTCATTTAACAGACAGAGATTAGAGGAGCAGCTATGACTTTAACAGCAGCAGCAAGTGGATTTGTCATCTTCCTTCTCTCTGTACAAGGTACTGTGCATCTACATTTACATTTTAAGGCAGTTAGCACACTTCAGAAATTCACAGGAGGGTTGTGAGTATTGAATGGTTTACCAGATCACCACTTTTCTAAATTTAATGTGTGTGATAATTTGATGCGGACCTTTTAAAACCTGACAACACCAGACATTCACTTCTCTTTATTCCAGTTCAAATCTTTAGAAGCTATTTCTGTCAGCAGCATCGTAAAGAAATTGTGTTCATGTCATGTGGGATAGATGGAAATTATGACTGATTTACATTAACAAAGAAAAAATCTTGTAAATAATCTTGTTTGTGGAACTTCAACATCTTGCGGAAGTCCTCTAAACTGGCTGGTTTAAGCCAGCGCCCCCTGTAAGCATTACAGTGAATTTGATGGTGACTTGTTCCCTGATAGCACACTGTTACAAGAAATACAAGTGAAAATAAAATGAGCCAGCATGTCTTTCTCACAAGTAATTACGTACCATAGGAAATGCAGTGTAAAAAGATATGAAATCACTGTAAGCTATATGTCAGCCAGATATTTCCCATGTACGTGGACCACCATGTGTAAACTATGGATGTATTAAGATATCTGGATATTGCCTTGCTGCCAATTTGTCCCAGAGCCTAAATAAGCAATTTTAAAGTGCATGACATCATACCAGTGTAAAGTCAACATTTTAGGGATTTTGAAGGACTTTTGTAGCACTGAGTGAACACAACACTAACATATCATCACCTTTTAATTAGATATGTTGAACCTGTTAGTAAACAGTTGCTTATTACTCATCCAGCAGTTATGGAGCAACATTATTATTCATTTGGAGGTAGTGCACAGGGGGCTTTTTTTCTCTGAGAAAAGCTGCTGCAGCTGAAAACGATGCTACAAGAGCACTGAGAGAACCAAAACAGTAACGTTGCAGTTGGACATGAAACTTGTGTAAAGCTCTGTAAAGCTGAAGGGAGCTGCACACTGTTCACTACTTTGGTCCAAACTGCAAAATCAGAAATGAAATGTTGTGCAGACATTCATGGTTCCCTTAAGATGAATCCTACTGACTTATGTGAACATCTAGTGTCATCAGCAGGTTGACATTTTTTGTCTTTTAGTGAAACGTCTCGACAAGTATTGGAACAATAGCCATGACAATTGGTACAGATATCCAACATTTACTAGATGAATTGGAATAAAATTTTGCACAGAAATTCATGATTTGCAATGAGTCCCATAAACATCTGAGACACTCTGACTTTTCCCTCCAGCGCCACCATCAGGTCAACATTAAAATGTGTTCAAAAAACCTTTGTTCATGACTAAATACCTGCTAAACTAACCACATTCCAACCAATTTCAGTTGTACTTTGTGTTCAGTAATAATTTGCAAACGTCAATATGCTTACACATCAAACTAAGATTGTGAGCATTTTAGCATGAAGACATTTTGCTGAAAGCACCTCTTTACAGACTCAATGGTTGTAGAATCTTAGTCTTATTTAACCTTTACTGGCCTACATCAACATTTCTGGTCTATATCATCATACATTAGGACTAAACTTTACAAATCAACGTAGAAGTATAATAAGTCTCACTTAGCTGTGAACCTATGTTCTGACCTCTGCCATTTCAGTATAAAAGTGATGTGCCTTTTATTATTTACACATCACAATAGCTGCCACACCTCAGTCTCATTTCTCTACAGTTTCCATTCACACCCTGCAGCACCCTGACCACAGAAAGGAGAGCAACCAAGCAAAGCATGTTTCCATGTAAAAAACCGTTACTATAAATAACCTTCAGCTTAAAAAGTCAGTAAACAGACTGCATGATGTTCTGCCACAGTGCACAGAGAGGAGCTGTACAGAGCATATCTACCACTGCTCCATTACAGTATAAACTGACTGTATATATTCAACTGACCACTTTGTCTGTCTGCATAAACCAGAAACTACGTTGAAACTTTATATATAGTATGTAGCCTTGTTCAAAGCTGATGTAAGAAAATCCCTAATGACAGACAAAACAACTTTATGATCTGCTCTGCTCTATTCTCAGAGACAGGTTGATACTTTTAACATTAGCAATGAGCGCTACAGAAGAAAAGTAGGGCTACTGAAAATACCTGAGATCACTTCTAGTTAGATAGATGCACGATGAGGAACTTCAGACAATGTTTGCAATAAATCAGCACTTGTTATGAAGTTTGAAGTTTGCCCAGGTTGTCCTCTCCCAGATATGTTGATGCCCTAGGTGAGATTTTAGATTGGAGACCCCCTTCCCTACAAGGGGGTGGGCGTAATGGTGGATGGGGCTAGTAGGGCTGCATGATAATAGCCAAAATGTTAATCCCGATTATTCTGCCATTTCAGAGCAATTGGCGCCCCTAAAAAAATGCAAAAGTAGCACCTCCAGTCCAAGTGTTTCAAAATAAAAATGAATTCACAATAAATGAAGTGCAGCAATGGTACCTCCAGCCCAGAAAATGTCCTCCAACTCCTTGAAACAAATAGGCAAATGGGTTTCAGGGACCATTCAGTGAGAGTTTGGTGGCTTTCAGGTGAAAACTGACCGGTAAAGCCTTGAAAATCAAACCAGATGAAAACCCATCCAAGTCAATGGGGAAAAAGAGGAAAAAACGAGAAAGGAGAACAAGTGCATATTTCTGAAATCTGTATACAAGCACACTAGTCATGTGCCACTCATTTGGCGTCCCCCTCCGTCATCTATGTGGCCTATTCCACAAGCTGCCCCCGCCCACATCGTCTTGGTACCTTGACTACAGATGATCACTGTTGTTGTTGTGTTATGAGTCTGATTGTGGTTTCTGATGTGCTCTGTGTTACAGTGGTACAGGGACAGTATGCCATGGGAGTGACTTACACTTCTACTGAGATGTGTGTGTTGAAAGGATCAACAGTGGACATACGCTGCACCTACAGATACCCACCCAGAGTAAAGGGCACTTCCACTGTAGTTAAGGAAACATTCTGGTTTACAAAAGAGAGTAATGGTGTGTATGTGGATCTGACAACAGACTCAGAGTATGCAGGTCGTGTTCAGTATCACTGTGTTAAGAACGACTGCACTCTGAGAATCACAGACCTGAGAGAGAGCGACTCAGCTGTGTACAAGTTCAGGTTCATAACAAACCAATCAGGAGGGAGATTTACTGGTTTACCTGGAGTCTCTTTGACTGTCACAGGTAACATTTTCATTCACATGTTAATTTCCAAATGTTCAATATCTAGAAAATAATAATATGAATGTATCTGTGTGTGTTTGCATGTGTTTGTTGACAGTTTTGTCTAAAATAACACTGATGAAAACAAACACTGATGCAGTACATTTAAACAAGCTGATGACTAATAAATGGTGTGTTTGGCTGAACTAATGGACATGAATTTCATTTAATATCGATTGTGATTGAAGGATTTTCATCATTATGTGTACAAGTTTTTGTTTAGTGATCCACCAGTTTAGTTGGTCACTTATATGAACTGTCATTTTAACTGTCTGCCTTTGGTTTAGTTATTTGTGATGTACAAATGTCTCTTTTTTTCCCCGCAGATCCAAATCTGCAAGTGATGGTGAGCAGAGTCTATCAGTATTCTACCTGGGCAGAGCTGAAGTGTCACAGCAGATGTCGTCTACCTGATAATTCTTCCTTCATCTGGTACACGAATGGACAGAAAATTCAGGATGAAACACCTTCTATTTATACCGTGTACATTGACTCATCAGACAGCTATTCCTGCGCTGTAAAAGGATTTGAGCATCATCCTGCTCCTTCAGTGTGTGAGTTTACAACACAGTCTCTCACTAAACTAACCACATCTAGTGGAGCCTTTAACCTATTGTACTACACCTTGTATTTACATGTGATTCAGGGGCAGCATGTGATTCAAACATTGACATAGAAGTGGATCAAAACCAAACCACATCCCCATGAGATTTTACATGTTACATTCTCATATCTTATTCACAGTTTTGACTGTGACATAAATGTAAAATAAGAGCTTACTGTACATTTAAAACGTCAGTTCACTCAAAATATAAAAAACATATTTTCTGACTTGCTCCTTTTCTAACAATGTGAATAGTTACAGTTTCATGTGCTCAGATTTTGAACCTTGAAAAGTCTGCTGCCATTCCAATACGATAAAAGTGAGTTGAATATTGTTTGTACTGCTTAAATCATTGAAAGCTTATATTTGAAAAACTATGGATCTATGTGTCTTACAATTACTTTGGATAATCTACAGACCTTGTTGTGGACAGTTTTTATCTTGAGTAGAAAGTAGATCCAATGGAAATCATTGACAGATATGTCTGTGGATGATTCAGAGTAACCAAAACAATTTTCAAACATGATTTTCAACCACAAACTAAATTCCGTCTATCTACATAGTCTTGAGGTTGATCTAAAAGTTAAATAACAGCTGTATTTGTGATAAGACACTACAAATAAGAGAGAAAATATGTTTTTTTGTGATTTGGGTGAACCAGCATTAATCATGTGAAAAACAGGATTTCCTGTTGAGCCTTGTTGAAAAGAAAAGATCTGGGAAAACATCCCTCATCCCACCAAAACACTCACACACAGAGATGAGACTGCACTGACCTGTCTGTTTAAAACACTAATCAAAACTCACCTTTTCAGACCTGCTTTTAATGTGTAATTAATGTTGCGTGTTACTTTGTGCTTTTAGTTTGTTGTTTTTTTATGATCCTTTTCACTTATGTTAAATGTCTATGAGTACCATGAAAAGCCCTTTATAAACAAAATGTATTGTTATTATAACTGTTCTTTTTGAAATTAATTTTATCTTTCAGGTGTCCGTGGTCAGTCCTGCAACAGAGTGATTTACACTGACAGAAGCATCTGTGCCTTCAGAGGATCATCAGTGGACATTTCCTGCACATACAGTGGTTCCAGCACATACTATGAATCTATCACATCAAAATTTTGGTTCAATCCTGAGCATAGTCATCAGTGGCAGAATTCCTCACAGCCTGAGGACCTTAGTGAAGACTCCCAGTATGCAGGTCGTGTTCGGGTCCTTGAAACAGAGAGAGGACGCTCCACTCTGAGAATCTCTGACCTGAGAGAGAGTGATTCAGCCCAGTATCACTTCACATTCAAAACACCAAGCTTTGAATGGGGGAGTAGTTTACCTGGAACAACTCTGACTGTCACAGGTACTGATGAACACAAACTGATAAAAATACACAAACATTACTACTTTTAAAAACACTGAAATTGTTGCTAATGATCAATTGCCATAACATTGCATACATACATATTAAATACAGTTACTAATGACCTTCACTACTTCTAGGAATTGTAACAGATGGCTTGATGTGCAGGTACGTCTATGATAATTTAAAGCTAATGATGATAATATTGTTCTTGTTCTCATATTCAGCTCTCCAGGTGCAGGTGATCACAATAACAGTCCATCAGTCTTGTACCGAGGCAGAGCTGAAATGTCTCAGCAGCTGCAGTCCAGCAGGTCGTATTTCTTACATCTGGTTCAAGAACGGACAGAAAGTTATGAATGAGGAAACTTCTCTTTATTCAGGGCAGTTTAATGCTGGTGACAACGTCTCCTGTGCTTTAAAAGGACATGAGGATTACAGCTCTCCTTCAGTGTGTGAGTTTAGTTCACTGTGTCAGGACACACACACACTGACACCAAATTCACCTTTTTCTTTCTTTTTTTTTTTAAACTCCATTATAATATCAGATGTAATCACACTGAAGTCCTGAAGTCCTCAAATCATCTTTATGCAGACTCAAGAAAAGCAATTGTCAGATATGTTGTGATTTAACATGTTGAAATTCTTTCCTATTAGGTGAAATTTTGTGATTCTGAAATATTTGCAGTATAGAAAATACTGTATGTTGCTGCTACATTTAATGTTTTGGGAGTTATAATATTTGTTATTGAGATGCTCTAATACGTCCACTGATGATGTCATGTAATTTTTTTTTCATAGTAAACCTTTTTATAGGAGTTACTAGATTATGAAGACTTATTTTATGTCAGACTCATTGCTTTACACAGACCTCAGTTCAGTAGCAGTAAATTTGAAAGGCTTGATATAACAGCATGACTTTAAACTGGACTTTAAACTACTACAACTGAAATAGTTTCTGCAACAGGATTGGAACACAAATGTATCTGAAGATATGTTTAATTCTGTGAAAAATTATGCAGTTGATAATGCAACAGCTGTGAGTATAAACAGCCATCAGGAGGAAGAGTGTTGTATATTTTAATTGATGGGGTCAGCCCAATTAAACTATTAATAAGAGCCCAGCTTTGTTCCCCTCAAAATGAAACATATGATTCATTTCCCATTCTGGGTTATTTTCATTCAATTCATTATGTGTATTCAGCAGAATTATTTATAAAACATAATAAGGAAGTGATCTGCCTGCTGTGCAGAATTATTAAAGGTCTGTTATTTGCAGTTAGTTCCCACCAGCAGCAGTCTAACCTGGAACAGCTCCAGGATCATCATTGTGAACAGCCACTGTGACAACTACTAGGGATGATCAATAAGACACTAAGAGAGAAAAAATGAATTAAAATATTCTATTATCTATCATGACAACATATTCTAATCTTCAATTTAATGCATGTCTAAATCTCCTACAGATGCACCAATGCCTCCCTCTGTGTCAGTGAGTCCCTCTGATGATATCATTGAGGGCAGTTCAGTGACTCTGACCTGTAGCAGTGATGCTAACCCAGCTGCTAATTACACCTGGTACAAGAGGAATGAAAATCCAGACCTTCAACCTCTCAGTAAAGAACCACAGCTCATCTTCAGCTCCATCCAGTCCTCTGACTCTGGAGAGTATTACTGTAGAGCTGAGAACCAGCTGGGGAAGAGGACATCTGAACACATCTTTATTAATGTGAAATGTGAGTGAAAAAAGCAATAAATGATTTCTTTGCACCAGGTTAGACATAGAAAGGTTTTGGCTGATCGTCAGTGACAAAATGTGGTTTTGGGCAAGTATTACTGATACAGATATCACTAATTTTGCAGATAGTTTTTACATAATTTTATATAATTACTCATAGAATTATTTAATAATACATTTTCTAGGAGCGAACACACTGCTAATGATAATAATGAATGATAAAAATAGTAGTGTTGCCTGTCACAAGCTTAGCTGACAATAATAAATAAAAAAATGGAAGAGGTTTTTTTTAAATTTTTTTAGCTTGTACTATAGCTACACCGCCTCCTTCTGTGTCAGTGAGTCCCAGCTTTGTGGCTGGTGGGGTGCTGAACAAATGCTTTCTATTGACTGAGCGTCACTGCTATACTCCACGTTTGGATTTTTGGTTACTTGCATGACTACTTTAGCTACAGTAGATGCTGAAGAGACAGTTTTATTCATTCCTTTCATATGCGCTGAATGTCCTACTGCAGTAATACAGCCTTGACCTCGAATAATCTCTGTTAACACATCTCTTCCAGATGGTCCAAAGCCTCCTTCTGTGTCAGTGAGTCCCTCTGGTGAGATAGTGCAGGGCAGTTCAGTGACTCTGAACTGTAGCAGTGATGCTAACCCAGCAGCTACTTATACCTGGCACAAGGAGAACCAAACACTGCTTCATGGGCCAGAAAACATGTATCATTTCACCTCCATCAGCTCTGAGGACAGCGGGGTCTACCACTGCAAGTCTGAGAATCAATATGGAGAGATCAACTCTTCATCTCTAATCATAGATGTCCAGTGTAAGTACAAAACATTAGAAAATTAATATTTACCACTTATTGCAATTCCTACTATTTACTACCTAGTACTACTAGACAAGGTGGCAAGGCAACTGTGGTTCAGGAGGTAGACTCCTCCTGGCATGTTGAAGTGTCCTTGAGCCAGATACTGAACCCTAAATTGCTCCTGATGGTTGTGCCTGAACCCTGGATGGTAGTTTGCCATCATCAGTGTGTGAGTGTATGCTTGAATGTGAGTGTGAATGGGTGAATGAGCAGCAGAATCGATGTAAAGCATTTTGGATAAAAGTACTGTAGAAATACAGCCATTTACATTTTTATTTAGGCCCTTTTTTCCTGAAATGCAAGGGGAGCAAAAGCTTATATTCAAGCAAAAATTTCCCAGTATAGCAACATTTAGCAATTTTGGTGGTGGTAGTGTGAAAATGAAAAACAATAGTTGCTTCAAATATTTAGTAATAATTAAGCTTTGTGGCTGGTGGGGTGCTGAACAAATGCTTTCTATTGACTGAGCGTCACTGCTATACTCCACGTTTGGATTTTTGGTTACTTGTATGACTACAAATGTCAATGACATTTTGATTGAGGTTTTCTTTTCATGGAACAAAATATGCCAGTTTCTCTTCTTCTTTTTGTTGCATGGCTGGAAAGGTTAAGAGAATACAAAATAGGTTCATTTTTATGTTCATATCATACTTTATAATTTCATATGTGAAGTTATATCAAAATGCTTAAAAAGTAAAAACTAATTCATTGACTCATTTAAAACCTTAATAAAAAATTTATCAAGCTGGATCACTCTGAATTAAACTGTGTGGCTGGTGTGGCGCTGCATGTGTGACCGCTATTGGCCAGCCACCAATGAATGTGAATAAAGACTCATAAGATGTCTTTCTGTTTTTCAGATGCTCCAAAGCTTCCCTCTGTGTCAGTGAGTCCATCTGGTGAGATAGTGGAGGGCAGTTCAGTGAATCTGACCTGTAGCATTGATGCTAACCCAGCAGCTAAATACACCTGGTACAAGAAGAATGTAAATCCAGACCTTCAACCTCTCAGTAAAGAACCACAGCTTGTCTTCAGCTCCATCCAGTCTTCTGACTCTGGAGAGTATTACTGTACAGCTGAGAACCAGCTGGGGAAGAGGACATCTGAATTCATCTTTATTGATGTGAAATGTGAGTGAGAAAAAGCAACATGCAGCTACTGGACTTGTCAACCTTGTTAAACTTAACATTTCTGATCATGTCTGCTTTCTTAAGCTTTGACTGCTTCATTTTCAGTCTGCTGCTTTAGTTCACTGAGCAGCTCCAATACAACATGTTATAGTAATGCAGTCCATCCTCATTTTATAATTAATTCATTTTGATACATCTCCTGTAGATGCTCCAAAGGTTCCCTCTGTGTCAGTGAGTCCCTCTGGTGAGATAGTGGAGGGTAGTTCAGTGACTCTGACCTGTAGCAGTGATGCTAACCCAGCAACTAACTATACCTGGTACAAGGAGAACCAAACAGTGACTCAAGGACAACAGGGAAGTTATCATTTCACCTCTATCAGGTCTGAGGACAGCGGGATCTACCACTGCAAGTCTGAGAATCAATACAGACACATCAACTCCTCATCTCTAATCATAGATGTCCAGTGTAAGTACAAAACATTAGAAAATTAATATTTACCACTTATTGCAATTCCTACTATTTACTACCTAGTACTACTAGACAAGGTGGCAAGGCAACTGTGGTTCAGGAGGTAGACTCCTCCTGGCATGTTGAAGTGTCCTTGAGCCAGATACTGAACCCTAAATTGCTCCTGATGGTTGTGCCTGAACCCTGGATGGTAGTTTGCCATCATCAGTGTGTGAGTGTACGCTTGAATGTGAGTGTGAATGGGTGAATGAGCAGCAGAATCGATGTAAAGCATTTTGGATAAAAGTACTGTAGAAATACAGCCATTTACATTTTTATTTAGGCCCTTTTTTCCTGAAATGCAAGGGGAGCAAAAGCTTATATTCAAGCAAAAATTTCCCAGTATAGCAACATTTAGCAATTTTGGTGGTGGTAGTGTGAAAATGAAAAACAATAGTTGCTTCAAATATTTAGTAATAATTAAGCTTTGTGGCTGGTGGGGTGCTGAACAAATGCTTTCTATTGACTGAGCGTCACTGCTATACTCCACGTTTGGATTTTTGGTTACTTGCATGACTACAAATGTCAATGACATTTTGATTGAGGTTTTCTTTTCATGGAACAAAATATGCCAGTTTCTCTTCTTCTTTTTGTTGCATGGCTGGAAAGGTTAAGAGAATACAAAATAGGTTCATTTTTATGTTCATATCATACTTTAAAATTTCATATGTGAAGTTATATCAAAATGCTTAAAAAGTAAAAACTAATTCATTGACTCATTTAAAACCTTAATAAAAAATTTATCAAGCTGGATCACTCTGAATTAAACTGTGTGGCTGGTGTGGCGCTGCATGTGTGCCCTCTATTGGCCAGCCACCAATGAATGTGAACAAAGACTCATAAGATATCTTTCTGTTTTTCAGATGCTCCAAAGCTTCCCTCTGTGTCAGTGAGTCCATCTGGTGAGATAGCGGAGGGCAGTTCAGTGACTCTGACCTGTAGCAGTGATGCTAACCCAGCAGCTAAATACACCTGGTACAAGAAGAATGTAAATCCAGACCTTCAACCTCTCAGTAAAGAACCACAGCTTGTCTTCAGCTCCATCCAGTCTTCTGACTCTGGAGAGTATTACTGTACAGCTGAGAACCAGCTGGGGAAGAGGACATCTGAATTCATCTTTATTGATGTGAAATGTGAGTGAGAAAAAGCAACATGCAGCTAATGGACTTGTCATCCTTGTTAAACTTAAAAAAACCCCAAACATTTCTGATCATGTCTGCTTTCTTAAGCTTTGACAGCTTCACATTCAGTCTGCTGCTTTAGTTCACTGAGCAGCTCCAATACAACATGTTATTGTAATGCAGTCCATCCTCATTTTATAATTAATTCATTTTGATACATCTCCTCTAGATGCTCCAAAGGTTCCCTCTGTGTCAGTGAGTCCCTCTAGTGTGATAGTGGAGGGCAGTTCAGTGACTCTGACCTGTAGCAGTGATGCTAACCCAGCAACTAACTATACCTGGTACAAGGAGAACCAAACAGTGACTCAAGGACAACAGGGAAGTTATCATTTCACCACTATCAAGTCTGAGGACAGCGGGATGTACCACTGCAAATCTGAGAATCAATACAGACACATCAACTCCTCATCTCTAATCATAGATGTCCAGTGTAAGTACAAAACATTAGAAAATTAATATTTACCACTTATTGCAATTCCTACTATTTCTAGTACTACTAGACAAGGGGGCAACGCAGCTGTGGTCCAGGAGGTAGAGCGGGTCGTCCACTAAACAGGATGTGGTGGTTTGATCCCCAACTCCTCCTGTCATGTTGAAGTGTCCTTGAGCAAGATACTGAACCCTAAATTGCTCCTGATGGTTGTGCCTGAACCCTGGATGGTAGTTTGCCATCATCAGTGTGTGAGTGTATGCTTGAATGTGAGTGTGAATGGGTGAATGAGCAGCAGAATCATTGTGAGGTACTTCGGACAAAAGTGCTATAGAAATACCCTTTTTTCCTGAAATGCAAGGGGAGCACAAGCTTAAATTCGAGCAAAAATCGCCCAGTACAACAACATTTAGCAATTTTGGTGGTGGTAGTGTAAAAATGAAAAACAATAGTTGCTTCAAATATTTAATGAAAAACAATAGTTGCTTCAAATATTTAATAATAATTAAGCTTCGTGGCTGGTGGGGTGCTGAACAAATGCTCTCTATTGACAGAGCGTCACTGCTATACTCCACCTTTGGACTTTTGGTTACTTGCATTACTACAAATGTCAATGACATTTTGATTGAAGTTTTCTTTTCATGGAACAAAATATTCTAGTTTCTCTTCTTCTTTCTGTCGCATGGCTGGAAAGGTTAAGAGAATACAAAATAGGTTCATTTTTATGTTCATTTCACATTCTGTCATTTCATATGTGAAGTTATATCAAAATGCTTAAAAAGTAAAAACTAATTCCTTGACTCATTTAAAACCTTAATAAATAATTTATCAAGCTGGATCACTCTGAATTAAACAGTGTGGCTGGTGTGGTGCTGCATGTGTGCCCTCTATTGGCCAGCCACCAATGAATGTGAATAAAGACTCATAAGATGTCTTTCTGTTTTTCAGATGCTCCAAAGGTTCCCTCTGTGTCAGTGCGTCCCTCTCGTGAGATAGTGGAGGGCAGTTCAGTGACTCTAACCTGTAGCAGTGATGCTAACCCAGCAGCTAATTATACCTGGTACAAGGAGAGCCAAACAGTGACTCAAGGACAACAGGGAAGTTATCATTTCACCTCAATCAGCTCTGAGGACAGTGGGATCTACCACTGCAAGTCTGAGAATCAATATGGACAGATTAACTCTTCATCTCTAATTATAGATGTCCAGTGTAAGTACAAAACATTAGAAAATTAATATTTACCACTTATTGCAATTCCTACTATTTCTAGTACTACTAGACAAGGGGGCAAGGCGGCTGTGGTTCAGAAGGTAGAGCAGGTCGTCCACTAAACAGGATGCGGTGGTTGAATCCCCAACGCCTCCTGGCATGTTGAAGTGTACGTGAGCCAGATACTGAACCCTAAATATCTCCTGATGGTTGTGCCTGAACCCTGGATGGTAGTTTGCTATCATCAGTGTGTGAGTGTATGCTTGAATGTGAGTGTGAATGGGTGAATGAGCAGCAGAATCGATGTAAAGCATTTTGGATAAAAGTACTGTAGAAATACAGCCATTTACATTTTTATTTAGGCCCTTTTTTCCTGAAATGCAAGGGGAGCAAAAGCTTATATTCAAGCAAAAATTTCCCAGTATAGCAACATTTAGCAATTTTGGTGGTGGTAGTGTGAAAATGAAAAACAATAGTTGCTTCAAATATTTAATAATAATTAAGCTCTGTGGCTGGTGGGGTGCTGTACAAAAACTCTCTATTGACAGAGCGTCACTGCTATACTCCACCTTTGGACTTTTGGTTACTTGCATTACTACAAATGTCAATGACATTTTGATTGAAGTTTTCTTTTCATGGAACAAAATATTCTAGTTTCTCTTCTTCTTTCTGTTGCATGGCTGGAAAGGTTAAGAGAATACAAAATAGGTTCATTTTTATGTTCATATCATACTTTATAATTTCATATGTGAAGTTATATCAAAATGCTTAAAAAGTAAAAACTAATTCATTGACTCATTTAAAACCTTAATAAAAAATTTATCAAGCTGGATCACTCTGAATTAAACTGTGTGGCTGGTGTGGTGCTGCATGTGTGCCCTCTATTGGCCAGCCACCAATGAATGTGAATAAAGACTCATAAGATGTCTTTCTGTTTTTCAGATGCTCAAAAGCTTCCCCCTGTGTCAGTGAGTCCATCTGGTGAGATAGTGGAGGGCAGTTCAGTGACTCTGACCTGTAGCAGTGATGCTAACCCAGCAGCTAACTATACCTGGTACAAGGAGAACCAAACAGTGACTCAAGGACAACAAGGAAGTTATCATTTCACCTCAATCAGGTCTGAGGACAGCGGGATCTACCACTGCAAGTCTGAGAATCAATATGGACAGATTAACTCTTCATCTCTAATCATAGATGTCCAGTGTAAGTACAAAACATTAGAAAATTAATATTTACCACTTATTGCAATTCCTACTATTTCTAGTACTACTAGACAAGGGGGCAAGGCGGCTGTGGTTCAGAAGGTAGAGCAGGTCGTCCACTAAACAGGATGTGGTGGTTTGATCCCCAACCCCTCCTGGCATGTTGAAGTGTCCTTGAGCCAGATACTGAACCCTAAATTGCTCCTGATGGTTGTGCCTGAACCCTGGATGGTAGTTTGCCATCATCAGTGTTTGAGTGTATGCTTGAATGTGAGTGTGAATGGGTGAATGAGCAGCAGAATGATTGTGCAGTACTTTGGATAAAAGTGCTATAGAAATAGCCTTTTTTCCCGAAATGCAAGGGGAGCACACGCTTAAATTCAAGTAAAAATTGCCCAGTACAACAACATTTAGCAGTTTTGGTGGTGGTAGTGTAAAAATGAAAAACAATAGTTGCTTCAAATATTTAGTAATAATTAAGCTTTGTGGCTGGTGGGGTGCTGAACAAAAGCTCTCTATTGACCGAGCGCCACTGCTATGCTCCACGTTGGGATTTTTGGTTACTTGCACTACCACAAATGTCAATGACATTTTGATTGAGGTTTTCTATTCATGGAACAGAATATTCCAGTTTCTCTTCTTCTTTTTGTTGCATGGCCGTAAAGGTTAAGAGAATACAAAATAGGTTCATTTTTATGTTCATTTCATATTCTATAATTTCATATGTGAAGTTATATCAAAATGCTTAAAAAGTAAAAACTAATTCATTGACTCATTTAAAACCTCAAAAAATAATTTATCAAGCTGGATCACTCTGAATTAAACTATGTGGCTAGTGTGGCGCCACATGTGTGACCTCTATTGGCCAGCCACCAATGAATGTGAATAAAGACTCATAAGATGTCTTTCTGTTTTTCAGATGCTCCAAAGCTTCCTTCTGTGTCAGTGAGTCCCTCTGGTGAGATAGTGGAGGGCAGTTCAGTGACTCTGACCTGTAGCAGTGATGCTAACCCAGCAGCTAATTATACCTGGTACAAGGAGAATGAAGACTCACCAAAAGCATCAGGACAGATCTTCACCATCACTGATGTCAGACCTGAACACAGTGGGAATTATTACTGTGAAGCCCAGAACAGAAGAGGACGTCATAACTCCACCTTATATCTGACTGTTGGATCAGGTAAGTTATGCTCATTGAACTTCACACACAGACACACACACACACAGACACACACACACACACAGACACACACACACACACACACACACACACACACACACACACACACACACACACACACACACACACACACACACATACTGAACATATTGATAAGCCAGATCTCCTTTCTTTTGGTCTGAATTTTCAGGAAAATCAATAATTAATATGAATATCATCTGGGTGATTCTGGTGGTCCTGATTCTGATTGCCCTGCTTCTCTTGAGTCTGTGGGCAAGGTAAAGCAATAAAAAAGATATACGTTCTTTTGTTTTCTTATTAAAATATACTTAGAGTTTTTAAGTCTTGAATTTCATTTTGTTAAATATGTCTTGTTTTTGTTTGATTCAATCCAGGAAGAAGAAAACTTTGAGCTCCACCACTGAAATGAATGAACCTGTAGAGACTATAGAGGTGAGAGAGAGACCTTATTGACAGAACTTACCCTAAAGTACAGTTATGATCACTTGACTTATAAATGCACTCAAACACATTCATATTGTCAACATGAAGCTGTGAAGTGAATTTATATTTAAAATACAACTGAGAAGACACCCAATGTATATTTCACCTGAACATAATTTTTGTGTTAAATAATTCAGTTTTAAACACGATTTAATACATCTTTAATACAATCTAATTATATACAAGTTTTATGAATGAGGTCCATTAATATTCATTTTGACATTTCTCCCCATCAGTTGGACTCTTCTCCTGTGTATGAGAACGTCTCAGACTTGCAGGTCGTCGCTGCAGCAGACAGAAGACACAGAGGAGCAGGAAGACGTGGAGTAAAGTCCAGTCAGGCTGGAGCATCATGAAAAAAAGGCCAATATCAGATACATAGTTACAGTTATGAGAAGTACCTCCCCTAAATTTTAGCTGATTTTGTTCTGATGCAGTTGAACGAGAGGCTGGACTCACCTGATGGAAGCAGAAAGTAGAGTGTTTTGTCTGAACTAATGCAAGCTTAGTTTTCTCTGTAGAGTTCGTTATATTACAGATATTTAGGATTAGAGCTGTTTTGCAAACCATTATTTTAAATGTATAAATACTGTAATTAATCACTTTTGAGGAATCCTGATTATCTTCCTGTGCAGTATACTGTATATTTTCACATATCAAACATGATCTCAGTTCTATCAAACTTTGTTGAATGTCACATTATCCAGATATTGCAGTGGCTGATATACAATAAACAGACAACTTCCACAACAACTCTGTAGTTGGAAACATGATTTCAGTTCCCTCTCACTGCTGCAGAGGGCGACAGTGTGCAAAACGTTTCAGCTGAGCAAATTGTTTCTGTGTTTATTTTTAAGAATATGAATTTATTTACCGGCTATGAAGACAAATAAAAATGAAATCTGTTTATCATTTCACCTCCATCAGCTCTGAGGACAGCGGGATCTACCACTGCAAGTCTGAGAATCAATATGGACAGATCAACTCTTCATCTCTATCCTTAGATGTCCAATGTAAGTAGCTACATAAGAAGACACAATATATTTGAACATACTGATGGTGTGTGTAAAAGTAGAGTTTGGACCAGTGGTTAAACCTACTAACTGACAATGCCACAGTTAGTGTAGCTCAATCTCAGTTAGTTACAACAGCTCGATGGTCTAATGCAAATTAGGGAGTGAGTTGTCAGAGAAATACAGCAAAGCCCTTTTCAGATATAACATTCAGCAAGCTGTTGAGCTTTATGTCATTCCAACATTGGTGGCGTTTACGTTAATACTCCTTACAGCCTCAATCAGACATGACAGGACATTTACGTAAAGAGACAATGCTTGTGCGATATTTGGTGCCAGGTGCACAAAAGGGAGCAGAGAAAAAGAGGGAGAGTGATAAGTTAAAAATGTGAAAAGGCAAAGAAGGGGAGAATTGTGTTCGTTCACAGGCTGCATCACTGATGGATTTTAAATGGATTTTGCTGTTGAATCTTTAATTAATGACCATCGTGAGTGTGTGGTGCTGCTCCCAGAAACGGTCTAATTTGCCTTTATTTACTGCATAATCAGATCTGTAGACAGATGTTAATGAGTTGTATTTTTATACATATTGTCCTCCAGATGCTCCAAAGCTTCCCTCTGTGTCAGTGAGTCCCTCTGGTGAGATAGTGGAGGGTAGTTCAGTGAATCTGACCTGTAGCAGTGATGCTAACCCAGCAGCTAATTATACCTGGTACAAGGAGAATAAAGACTCACCAAAAGCATCAGCACAGATCTTCACCATCATTCACTTTAGACCTGAGCACAGTGGGAATTATTACTGTGAAGCCCAGAACAGAAGAGGATGTCATAACTCCACCTTATATCTGACATTAGTGGGAGGTAAATTGTGTGCATTTACAGTACAATCAACCTGACCATGTCCCAACCCTATCCAAAGGAAAGCTGCCTCTCCCCTATCGTACAATAAGTGTTTTTAACACAAAGCAGACTTAATATTTTCTAACCTAATACTGGTGGGTGACAAAAACCTCAATAAGCAAGTGGAGAAACATAGCAAATGCAGAAGCCTCCAGACAGGGCACCATGGGTCACTGGATGGTTTCTTGAGTATCTAAATGATGTGAATCATATGCTATGACCATCAAAGTCACCAGATCTCCTGCGTGAGATTTTGTAGTGATGTATTAAACTGGAATTATTTAAATGTCCTGTAATTCCCAAATAAACTGTCAGTATTTCCTTCAGATTCAGCTGCATATAAATTAGCAGCTATTGGAACAATCACTGCTCTTCTCCTGGCTATTACACTTCTTGCTGTCTTCCTATGGATTAGGTGAGCAATACTGTATCACTAGAATTATGTTCACTAATACATCTATAATTTTGGAATCTGTGTCCTTATTTAATTAATTAATTAATCTCATTGTTCATTTGCCTATCCAGAAGAAATAGGAGCTTCACACAACAGTCTGAGCCTGGAGGGAGTACGAATAACAGAGCACAGGTAAGGAGGAAGAGGTCAAGTTTTCCAGTGCAAAGGATGACTTATAAAAAACACTTTTTGTTCCACGTTATTTGTCTTTCTTTATCCAAAATTATACTAAACTAATGAACAGAACTTCAAACTATGGTCTTGTAAAGTGACCAAAAAGTTGAATAACTGTCTCCCTAAAGGTCAGAGAAACGTGGGAAAACCTTTAGTCGTCACTCCAAAACAGTACAGCTTGATCACACTGTGAGACTTGTTCACCATCAATCGATATGGAGTTTTGGTGACCAAAGACAACCTGAGGCAAACTTCTGACAGAGTCAGAAATGAAAGATTCAGTCCTCACAATGTGACTGCAGCTTCAACCCACGACTACAAACAAATCAATTAGACTAAAAGATGAAATGACACAGAATACACTGGCAGTTGTGCAGTTTTTAATAAAGTTTAGGGGAAAAACACACTCGTTCTCGCAGTGGTAGTAGAGGCTTTAGGAGTGGAGGAAGGGTTGCTACCTAGTAACTTGTTAGTGTACACATCTTTTGTGTGGCTGCAGGGAGAACTAATGGTCACTGTCATGAATGTTGGTCATACAGATGTGTGCTTGTGTGCTATGCATTTGCCTGGCATGCATAAATGTAGCGGATGTGGTAGCTGGGGGTGTTAGCCCAGTAGCATTTCAGGAGGCAGGGCCACAGGAAGTGGAGGTTTCTGTATACATGCAGGAGGCCACAGTGGGGCCACAGTGGGGCAGCCATCAGCACGTTTCCATTTGATTTCAACTATCCTCATTCAGATGAGCAGCAGTTAGCTCAGGTGAGGAATTTACTGGTTGAAAACTCAGATGTGTTTGCCGGGAGTGATAGTGAGTTGTTCTGCACCAAGGTCATACAGTAGAGATTCCCTGTTAGAGAACACACCAATGAAGCAGAAAAAGGCCCCTCATGCCTCTGTCAACCATACAGGCACAGTTTCTGGGTAGAAACAAATGTGCTGGCCAAAAATTTCATTAGGGGTAGTTAATAACAAATGAAGGCAGTAAGCTAGAGCCTGTACTGAAATCATTCAGAACAGGTACTAACAAAGCAACATTTTAAGACATCTGAATCTGCATGAAGCTTCACAGGTAGGTAAACTTAAGTGATGAAAACTAGACAAAGGGTGGTCTTAACGTGTAATATGACATAGTACTATCAGTCAAAACCACCATTAAATTCATACAATTGTTTCATATCTGCAAATATGTCAGTATAGTGAGTTTCTGGTTTTTATTGTTCTGTTTTGGGCATTTAATGCCTTTATTAGATAGCTCCAGTAGAGAGATGGCAAGAAATGAGAGAGAGAGATATGTAACAAAGGTCCACAGTCCGGCCATGTCACAGTTCATGTTTGATGTCTTAAACTCTAAGCCTTGGAGGCTCCACTATTGTGCACTTTTAAGTAGAAAGTGTTAGAAGCCATCGTCGTCACAGCAGTAAAAGTACAATAGATGTAGCAGTAGCACCTGTAGATAGGAGCTTCGATATAGTAGTTAAAGTAGCACGAGGAGTAGCACCAGCGCTACTAGTAGTAATAGTGTCACCACTAGAACAAGGGTTACTGCATTACTGTTGTTATAGTAATTGCATTACATTAATTGTCAGTGCTGGATGTGAAGCACAGTGTCATTTTGGTTGCAGATCTGTCCACAATGCTTTGCTGTAGGTTAGATGCTCTGTGTTTCCATGGTTGCAGGTATGGTGAGATAGAGAGCATCAGAGTTCTTCATGAGTGCTTCTGTGCCTTCATCAACTTCAGGAACACCAACATGGCTGCCAAGGCACTGGAGAAGCTGCAGGTGGGTGATTGGCAGGCGTAAACGAATCTCGACTCTTTTCATCATCTAGAATGTCACAGAATGTTAAAAGCACAGCTTTGAGTTGTGGTAATGAGCCATCATCCTGTTCTCTTGCCTCTTCAGACATGACATGATGTTAAGTTTGATCACCTGTGCTGTGTCCTCCTGTCCAGGGGGTGGAGCTGGGCGGCAATAAGCTGGTGATAAGGTACCCAGACCGGTGGATCCAGCGGACCATGCCCTCCTTACAAAGGACCACTACTGGCCTGAGCTCCAGTGCTGCAGGAACACAGCAGAACTCAGCTGCCACAGGGTACTGAGCAACTCATCTGTGTATCTGTGTTGTCCTTTTTTCTCTGCAGGTGTAAACTCAGAACGGTTCCTTACAAAATCAAATAACATCTGTAAGTTGTTTTAGGGTTTAGTTTAGTCAGCATTAAACCTGCAGTGTGGAACTTTAACATATAGATGAACATAGATGAGTTCAAACAATGCTGATTAAGCCTATCAACACCAGATAAATCTTTCTGTATTTCACAGTATACAGAGTTTTTAAATGTTGATGGAGTAGGCTATGGTGGAGCCTATGATGTAAGCACTGTTGACATGATGTCAACAGTGTTTTTGTAATTAATCCTACTGCCAGAAGGGGGAGACAAAGTCCTGCACTGAAGCTTTAAGTTTAGGTTAAAGTTAGGGTAAGAATTAATGTTAGACATGTCAGTGTGATAGTTTAGGTTAGGATTTAGGTTTTGGGAAGGCATTATGATAACTATCTATCATCCCAAGATATATACAGTTTAAAATTAAATACAACTGTTGATATTCTTAAAAAATAAAGGCTGTTTTACTCCTTTAAGAAAGCAGTGAAAAAGATAATCTAGATAATGGACAATAAATTAAAGGCAGAAATGAAAGGCTACACCTGTGCATTTGCACTATGGGTTAATTCCTGCAGAACAAGTTTCATTATGCTGATGACTCAAATGGAAACGGACAGAGAAAAGATCCAACCCAGTTCCTTAGTGCTTGTTCAGCCTCCAGTCTACATACTCCACTGGATGAGAGATCTACATCTCTCAGCTATCAGAGACCACACTGATGCAGCGCTTTGAAAACATAAAATCCCAATATCATCCTTTTAACACAGAAGTGAAAACCCAGCCTAGTGAATTTTTTTTAAGGCCTCCTATGTTACTTTCCACGCACCCTGTGTCCCATTATTTACCCGCATGTGTGTTTTTGTGTGGATAATGTGATGCAGGATCCTCTGCTCTGTGTTGTATGTATGAAAGTTAGTGGTTGTTCCTCTGAAATGTTGAGGAAGCATTCAGAGCCCAACCTCAGGAGGTTGCATAAAGAATAAATCTGTGTGATACTGCAGAACATCTACTGTAAGGAGGTCCAATGAATTTAATTTATAGTAAGCATCACTTTGAAACTCTGATGAACTCCTGGTTTCTGAACTCTGCATTGTTTGAAGGATGTCCGCTGTCATCAAAATGTTTTACATGGACAAATATGTTTGGTTGAATTGTACTGGAAACTCTTGTGTATCTCCTGTGTTGGATTGCTATACATGTTAAATGAAGTTATTTTGATATATTTAAAATAAGATGAAACATTTTTGCATTGAAAATTTGCACAAAACTATCAATGAAATCCACATTAAAAATGTTTTCGGGTTTGCAAACTTATGGAAGTCGTTTTCTTTAACAAACACAATTCAACCCCACGGTGGTACAAATACTGACTTACACATCAGAAATACAGTAGTAAGATTTCCCTCACATATTTTTTTGTTATATTTGTTGCAGAGGATGACAAACATATTCACATGCACATATTAAGTAATGTGAAGTCAAGTGAAGGCAAGATTTACACATTTGCAAATCACTATGTGACCACATGCATCGTGTGGTGCATTTGTAGTAGCTGCTCATTAAGTAAGTAGCTGTGGTTTCAGCAGCAGCAACAAGTGGATTTCTTGTCCTCTCTGTGTCAGATACTGTATATCTACATTTATTGCATTTAGTACAGTTATTCAGTGAACTTGAGAAACTTCAAAAGGAAGGTGGGTTTGAACTCTTAAATTGTCACTTTTCTAGATTTGTTGTGTGATGAGACACAATGTTTTACAGGCCTTTAAAAACAGGCAACAACAGACCTTCACTTCTCTTTCTCTAAAGAGGAAGTGAGAAAGTGTATGTTACTGGAAAACACAGAATGGCAGGTTGGTAACAGTGTTACCAACAATATGTGTAATTCAGACTCAATGAATCAATGAATATGTACACTGGACTAGACCAAACTAGGATTAAATTGGGGTATACAGAGTTTTCTTAAACAAGGGATTTTGGCTGGTCTGAGGCATCAATATTCATGTTGTTTTCAGTGCCAGGCTGGTTATTGAAGCAAAAATCATATAGTGTACATCTAATAGTGTTTAAAGACATCCTGTTTCTGCTTGCTTTTAAATAATGCCTTAGCCATTTATTTATTGGTACAGTATGTTATCGTATCAGTAATGCTGTTATTATAGCACCAGCAGGTTAACAAGCTACAATATGCTTCAGTGTTTGCCATGGTTTGCATGTACCATTGACATGCTAACATCAGCTCAACTCAGTTCCACTCAGAGTGCAATGCTAACATAGAATGACATGCTAAATATGTTAACTTGATAACTGTAGGTATGCATGTTGCAGTATTTTAGCTTCAGCTATATCTGACAAAGTACAATTTAGGCTGAGAAAGGTTTAGCACGGTGGTTGTCAAAGTGGGTTCCTGGGACCACCAGGGGTCCTTGTGGGGGTGCCAAGGGGTCCCCAGCAAAAGGGGAGTAATTTATTTTCACTATAATTTCATCCATAAGTGACACAATGACAGAATGTATGACTATTTTGGTCATGGGGTTCATATACTTTCTGTAATAAAACATCGAAAAGTAAAAATCTTCATAGATTGGACTGGAGATTGGATTGGAGATTTGTAGGGCTGCCCCCGACTAAAGGTTTTCCTAGTCCACTAATAGTTCAAGCCATTAGTCGACTGGTCGTTGCATGATAAATGACAATATATTATTTATTTAGGCTATCTAACGTTACAGCGGCCATGCTAAGTGGCTAATGTTAGACTATCATGTTTGAGGTTGACGAGTGATAGGTGAATATTTGCCTGCAGGGTTTGCATGTCACCTTCTTGAGTTTGTCCCTCTCAAAATGATACCACACCGGATTTCCTGCCCGACATAGTAACTAACCATCTAATAACCTCAAGTACCAGCAATAAACGCCAATGTCTGTCCCTGACTGATTCAGTGTCGCCACTTCCTGTGTCGTTTCAAATAAAAACCCTCTAGTGTTTCTAGCGCCAAATCTTGAATTGAGCCATAGTCAATTTCCTTTATTGCGAACACTAACACACGTCTAAATGAGAGCAAGCAGGTAAGTCATCTTTGTATTGGTCGGCTAGGACACTTGTTGATCTATACATTTCCTCTTTGGGTTTTATATAATTATTGATTTTATTTTTTATGCTTACATTGCCTCTGAAAAATACAGTCAATATCATGATGTGCACCCAGTGTAATTGTAATCTTTTTTAAATGAAAGGAAAACAGTATATGAGGGACACTTTATGGCCCATGATGGTGCATCAAACATAGATATAGACATTTGTTCTTGTTTCCTTCTGTGTTGTGATATATCACAGCCCAACTTGAGACAAAACAAAGTCAATGATGGTTAAATGTTGATCTTGAAGTGTTTTGTAGTGCATTTCAACTACAACTGCCTGTATTGGTAAAACGAAAAAAAAAAACAAAATATAATTTGTGCTATTAAAGTGCACAACCAAAAGCCAGTAAAAAAAAAAAAAAGCCCACTGCTGTGACACCGGAAATCCCCATTCTGCTCTCTAGCTGTCAACTGTCAACTCAGCCTTTTTTTTCTGTTGACCGTTTCTTCAAAAAAACATTTCTAGCACATCAAACAGACACAAGCAGGATTTATATCTCAGAGAAAAAAGTGAGGACAATTTTGTATTCTGAGGCATTTCTTTCGCTTATCTTTTTTTTCTACATAACAGCTGTGAATAATTGATTGTGACTCGGTGTTCTATACGTTTCCCTGCGGTTTGCTCTCACACCCCTGCAGGAACCTGACCACAGAGAGGAGGCAAAACAGACACTTTAATTTGCCACAGTCTATTCAGAATTACTTTGGCTTTCATCCTGTTCAGTTAAGCTGCAGAGAGGTACACAGGTCGTATTGCCTGTGTTGTCTCTGACTGCACCTTTAGACTGTTCATTTGTATTCTGTAAAACTGAACAGTTTTTCTGTTTGTTTCCCCCTTTAGCTTTCTACACTTATGCATAACCCAGATATTATGCAATTATTTACAGCATATTTACACTTTGGTGACAGTGACTGCAGTAATCAGCACTTTCTATTCTGAGGAGTTTTGAAGCAATGTACCAACCGTCTATAATAATGCGTGAAGCAGGTTTATAAATGGTACGATCAAGTGGGCTGGCTCAGATGTTCCTTTGAACAGGAAACAGGAAGCTCTAATGTATGAGAAGCCCACTACATCTTTACATTGGCTCTCAATGGTAATTAAAACTTTTTCCTCTGCACTAACCTTGAGGATAACTGTACAGTCCTTTCACAACATTAAACACAACCTATTATTACCACACTATATCCTTCAGGTAATGTAAACACATTCATCAACTCTCAGGCTGAGTAACAGTAACTGAACAGTGTAGAGCTTTTCTCGTAACACTATGGAAATTAAATGGTTAAACAAATGAAAACAAAGTAATCTAATCAGAGTATCACTTTCCCTTTTTAAGTTTACACAATACACCAGGGCCACAGTGCTTCACATACATTATATCTTTATTTACGGCACAGTTCTCACATGAACTTGGACTGTAAATAAATTGAACCTGACGCTAGTTTTTAAAAAAAGTTAATGCATAGTTTTAAAAATAACAGTATCGTTTCTTCATTTCAGCTTGGATTTACAGGCATTCGTCTGTTCATGCATATTAATAAGGTAAAGAGGAAGGAAGATAGGGTCTTGGTCTTTTTTTAATTCAATTGTTAGAACCACAGACACATGAACTTTTTTTCAAGGCGGCGCCATCCTCTTTCTGCTGTAGAGACGTTTATTGTGACTAACTGACACACGGTACTTCTCATGTACAAGATCTACTTGCGGATGTCATTTAACAGACAGAGATTAGAGGAGCAGCTATGACTTTAACAGCAGCAGCAAGTGGATTTATCATCTTCCTTCTCTCTGTACAAGGTACTGTGCATCTACATTTACATTTTAAGGCAGTTAGCACACTTCAGAAATTCACGGGAGGGTTGTGAGTATTGAATGATTTACCAGATCACCACTTTTCTAAATTTAATGTGTGTGATAATTTGATGCGGACCTTTTCAAAACCTGACAACACCAGACATTCACTTCTGTTTATTCCAGTTCAAATCTTTAGAAGCTATTTCTGTCAGCAGCATTGTAAAGAAATCGTGTTCATGTCATGTGGGATAGATGGAAATTATGACTGATTTACATTAACAAAGAAAAAATCCTGTAAATAATCTGTTTTGTGGAACTTCAACATCTTGCGGAAGTCCTCTAAACTCAGTTTAAGCCAGCGCCCCCTGTAAGCATTACAGTGAATTTGATGGTGACTTGTTCCCTGATAGCACACTGCTACAAGAAATACAAGTGAAAATAAAATGAGCCAGCATGTCTTTCTCATAAGTAATTACGTACCATAGGAAATGCAGTGTAAAAAGATATGAAATCACTGTAAGCTATATGTCAGTAAGAGACTAGCTGGTGGCTAGCTTTTAGCTGCCGAAGAGCCAGATATTTCCCATGTACGTGGACCACCATGTGTAAACTATGGATGTATTAAGATATCTGGATATTGCCTTGCTGCCAATTTGTCCCAGAGCCTAAATAAGCAATTTTCAAGTGCATGACATCATACCAGTGTAAAGTCAACATTTTAGGGATTTTGAAGGACTTTTGTAGCACTGAGTGAACACAACACTGACATATCATCATCTTTTAATTAGATATGTTGAACCTGTTAGCAAACAGTTGCTTATTACACATCTAGCAGTTATGGAGCAACATTATTATTCATTTGGAAGTAGTGCACGGGGGGCTTTTTTTCTCCAAGAAAAGCTGCTGCAGCTGAAAACGACGCTACAAGAGCACTAAGAGAACCAAAACAGTAACGTTGCAGTTGGACATGAAACTTGTGTAAAGCTCTGTAAAACTGAAGGGAGCTGCACACTGTTCACTACTTTGGTCCAAACTGCAAAATCAAAAATGAAATGTTGTGCAGACATTCATGGTTCCCTTAAGATGAATCCTACTGACTTATGTGAACATCTAGTGTCATCAGCAGGTTGACATTTTTTGTCTTTTAGTGAAACTACGATGAAACTTTATATATAGTATGTAACCTTGTTCAAAGCTGATGTAAGAAAATCCCTAATGACAGACAAAACAACTTTATGATCTGCTCTGCTCTATTCTCAGAGAAAGGTTGGTACTTTTAACATTAGCAATGAGCGCTACAGAAGAAAAGTAGGGCTACTGAAAATACCGGAGATCACTTCTAGCTAGATAGATGCACGATGAGGAACTTCAGACAATATTTGCAATAAATCAGCACTTGTTATGAAGTTTGAAGTTTGCCCAGGTTGTCCTCTCCCAGATTCAGGGCTGGCCCTTACTATGTTGATGCCCTAGGTGAGATTTTAGATTGGAGACCCCCTTCCCTACAAGGGGGTGGGCGTAATGGTGGATGGGGCTAGTAGGGCTGCATGATAATAGCCAAAATGTTAATCCCGATTATTCTGCCATTTCAGAGCAATTGGCGCCCCTAAAAAAATGCAAAAGTAGCACCTCCAGTCCAAGTGTTTCAAAATAAAAATGAATTCACAATAAATGAAGTGCAGCAATGGTACCTCCAGCCCAGAAAATGTCCTCCAAGTCCTTGAAACAAATAGGCAAATGGGGTTCAGGGACCATTCAGTGAGAGTTTGGTGGCTTTCAGGTGAAAACTGACCGGTAAAGCTTTGAAAATCAAACCAGATGAAAACCCATCCAAGTCAATGGGGAAAAAGAGGAAAAAACAAGAAAGGAGAACAAGTGCATATTTCTGAAATCTGTATACAAGCACACTTGTCATGTGCCACTCATTTGGCGCCCCCCTCCGTCATCTATGTGGCCTATGCCACAAGCTGCCCCCGCCCACATCGTCTTGGTACCTTGACTACAGATGAAACACTGTTGTTGTTGTTGTGTTATGAGTCTGATTGTGGTTTCTGATGTGCTCTGTGTTACAGTGGTACAGGGACAGTATGCCATGGGAGTGACTTACACTTCTCCTTCTAAGATGTGTGTGTTGAAAGGATCAACAGTGGACATACACTGCACCTACAGATACTCATCCAGAGTAAAGGGCACTTCCACTGTAGTTAAGGAAACATTCTGGTTTACAAAAGAGAGTAATGGTGTGTATGTGGATCTGACAACAGACTCAGACTATGCAGGTCGTGTTCAGTATCACTGTGATAAGAATGACTGCACTCTGAGAATCACAGACCTGAGAGAGAGCGACTCAGCTGAGTACAAGTTCAGGTTCATAACAAACCAATCAGGAGGGAGATTTACTGGTTCACCTGGAGTCATTTTGACTGTCACAGGTAACACTTTCATTCACATGTTAATTTCCAAATGTTCAATATCTAGAAAATAATAATATGAATGTATCTGTGTGTGTTTGCATGTGTATGTTGACAGTTTTGTCTAAAATTACATTTTTGTTTCTTTCTCATAAATCCAGATTTACAGGTGAGAAGATCACAGCATTCTTGGTCTAAAAAGCTGATGTGTCACAGCAGTTGTTTACCTCCTCGTACTTCCTACATCTGGTACAAGAATGGACAGAAAATTCAGGATGAAACATCTACTATTAACGTGAACCTGTACTCATCAGACAGCTATTCCTGCGCTGTAAAAGGATTTGAGCATCATCCTGCTCCTTCAGTGTGTGAGTTTACAACACAGTCTCTCACTAAACTAACCACATCTAGTGGAGCCTTTAACCTATTGTACTATACCTTGTATCTACATGTAATTCAGGGGCAGCATGTGATTCAAACATTGACATAGAAATGGATCAAAACCAAACCACATCCCCATGAGACTTTACATGTTACATTCTCTTATCTTATTCACAGTGTTGACTGTGACATAAATGTAAAATAAGAGCTTACTGTACTTTTAAAACGTCAGTTCACTCAAAATATAAAAAACATATTTTCTGACTTGCTCCTTTTCTAACCATGTGAATAGTTACAGTTTCATGTGCTCAGATTTTGAACCTTGAAAAGTCTGCTGCCATTCCAATACGATAAAAGTGAGTTGAATATTGTTTGTACTGCTTAAATCATTGAAAGCTTATATTTGAAAAACTATGGATCTATGTGTCTTACAATTACTTTGGATAATCTACAGACCTTGTTGTGGACAGTTTTTATCTTGAGTAGAAAGTAGATCCAATGGAAATCATTGACAGATATGTCTGTGGATGATTCAGAGTAACCAAAACAATTTTCAAACATGATTTTCAACCACAAATTAAATTCCGTCTATCTACATAGTCTTGAGGTTGAACAACAGCTGTGTTTGTGATAAGACACTACAAATAAAAGAGAAAATATTTTTTTTTGTGATTTGGGTGAACCAGCATTAATCATGTGAAAAACAGGATTATCCTGTTGAGCCTTGTTGAAAAGAAAAGATGTGGGAAAACATCCCTCTTGCTCCAGCGACCAAAACACACACACACACACACACACACACACACACACACACACACACACACACACACACACACACACAGATGAGACTGCACTGACCTGTCTGTTTAAAACACTAATCAAAACTCACCTTTTCAGACCTGCTTTTAATGTGTAATTAATGTTTTGTGTTACTTTGTGTTTTTAGTTTGTTGTTTTTTTATGATCCTTTTAACTTATGTTAAATGTCTATGAGTACCCTGAAAAGCCCTTTATAAACAAAATGTATTGTTATTATAACTGTTCTGTTTGAAATTAATTTTATCTTTCAGGTGTCTATGGTTCATACTGCAACAGAGTGATTTACACTGACAGAAGCATCTGTGCCTTCAGAGGCTCATCAGTGGACATTTCCTGCACATACAGCAGTTATGGATCTATCACATCAAAATTCTGGTTCAGTCCTGAACGTAGTCATCAGTGGCAGAATTCCTCACAGCCTGAGAACCTTAGTGAAGACTCCCAGTATGCAGGTCGTATTCAGGTCCTTGAAATAGAGAGAGAACGCTCCACTCTGAGAATCTCTGACCTGAGAGAGAGCGATTCAGCCCAGTATCACTTCACATTCAAAACACAATGGTTTGAATGGAGGAGTAGTTTACCTGGAACAACTCTGACTGTCACAGGTACTGATGAACACAAACACTGACACAGCACATTTAAACAAGCTGATTTGGTTTAGTTATTTGTGATGTACAAATGTCTCTTTTTATCCTCGCAGATCCAAATCTGCAAGTGATGGTGAACATATCAAGAGCCTATCAGGATTATACCTGGGCAGAGCTGAAGTGTCACAGCAGATGTCTACCTGAACGTTCTTCCTTCATCTGGTACAAGAATGGACAGAAAATTCAGGATCAAACATCTTCTACTTATGAAAAGTACTTTCATTCTGCAGACAGCTATTCCTGTGCTGTAGAAGGATTTGAGCATCATCCTGCTCCTTCAGTGTGTGAGTTTACAACACAGTCTCTCACTAAACTAACCACATCTAGTGGAGCCTTTATCCTATTGTACTACACCTTGTATTTACATGTAATTCAGGGGCAGCATGTGATTCAGAAATTGACATAGAAGTGGATCAAAACCAAACCACATCCCCATGAGATTTTAGACATGTTGAACTCTTATATCTTATTCACTGTGTTGACTGTGACACAAATATAAAATGAGAGCTTACATTCAAAAAGTCGGTTCACTCAAAATACAAAAAACATGTTTTCTGACTTCTGCCTTTTCTAACCATTAGGGGTGTGCCTGAATACAAATACGTTATTTGGCAAAACACAAATAGTGTTTTTTTTTTCTTTTTTTTTTTTTTTTTTACGAATATTTGTTTCATATAAATATTTTTAAAATTATTTATTTTCGGGAAGAAAAAAACAAATCCATGTCAAATACCAGCGTGCAGGTCGGTTGCATCGCTATCTCAGTCTCTCTCCTCTGCTCCGCTGTTATGTCTGTCGGCAGGTCTCAATGAGGGGAGTCACATCCACCTGCCGCAAATGCACATTTCCTAATTTGGACATCACCCTAGGAGTTGGGAGTGTTCCCCAGAGATAAAGCTGAGCTCGCAAGGGACTCTTCATAACCTGTTGTTCCCATTCTCCTTTCCACAAAGTTAGGTTGTAAAAATAGACAATAAATGAAAAGTGCAAAGCAAGAATCACCTTTGAAGTTCATCCCTGTATGTCTCCGTGTTACGGGTGTATAAATAGGTAGAGGTCTGTCTGCAATGAGGCGATGAGTAAAGTTTTAGCTCAGTAGTCAGCGCAGTCGTCTAACTCCAGTTCAAGACCCGGTGTGGAGACCTCCTTCATAAGGTAGTTTATTCATGAACACTTATTGTAACGCTTTAATTTTCTAAAATTAAAAGCGTAATAAAAACAAAGACAGGATTTTTAAGCCGCTTTCCACTTTTATTTGAATACAAATACAAATACAAATGATTTTGCTCCTTTGACAAATATAGATACAAATACAAATATTGGGATCTCTGCACATCCCTACTAACTATGCAAATAGTTACAGTTTCATGTGCCCTGAGTTTGAGACATCAATCCTGGAAAAATCTTCTGCCATTCCAATACCATGAAAGTGAATTGAATATTGTTTGTACTACTTAAATCATTTAAAGCTTACATTTGAAAAACTATGGATCTATGTGTCTTACAGTTACTTTGGATAATCTACAGTCCTTGTGGTGGACAGTTCTTACAGAGAGTACATCTTGAGTAGAAAGTAGATCCAGTGGAAATTGTTGACAGATATGTCTGTGGATGATTCAGAGTAACCAAAATAATTTTCAAACATGATTTTCAACCACAAATTAAATCTATTAAGTCTATCTACATAGTCTTGAGGTTGATCTAAAAGTTAAACAACAGCTGTGTTTGTGATAAGACACTACAAATAAGAGAGAAAATATGTTTTCTTGTGATTTGGGTGAACCAGCATTAATCATGTGAAAAACAGGATTTCCTGTTGAGCCTTGTTGAAAAGAAAAGATCTGGGAAAACATCCCTCTTGCTCTAGTGACCAAAACACACACAAACACACACACAGATGAGATTTCACTGACCTGTCTCTTTTAAACACTAATCAAAACTCACCTTTTCAGACCTGCTTTTAATGTGTAATTAATGTTGTGTGTTACTTTGTGCTTTTAGTTTGTTGTTTTTTTATGATCCTTTTAACTTATATAAAATATCTATGAGTACCAAAGTAGACAATTTTCAAACATCATTTTTAAGCACAAACTAAATGCTGTTCACCTACATAGTATTGAGGTTGAACTAAAAAATTAAACCACACATATTTTCATGGATAGATACTACAAATAAGAGAGAAACTGTTTTTTTGTGACTTGGGTGAACCGGCATTAAGCATGTGAGTATGTGTTGAGCCTTGTTGTAAATATTTGGGATCACTAAAGATCTGGGAAAAATATTAGAACATCCTTCTTGCTCCAGCTACCAAAACACACACATGTTCACCTCTTCTTTTTTTTAAAACTCCATTATAATATCAGCTATAACCATACTGTGGTCTTCAAAATCCTTATGCAGACTCAAGAAAAACAGTTGTCAGATATGTTGTGGTATATCATGTTGAAATTATTTCCTATTAGGTGAAATTTTTGTGATTCTGAAACATTTGCAGTACAGAAAATACCTTGCTGCTAAATTTAATGTTTTGGTAGTTATAATATTTATGCTATATATAATAAACATAATATGTATGTTACTGATATGCTCTATTACTTCTATTTAGTAATTAAAGTTTCAAGTCCAGCACCGGACCTGGGGCGACAGAGCTTACATCATAGATGACTCTTCCCTCTGGAACTCTCTCCTCAAACTCATCTGAGACTGCACTGACCTGTCTGTTCAAAACACTAATCAAAACTCACCTTTTCAGACCTGCTTTTAATGTGTAATTAATGTTGTGTGTTACCTTGTGCTTTCAGTGTGTTGTTTTTTATTATCATTTTCTGAAAAGCCCTCTATAAACAAAATGTATTATTATTATGTTATTAGTTTTATTAGTATGTATTATTATAACTGTGGTGTTTGAAATTTTATCTTTCAGGTGTCCATGGTCAGTCCTGCAACAGAGTGATTTACACTGACAGAAGCATCTGTGCGTTCAGAGGATCATCAGTGGACATTTCCTGCTCATACAGTAGTTCCAGCACATACTATAGATCAAAATTCTGGTTCAATCCTGAGCGTAGTCATCAGTGGCGGTATTCCTCACAGCCTGAGGACCTTAGTAAAGACTCCCAGTATGCAGGTCGTGTTCAGGTCCTTGAAACAGAGGGAGGACGCTCCACTCTGAGAATCTCTGACCTGAGAGAGAACGATACAGCCCAGTATCACTTCACATTCAAAACACGAAGCTTTGAATGGGGGAGTAGTTTACCTGGAACAACTCTGACTGTCACAGGTACTGATGAACACAAACTGATATAAATACACAAACATTACTACTTTTAAAAACACTGAAATTGTTGCTAATGATCAATTGCCATAACATTGCATACATACATATTAAATACAGTTACTAATGACCTTCACTACTTCTAGGAATTGTAACAGATGGTTTGATGTGCAGGTACGTCTATGATAATTTAAAGCTAATGATGATAATATTGTTCTTGTTCTCATATTCAGCTCTCCAGGTGCAGGTGATCACAATAACAGTCCATCAGTCTTATACCGAGGCAAAGCTGAAATGTCTCAGCAGCTGCAGTCCAGCAGGTCGTATTTCTTACATCTGGTTCAAGAACGGACAGAAAGTTATGAATGAGGAAACTTCTCTTTATTCAGGGCAGTTTAATCCTGGTGACAACGTCTCCTGTGCTTTAAAAGGACATGAGGATTGCAGCTCTCCTTCAGTGTGTGAGTTTAGTTCACTGTGTCAGGACACACACACACACTGACACCAAGCTCACCTTTTTCTTTCTTTTTTTAAAACTCCATTATAATATCAGATGTAATCATACTGAAGTCTTCAAAATCTTTATGCAGACTCAAGAAAAGCAATTGTCAGATATGTTGTGATTTAACATGTTGAAATTCTTTCCTATTGAAATTTTGTGATTCTGAAATATTTGCAGTATAGAAAATACTGTATGTTGCTGCTACATTTAATGTTTTGGGAGTTATAATATTTGTTATTGAGATGCTCTAATACGTCCACTGATGATGTGATGTAATTTTTTTTTTCATAGTAAACCTTTTTATAGGAGTTACTAGATTATGAAGACTTATTTTATGTCAGACTCATTGCTTTACACAGACTTCAGTTCAGTAGCAGTACATTTGAAAGGCTTGATATAACAGCATGACTTTAAACTGGATTTTAAACTACTACAATACAACTGAAATAGTTTCTGCAACAGGATTGGAACACAAATGTATCTGAAGATATGTTTAATTCTGTGAAAAATTATGCAGTTGATAATGCAACAGCTGTGAGTATAAACAGCCATCAGGAGGAAGAGTGTTGTATTTTTTATGGGGACAGCCCAATTAAACTACTAATAAGAGCCCAGCTTTTCTCAAAATGAAACATATGATTCATTTCCCATTCTGGGTTATTTTCATTCAATTCATTATATGTATTCAGCAGAATTATTTATAAAACATAATAAGGAAGTGATCTGCCTGCTGTGCAGAATTATTAAAGGTCTGTTATTTGCAGTTACTTCCCACCAGCAGCAGTCTAACCTGGAACAGCTCCAGGATCATCATTGTGAACAGCCACTGTGACAACTACTAGGGATGATCAATAAGAAACTAAGAGAGAAAAAATGAATTAAAATATTCTATTATCTATCATGACAACATATTCTAATCTTCAATTTAATGCATGTCTAAATCTCCTACAGATGCACCAATGCCTCCCTCTGTGTCAGTGAGTCCCTCTGATGATATCATTGAGGGCAGTACAGTGACTCTGACCTGTAGCAGTGATGCTAACACAGCAGCTAATTACACCTGGTACAAGAAGAATGAAAATCCAGACCTTCAACCTCTCAGTAAAGAACCACAGCTCATCTTCAGCTCCATCCAGTCCTCTGACTCTGGAGAGTATTACTGTACAGCTGAGAACCAGCTGGGGAAGAGGACATCTGAACACATCTTTATTGATGTGAAATGTGAGTGAAAAAAGCAATAAAAATGATTTCTTTGCACCAGGTTACGCATAGAAAGGTTTTTGCTGATCATCAGTGACAAAATGTGGTTTTGGGCAAGTATTACTGATACAGATATCAATAATTTTGCAGATAGTTTTTACATAATTTGATATAATTACTCATAGAATTATTTAATAATATATTTTCTAGGAGTGAACACACTGCTAATGATAATAATGAATGATAACAATAGTAGTGTTGCCTGTCACAAGCTTAGCTGATAGGTGATAAAAAAAATGGAAGAGGTTTTTTTTTTTTTTTTTAGCTTGTACTATTGATAGCAGTTACAGTAGATGCTGAAGAGGCAGTTTTATTCATTCCTTTCATATGTGCTGAATGTGCTACTGCAGTAATACAGCCTTGACCTCGAATAATCTCTGTTAACACATCTCTTCCAGATGCTCCAAAGCAGCACATCCTCATTTCATAGTTAATTCATATCACCATGTCTCCTCTAGATGCTCCAAAGCTTCCCTCTGTGTCAGTGAGTCCCTCTGGTGAGATAGTGCAGGGCAGTTTAGTGACTCTGAACTGTAGCAGTGATGCTAACCCAGCAGCTACTTATACCTGGCACAAGGAGAACCAAACACTGCTTCATGGGCCAGGAAACATGTATCATTTCACCTCAATCAGCTCTGAGGACAGCGGGGTCTACCACTGCAAGTCTGAGAATCAATATGGAGAGATCAACTCTTCAAATCTCATCATAGATGTCCAGTGTAAGTACAAAACATTAGAAAATTAATATTTACCACTTATTGCAATTCCTACTATTTACTACCTAGTACTACTAGACAAGGTGGCAAGGCAACTGTGGTTCAGGAGGTAGACTCCTCCTGGCATGTTGAAGTGTCCTTGAGCCAGATACTGAACCCTAAATTGCTCCTGATGGTTGTGCCTGAACCCTGGATGGTAGTTTGCCACCATCAGTGTGTGAGTGTACGCTTGAATGTGAGTGTGAATTGGTGAATGAGCAGCAGAATCGATTTAAAGCGTTTTGGATAAAAGTACTGTAGAAATACAGCCATTTACATTTTTATTTAGGCCCTTTTTTCCTGAAATGCAAGGGGAGCAAAAGCTTAAATTCAAGTAAAAATTGCCCAGTATAGCAACATTTAGCAATTTTGGTGCTGGTACTGTAAAAATGAAAAACAATAATTGCTTCAAATATTTAGTAATAATTAAGCTTTGTGGCTGGTGGGGTGCTGTACAAATGCTCTCTATTGACTGAGCGTCACTGCTATGCTCCACGTTTGGATTTTTGGTTACTTGCATGACTACAAATGTCAATGACATTGTGATTGAGGTTTTCTTTTCATGGAACAGAATATTCCAGTTTCTCTTCTTCTTTCTGTTGCATGGCTGGAAAGGTTAAGAGAATACAAAATAGGTTCATTTTTATGTTCATTTCATATTCTATAATTTCATATGTGAAGTTATATCAAAATGCTTACAAAGTAAAAACTAATTTATTTACTCATTTAAAACCTTAATAAATAATTTATCAAGCTGAATCACTCTGAATTAAACTGTGTGGCTGGTGTGGCACCACATGTGTGCCCTCTATTGGCCAGCCACCAATGAATGTGAATAAAGACTCATAAGACGTCTTTTTGTTGTTCAGATGCTCCAAAGCTTCCCTCTGTGTCAGTGAGTCCCTCTGGTGAGATAGTGGAGGGCAGTTCAGTGAATCTGACCTGTAGCAGTGATGCTAACCCAGCAGCTAATTATACCTGGTTCAAGGAGAATGAAGACTCACCAAAAGCATCAGGACAGATCTTCACCATCACTGATGTCAGACCTGAACACAGTGGGAATTATTACTGTGAAGCCCAGAACAGAAGAGGACGTCATAACTCCACCTTATATCTGACTGTTGGATCAGGTAAGTTATGCTCATTTAACTCACACACACACACACACACACACACACACACACACACACACACACACACACACACACACACACACACACACATACATATTGCACATATTGATAAGCCATATCTCCTTTTTGTTGGTCTAAATTTTTAGGAAAATCAATAATTAATATGAATATCATCAGGTTGATTCTGGTGGTCCTGATTCTGATTGCCCTGCTTCCCTTGAGTCTGTGGGCAAGGTAGAGCAATAAAAAAGAAATACGTTCTTTTGTTTTCTTATTAAAATATATTTAGACTTTTTAAGTCATGAATTTCATTTTGTTAAATATGTCTTGTTTTTGTTTGATTCAATCCAGGAAGAAGAAAACTTTGAGTTCCACCACTGAACTGAATGAACCTGTAGAGACTATAGAGGTGAGAGAGAGACCTTATTGACAGAACTTACCCTAAAATACAATTATGATCACTTGACTTATAAATGCATTCAAACACATTTATATCATCAGCATCAAGCTGTGAAGTGAATTTATATTTAAAATACAATTTGCTGAGAAGAAACTCAATATATTTTTCACCTGAACATAATTTTTGTGTTAAATAATTCAGTTTTAAACACGATTTAATACATCTTTATACAATCTAATTATATACAAGTTTTATGAATGAGGTCCATTAATATTCATTTTGACATCTCTCTCCATCAGTTGGACTCTTCTCCTGTGTATGAGGACGTCTCAGACTTGCAGGTCGTCGCTGCAACACAGACAGAAGACACAGAGGAGCAGGAAGACGTGGAGTAAAGTCCAGTCAGGCTGGAGCATCATGAAAAAAAGGCCAATATCAGATTCATAGTTACAGTTATGAGAAGTACCTCACCTAAATTTTATCTGATTTTGTTCTGATGCAGTTGAACCAGAGGCTGGACTCACCTGATGGAAGCAGAAAGTAGAGTGTTTTGTCTGAACTAATGCAAGCTTAGTTTTCTCTGTAGAGTTTGTTATATTACAGATATTTAGGATTAGAGCTGTTTTGCAAACTATTATTTTAAATGTGTACATGCTGTAATTAATCACTTTTGAGGAATCCTGATTATCTTCCTGTGCAGTATACTGTATATTTTTACACATGAAACATTATCTCAGTTCTATCAAACTTTGTTGAATGTCACATTATCCAGATATTGCAGTGGCTGATATACAATAAACAGACAGCTTCCACAACAACTCTGTAGTTGGAAACATGATTTCAGTTCCCTCTCACTGCTGCAGAGGGCGACAGTGTGCAGAAAGTTTCTTTTCCTTTAGTCGTCACTCCGAAACAGTACAGCTTGATCACACTGTGAGACTTGTTCACCATCAATCGATATGGAGTTTTGGTGACCAAAGACAACCTGAGGCAAACTTCTGACAGAGTCAGAAATGAAAGATTCAGTTCTCACAATGTGACTGCAGCTTCGACCCACGACTACAAACAAATCAATTAGACTAAAAGATGAAATGACACAGAATATACTGGCAGTTGTGCAGTTTTTAATAAAGTTTAGGGGAAAAACACACTCGTTCTTGCAGTGGTAGTAGAGGCTTTAGGAGTGGAGGAAGGGTTGCTACCTAGTAACTTGTTAGTGTACACATCTTTTGTGTGGCTGCAGGGAGAACTAATGGTCACTGTCGTGAATGTTGGTCATACAGATGTGTGCTTGTGTGCTATGCATTTGCCTGGCATGCATAAATGTAGCGGATGTGGTAGCTGGGGGTGTTAGCCCTGTAGCATTTCAGGAGGCAGGGCCACAGGAAGTGGAGGTTTCTGTATACATGCAGGAGGCCACAGTGGGGCCACAGTGGGGCCACAGTGGGGCAGCCATCAGCATGTTTCCATTTGATTTCAACTGTCCTCATTCAGATGAGCAGCAGTTAGCTCAGGTGAGGAATTTGCTGGTTGAAAACTCAGATGTGTTTGCTGGGAGTGATAGTGAGTTGTTCTGCACCAAGGTCATACAGTAGAGATTCCCTGTTAGAGAACACACCAATTAAGCAGAAAAAGGCCCCTCATGCCTCTGTCAACCATACAGGCACAGTTTCTGGGTAGAAACAAATGTGCTGGCCAAAAATCTCATTAGGGGTAGTTAATAACAAATGAAGGCAGTAAGCTAGAGCCTGTACTGCAATCATTCAGAACAGGTACTAACAAAGCAACATTTTAAGACATCTGAATCTGCATGAAGCTTCACAGGTAGGTAAACTTAAGTGATGAAAACTAGACTCAGGGTGGTCTTACCGTGTAATAAGACATAGTACTATCAGTCAAAACCACCATTAAATTCATACAATTGTTTCATATCTGCAAATATGTCAGTATAGTGAGTTTCTGGTTTTTATTGTTCTGTTTTGGGCATTTAATGCCTTTATTAGATAGCTCCAGTAGAGAGATGGCAAGAAATGAGAGAGAGAGAGACGTAACAAAGGTCCACAGTCTGGCCATGTCACAGTTCATGTTCGATGTCTTAAACTCTAAGCCTTGGAGGCTCCACTATTGTGCACTTTTAAGTAGAAAGTGTTAGAAGCCATCGTCGTCACAGCAGTAAAAGTACAATAGATGTAGCAGTAGCACCTGTAGATAGGAGCTTCGATATAGTAGTTAAAGTAGCACGAGGAGTAGCACCAGCGCTACTAGTAGTAATAGTGTCACCACTAGAACAAGGGTTACTGCATTACTGTTGTTATAGTAATTGCATTACATTAATTGTCAGTGCTGGATGTGAAGCACAGTGTCATTTTGGTTGCAGATCTGTCCACAATGCTTTGCTGTAGGTTAGATGCTCTGTGTTTCCATGGTTGCAGGTATGGTGAGATAGAGAGCATCAGAGTTCTTCATGAGTGCTTCTGTGCCTTCATCAACTTCAGGAACACCAACATGGCTGCCAAGGCACTGGAGAAGCTGCAGGTGGGTGATTGGCAGGCGTAAACGAATCTCGACTCTTTTCATCATCTAGAATGTCACAGAATGTTAAAAGCACAGCTTTGAGTTGTGGTAATGAGCCATCATCCTGTTCTCTTGCCTCTTCAGACATGACATGATGTTAAGTTTGATCACCTGTGCTGTGTCCTCCTGTCCAGGGGGTGGAGCTGGGCGGCAATAAGCTGGTGATAAGGTACCCAGACCGGTGGATCCAGCGGACCATGCCCTCCTTACAAAGGACCACTACTGGCCTGAGCTCCAGTGCTGCAGGAACACAGCAGAACTCAGCTGCCACAGGGTACTGAGCAACTCATCTGTGTATCTGTGTTGTCCTTTTTTCTCTGCAGGTGTAAACTCAGAACGGTTCCTTACAAAATCAAATAACATCTGTAAGTTGTTTTAGGGTTTAGTTTAGTCAGCATTAAACCTGCAGTGTGGAACTTTAACATATAGATGAACATAGATGAGTTCAAACAATGCTGATTAAGCCTATCAACACCAGATAAATCTTTCTGTATTTCACAGTATACAGAGTTTTTAAATGTTGATGGAGTAGGCTATGGTGGAGCCTATGATGTAAGCACTGTTGACATGATGTCAACAGTGTTTTTGTAATTAATCCTACTGCCAGAAGGGGGAGACAAAGTCCTGCACTGAAGCTTTAAGTTTAGGTTAAAGTTAGGGTAAGAATTAATGTTAGACATGTCAGTGTGATAGTTTAGGTTAGGATTTAGGTTTTGGGAAGGCATTATGATAACTATCTATCATCCCAAGATATATACAGTTTAAAATTAAATACAACTGTTGATATTCTTAAAAAATAAAGGCTGTTTTACTCCTTTAAGAAAGCAGTGAAAAAGATAATCTAGATAATGGACAATAAATTAAAGGCAGAAATGAAAGGCTACACCTGTGCATTTGCACTATGGGTTAATTCCTGCAGAACAAGTTTCATTATGCTGATGACTCAAATGGAAACGGACAGAGAAAAGATCCAACCCAGTTCCTTAGTGCTTGTTCAGCCTCCAGTCTACATACTCCACTGGATGAGAGATCTACATCTCTCAGCTATCAGAGACCACACTGATGCAGCGCTTTGAAAACATAAAATCCCAATATCATCCTTTTAACACAGAAGTGAAAACCCAGCCTAGTGAATTTTTTTTAAGGCCTCCTATGTTACTTTCCACGCACCCTGTGTCCCATTATTTACCCGCATGTGTGTTTTTGTGTGGATAATGTGATGCAGGATCCTCTGCTCTGTGTTGTATGTATGAAAGTTAGTGGTTGTTCCTCTGAAATGTTGAGGAAGCATTCAGAGCCCAACCTCAGGAGGTTGCATAAAGAATAAATCTGTGTGATACTGCAGAACATCTACTGTAAGGAGGTCCAATGAATTTAATTTATAGTAAGCATCACTTTGAAACTCTGATGAACTCCTGGTTTCTGAACTCTGCATTGTTTGAAGGATGTCCGCTGTCATCAAAATGATTTACGTGGACAAATATGTTTGGTTGAATTGTACTGGAAACTCTTGTGTATCTCCTGTGTTGGATTGCTATACATGTTAAATGAAGTTATTTTGATATATTTAAAATAAGATGAAACATTTTTGCATTGAAAATTTGCACAAAACTATCAATGAAATCCACATTAAAAATGTTTTCGGGTTTGCAAACTTATGGAAGTCGTTTTCTTTAACAAACACAATTCAACCCCACGGTGGTACAAATACTGACTTACACATCAGAAATACAGTAGTAAGATTTCCCTCACATATTTTTTTGTTATATTTGTTGCAGAGGATGACAAACATATTCACATGCACATATTAAGTAATGTGAAGTCAAGTGAAGGCAAGATTTACACATTTGCAAATCACTATGTGACCACATGCATCGTGTGGTGCATTTGTAGTAGCTGCTCATTAAGTAAGTAGCTGTGGTTTCAGCAGCAGCAACAAGTGGATTTCTTGTCCTCTCTGTGTCAGATACTGTACATCTACATTTATTGCATTTAGTACAGTTATTCAGTGAACTTGAGAAACTTCAAAAGGAAGGTAGGTTTGAACTTAAATTGTCACTTTTCTAGATTTGTTGTGTGATGAGACACAATGTTTTACAGGCCTTTAAAAACAGGCAACAACAGACCTTCACTTCTCTTTCTCTAAAGAGGAAGTGAGAAAGTGTATGTTACTGGAAAACACAGAATGGCAGGTTGGTAACAGTGTTACCAACAATATGTGTAATTCAGACTCAATGAATCAATGAATATGTACACTGGACTAGACCAAACTAGGATTAAATTGGGGTATACAGAGTTTTCTTAAACAAGGGATTTTGGCTGGTCTGAGGCATCAATATTCATGTTGTTTTCAGTGCCAGGCTGGTTATTGAAGCAAAAATCATATAGTGTACATCTAATAGTGTTTAAAGACATCCTGTTTCTGCTTGCTTTTAAATAATGCCTTAGCCATTTATTTATTGGTACAGTATGTTATCGTATCAGTAATGCTGTTATTATAGCACCAGCAGGTTAACAAGCTACAATATGCTTCAGTGTTTGCCATGGTTTGCATGTACCATTGACATGCTAACATCAGCTCAACTCAGTTCCACTCAGAGTGCAATGCTAACATAGAATGACATGCTAAATATGTTAACTTGATAACTGTAGGTATGCATGTTGCAGTATTTTAGCTTCAGCTATATCTGACAAAGTACAATTTAGGCTGAGAAAGGTTTAGCACGGTGGTTGTCAAAGTGGGTTCCTGGGACCACCAGGGGTCCTTGTGGGGGTGCCAAGGGGTCCCCAGCAAAAGGGGAGTAATTTATTTTCACTATAATTTCATCCATAAGTGACACAATGACAGAATGTATGACTATTTTGGTCATGGGGTTCATATACTTTCTGTAATAAAACATCGAAAAGTAAAAATCTTCATAGATTGGACTGGAGATTGGATTGGAGATTTGTAGGGCTGCCCCCAACTAAAGGTTTTCCTAGTCCACTAATAGTTCAAGCCATTAGTCGACTGGTCGTTGCATGATAAATGACAATATATTATTTATTTAGGCTATCTAACGTTACAGCAGCCATGCTAAGTGGCTAATGTTAGACTATCATGTTTGAGGTTGACGAGTGATAGGTGAATATTTGCCTGCAGGGTTTGCATGTCACCTTCTTGAGTTTGTCCCTCTCAAAATGATACCACACCGGATTTCCTGCCCGACATAGTAACTAACCATCTAATAACCTCAAGTACCAGCAATAAACGCCAATGTCTGTCCCTGACTGATTCAGTGTCGCCACTTCCTGTGTCGTTTCAAATAAAAACCCTCTAGTGTTTCTAGCGCCAAATCTTGAATTGAGCCATAGTCAATTTCCTTTATTGCGAACACTAACACACGTCTAAATGAGAGCAAGCAGGTAAGTCATCTTTGTATTGGTCGGCTAGGACACTTGTTGATCTATACATTTCCTCTTTGGGTTTTATATAATTATTGATTTTATTTTTTATGCTTACATTGCCTCTGAAAAATACAGTCAATATCATGATGTGCACCCAGTGTAATTGTAATCTTTTTTAAATGAAAGGAAAACAGTATATGAGGGACACTTTATGGCCCATGATGGTGCATCAAACATAGATATAGACATTTGTTCTTGTTTCCTTCTGTGTTGTGATATATCACAGCCCAACTTGAGACAAAACAAAGTCAATGATGGTTAAATGTTGATCTTGAAGTGTTTTGTAGTGCATTTCAACTACAACTGCCTGTATTGGTAAAACGAAAAAAAAAAACAAAATATAATTTGTGCTATTAAAGTGCACAACCAAAAGCCAGTAAAAAAAAAAAAAAGCCCACTGCTGTGACACCGGAAATCCCCATTCTGCTCTCTAGCTGTCAACTGTCAACTCAGCCTTTTTTTTCTGTTGACCGTTTCTTCAAAAAAACATTTCTAGCACATCAAACAGACACAAGCAGGATTTATATCTCAGAGAAAAAAGTGAGGACAATTTTGTATTCTGAGGCATTTCTTTCGCTTATCTTTTTTTGCTTTTGTTATCTACATAACAGCTGTGAATAATTGATTGTGACTCGGTGTTCTATACGTTTCCCTGCGGTTTGCTCTCACACCCCTGCAGGAACCTGACCACAGAGAGGAGGCAAAACAGACACTTTAATTTGCCACAGTCTATTCAGAATTACTTTGGCTTTCATCCTGTTCAGTTAAGCTGCAGAGAGGTACACAGGTCGTATTGCCTGTGTTGTCTCTGACTGCACCTTTAGACTGTTCATTTGTATTCTGTAAAACTGAACAGTTTTTCTGTTTGTTTCCCCCTTTAGCTTTCTACACTTATGCATAACCCAGATATTATGCAATTATTTACAGCATATTTACACTTTGGTGACAGTGACTGCAGTAATCAGCACTTTCTATTCTGAGGAGTTTTGAAGCAATGTACCAACCGTCTGTAATAATGCGTGAAGCAGGTTTATAAATGGTACGATCAAGTGGGCTGGCTCAGATGTTCCTTTGAACAGGAAACAGGAAGCTCTAATGTATGAGAAGCCCACTACATCTTTACATTGGCTCTCAATGGTAATTAAAACTTTTTCCTCTGCACTAACCTTGTACAGTCCTTTCACAACATTAAACACAACCTATTATTACCACACTATATCCTTCAGGTAATGTAAACACATTCATCAACTCTCAGGCTGAGTAACAGTAACTGAACAGTGTAGAGCTTTTCTCGTAACACTATGGAAATTAAATGGTTAAACAAATGAAAACAAAGTAATCTAATCAGAGTATCACTTTCCCTTTTTAAGTTTACACAATACACCAGGGCCACAGTGCTTCACATACATTATATCTTTATTTACGGCACAGTTCTCACATGAACTTGGACTGTAAATAAATTGAACCTGACGCTAGTTTTTAAAAAAAGTTAATGCATAGTTTTAAAAATAACAGTATCGTTTCTTCATTTCAGCTTGGATTTACAGGCATTCGTCTGTTCATGCATATTAATAAGGTAAAGAGGAAGGAAGATAGGGTCTTGGTCTTTTTTTAATTCAATTGTTAGAACCACAGACACATGAACTTTTTTTCAAGGCGGCGCCATCCTCTTTCTGCTGTAGAGACGTTTATTGTGACTAACTGACACACGGTACTTCTCATGTACAAGATCTACTTGCGGATGTCATTTAACAGACAGAGATTAGAGGAGCAGCTATGACTTTAACAGCAGCAGCAAGTGGATTTATCATCTTCCTTCTCTCTGTACAAGGTACTGTGCATCTACATTTACATTTTAAGGCAGTTAGCACACTTCAGAAATTCACGGGAGGGTTGTGAGTATTGAATGATTTACCAGATCACCACTTTTCTAAATTTAATGTGTGTGATAATTTGATGCGGACCTTTTAAAACCTGACAACACCAGACATTCACTTCTGTTTATTCCAGTTCAAATCTTTAGAAGCTATTTCTGTCAGCAGCATTGTAAAGAAATCGTGTTCATGTCATGTGGGATAGATGGAAATTATGACTGATTTACATTAACAAAGAAAAAATCCTGTGAATAATCTGTTTTGTGGAACTTCAACATCTTGTGGAAGTCCTCTAAACTGGCTGGTTTAAGCCAGCGCCCCCTGTAAGCATTACAGTGAATTTGATGGTGACTTGTTCCCTGATAGCACACTGTTACAAGAAATACAAGTGAAAATAAAATGAGCCAGCATGTCTTTCTCACAAGTAATTACGTACCATAGGAAATGCAGTGTAAAAATATATGAAATCACTGTAAGCTATATGTCAGTAAGAGACTAGCTGGTGGCTAGCTTTTAGCTGCCGAAGAGCCAGATATTTCCCATGTACGTGGACCACCATGTGTAAACTATGGATGTATTAAGATATCTGGATATTGCCTTGCTGCCAATTTGTCCCAGAGCCTAAATAAGCAATTTTCAAGTGCATGACATCATACCAGTGTAAAGTCAACATTTTAGGGATTTTGAAGGACTTTTGTAGCACTGAGTGAACACAACACTGACATATCATCACCTTTTAATTAGATATGTTGAACCTGTTAGCAAACAGTTGCTTATTACACATCTAGCAGTTATGGAGCAACATTATTATTCATTTGGAAGTAGTGCACAGGGGGCTTTTTTTCTCTAAGAAAAGCTGCTGCAGCTGAAAACGATGCTACAAGAGCACTGAGAGAACCAAAACAGTAACGTTGCAGTTGGACATGAAACTTGTGTAAAGCTCTGTAAAGCTGAAGGGAGCTGCACACTGTTCACTACTTTGGTCCAAACTGCAAAATCAGAAATGAAATGTTGTGCAGACATTCATGGTTCCCTTAAGATGAATCCTACTGACTTATGTGAACATCTAGTGTCATCAGCAGGTTGACATTTTTTGTCTTTTAGTGAAACTACGATGAAACTTTATATATAGTATGTAACCTTGTTCAAAGCTGATGTAAGAAAATCCCTAATGACAGACAAAACAACTTTATGATCTGCTCTGCTCTATTCTCAGAGAAAGGTTGGTACTTTTAACATTAGCAATGAGCGCTACAGAAGAAAAGTAGGGCTACTGAAAATACCGGAGATCACTTCTAGCTAGATAGATGCACGATGAGGAACTTCAGACAATATTTGCAATAAATCAGCACTTGTTATGAAGTTTGAAGTTTGCCCAGGTTGTCCTTTCCCAGATTCAGGGCTGGCCCTTACTATGTTGATGCCCTAGGTGAGATTTTAGATTGGAGACCCCCTTCCCTACAAGGGGGTGGGCGTAATGGTGGATGGGGCTAGTAGGGCTGCATGATAATAGCCAAAATGTTAATCCCGATTATTCTGCCATTTCAGAGCAATTGGCGCCCCTAAAAAAATGCAAAAGTAGCACCTCCAGTCCAAGTGTTTCAAAATAAAAATGAATTCACAATAAATGAAGTGCAGCAATGGTACCTCCAGCCCAGAAAATGTCCTCCAACTCCTTGAAACAAATAGGCAAATGGGTTTCAGGGACCATTCGGTGAGAGTTTGGTGGCTTTCAGGTGAAAACTGACCGGTAAAGCTTTGAAAATCAAACCAGATGAAAACCCATCCAAGTCAATGGGGAAAAAGAGGAAAAAACAAGAAAGGAGAACAAGTGCATATTTCTGAAATCTGTATACAAGCACACTTGTCATGTGCCACTCATTTGGCGTCCCCCTCCGTCATCTATGTGGCCTATGCCACAAGCTGCCCCCGCCCACATCGTCTTGGTACCTTGACTACAGATGAAACACTGTTGTTGTTGTGTTATGAGTCTGATTGTGGTTTCTGATGTGCTCTGTGTTACAGTGTTACAGGGACAGTGTGCCATGGGAGTGACTTACACTTCTACTGAGATGTGTGTGTTGAAAGGATCAACAGTGGACATAAACTGCACCTACAGATACCCACCCAAAGAAAATGGCCTTGATACTACAGTTGAGAAAACATCCTGGTTCACTAAAATGAAAGGCGCTGAACCTGTGGATCTGAGAACAGACTCAGAGTATTCAGGTCGTGTTCAGTATCACTGTGATAAGAACGACTGCACTCTGAGAATCACAGACCTGAGAGAGAGCGACTCAGCTGAGTACAAGTTCAGGTTCATAACAAACCAATCAGGAGGGAGATTTACTGGTTTACCTGGAGTCACTTTGACTGTCACAGGTAACATTTTCATTCACATGTTAATTTCCAAATGTTCAATATCTAGAAAATAATAATATGAATGTATCTGTGTGTGTTTGCATGTGTATGTTGACAGTTTTGTCTAAAATTACATTTTTGTTTCTTTCTCATAAATCCAGATTTACAGGTGAGAAGATCACATTCTTGGTCTAAAAAGCTGATGTGTCACAGCAGATGTCTACCTCCTCGTACTTCCTACATCTGGTACAAGAATGGACAGAAAATTCAGGATGAAACACCTTCTATTTATAACGTGTACCTTTACTCATCAGACAGCTATTCCTGCGCTGTAAAAGGATTTGAGCATCATCCTGCTCCTTCAGTGTGTGAGTTTACAACACAGTCTCTCACTAAACTAACCACATCTAGTGGAGCCTTTAACCTATTGTACTATACCTTGTATTTACATGTAATTCAGGGGTAGCATGTGATTCAAACATTGACATAGAAATGGATCAAAACCAAACCACATCCCCATGAGATTTTACATGTTACATTCTCATATCTTATTCACAGTTTTGACTGTGACATAAATGTAAAATAAGAGCTTACTGTACATTTAAAACATCAGTTCACTCAAAATATAAAAAACATATTTTCTGACTTGCTCCTTTTCTAACAATGTGAATAGTTACAGTTTCATGTGCTCAGATTTTGAACCTTGAAAAGTCTGCTGCCATTCCAATACGATAAAAGTGAGTTGAATATTGTTTGTACTGCTTAAATCATTGAAAGCTTATATTTGAAAAACTTTGGATCTATGTGTCTTACAATTACTTTGGATAATCTACAGTCCTTGTTGTGGACAGTTTTTATCTTGAGTAGAAAGTAGATCCAGTGGAAATCATTGACAGATATGTCTGTGGATGATTCAGAGTAACCAAAACAATTTTCAAACATGATTTTCAACCACAAACTAAATTCCGTCTATCTACATAGTCTTGAGGTTGATCTAAAAGTTAAATAACAGCTGCGTTTGTGATAAGACACCACAAATAAGAGAGAAAATATGTTTTTTTGTGATTTGGGTGAACCAGCATTAATCATGTGAAAAACAGGATTATCCTGTTGAGCCTCGTTGAAAAGAAAAGATGTGGGAAAACATCCCTCATCCCACCAAAACATTCACACACAGAGATGAGACTACACTGACCTGTCTGTTTAAAACACTAATCAAAACTCACCTTTTCAGACCTGCTTTTAATGTGTAATTAATGTTGTGTGTTACTTTGTGCTTTTAGTTTGTTGTTTTTTTATGATCCTTTTCACTTATGTTAAATGTCTATGAGTACCCTGAAAAGCCCTTTATAAACAAAATGTATTGTTATTATAACTGTTCTGTTTGAAATTAATTTTATCTTTCAGGTGTCAATGCTCAATCCTGCAACAGAGTGACTTACACTGACAGAAGCATCTGTGCCTTCAGAGGCTCATCAGTGGACATTTCCTGCACATACAGCAGTTATGGATCTATCACATCAAAATTCTGGTTCAGTCCTGAACGTAGTCATCAGTGGCAGAATCCCTCACAGCCTGAGGACCTTGGTGAAGACTCCCAGTATGCAGGCCGTATTCAGCTCCTTGAAACAGAGAGAGGACGCTCCACTCTGAGAATCTCTGACCTGAGAGAGAGCGATTCAGCCCAGTATCACTTCACATTCAAAACACGATGGTTTGAATGGAGGAGTAGTTTACCTGGAACAACTCTGACTGTCACAGGTACTGATGAACACAAAAACTGACATTGTACATTTAAACAAGCTGATTACTAATAAATGGGGTGATTGGCTGAACTAATGGACATGAATTTCATTTAATATCGATTGTGATTGAAGGATTTTCATCATTATGTGTACAAGTTTTTGTTTAGTGATCCACCAGTTTAGTTGGTCACTTATATGAACTGTCATTTTAACTGTCTGCCTTTGGTTTAGTTATTTGTGATGTACAAATGTCTCTTTTTTTCCCCACAGATCCAAATCTGCAAGTGCTGGTGAACAGAGCCTCTCAGTATTCTACCTGGGCAGAGCTGAAGTGTCACAGCAGATGTCGTCTACCTGAACGTTCTTCCTTCATCTGGTACAAGAATGGACAGAAAATTCAGGATGAAACACCTTCTATTTATAACGTGTACCTTTACTCATCAGACAGCTATTCCTGCGCTGTAAAAGGATTTGAGCATCATCCTGCTCCTTCAGTGTGTGAGTTTACAACACAGTCTCTCACTAAACTAACCACATCTAGTGGAGCCTTTATCCTATTGTACTACACCTTGTATTTACATGTAATTCAGGGGCAGCATGTGATTCAAAAATTGACATAGAAATGGATCAAAACCAAACCACATCCCCATGAGATGTTAGACATGTTGAGCTCATATCTTATTCACTGTGTTGACTGTGACACCAATGTAAAATGAGAGCTTACATTCAAAAAGTCAGTTCACTCAAAATACAAAAAACATGTTTTCTGACTTCTGCCTTTTCTAACCATTAGGGGTGTGCCTGAATACAAATACGTTATTCGGCAAAACACATATAGTGTTTTTTTTTTCTTTTTCTTTTTTATTTTTTACGAATATTTGTTTCATATAAATATTTTAAAAATTATTTATTTTCGGGAAGAAAAAAACAAATCCATGTCAAATACCAGCGTGCAGGTCGGTTGCATCGCTATCTCAGTCTCTCTCTTCTGCTCCGCTGTTATGTCTGTCGGCAGGTCTCAATGAGGGGAGTCACATCCACCTGCCGCAAATGCACATTTCCTAATTTGGACATCACCCCAGGAGTTGGGAGTGTTCCCCAGAGATAAAGCTGAGCTCGCAAGGGATTCTTCATAACCTGTTGTTCCCCTTCTCCTTTCCACAAAGTTAGGTTGTAAAAATAGACAATAAATGAAAAGTGCAAAGCAAGAATCACCTTTGAAGTTCCTCCTTGTATGTCTCTGTGTTATGGGTGTATAAATAGGTAGAGGTCTGTCTGCAATGAGGCGATGAGTAAAGTTTTAGCTCAGTAGTCAGCGCAGTCGTCTAACTCCAGTTCAAGACCCAGTGTGGGGACCTCCTTCATAAGGTAGTTTATTCATGAACACTTATTGTAACGCTTTAATTTTCTAAAATTAAAGCGTAATAAAAACAAAAACAGGATTTTTAAGCCTCTTTCCACTTTTATTTGAATACAAATACAAATACAAATGATTTTGCTCCTTTGACAAATATAGATACAAATACAAATATTGGGATCTCTGCACATCCCTACTAACTATGCAAAAGTTACAGTTTCATGTGCCCTGAGTTTGAGACATCAATCCTGGAAAAATCTTCTGTCATTCCAATACCATGAAAGTGAATTGAATATTGTTTGTACTGCTTAAATCATTTAAAGCTTACGTTTGAAAAACTATGGATCTATGTGTCTTACAATTACTTTGGATAATCTACAGACCTCGTTGTGGACAGTTCTTACAGAGAGTACATCTTGAGTAGAAATTAGATCCAGTGGAAATTGTTGACAGATATGTCTGTGGATGATTCAGAGTAACCAAAATAATTTTCAAACATGATTTTCAACCACAAATTAAATCTATTAAGTCTATCTACATAGTCTTGAGGTTGATCTAAAAGTTAAACAACGGCTGTGTTTGTGATAAGACACTACAAATAAGAGAGAAAATATGTTTTTTTGTGATTTGGGTGAACCAGCATTAATCATGTGAAAAACAGGATTTCCTGTTGAGCCTCGTTGAAAAGAAAAGATGTGGGAAAACATCCCTCATCCCACCAAAACACACACACACACACACACACACACACACACACACACACACACACACACACACACACACACACACACACACACACACACACACACAGATGAGACTTCACTGACCTGTCTCTTTAAAACACTAATCAAAACTCACCTTTTCAGACCTGCTTTTAATGTGTAATTAATGTTTTGTGTTACCTTGTGCTTTTAGTGTGTTGTTTTTTATTATCATTTTCTGAAAAGCCCTCTGTAAACAAAATGTATTATTATTATGTTATTAGTTTTATTAGTATGTATTATTATAACTGTGGTGTTTGAAATTTTATCTTTCAGGTGTCCATGGTCAGTCCTGCAACAGAGTGATTTACACTGACAGAAGCATCTGTGCCTTCAGAGGATCATCGGTGGACATTTCCTGCACATACAGTGGTTCCAGCACATACTATGGATCTATCACATCAAAATTCTGGTTCAGTCCTGGACGTAGTCATCAGTGGCAGAATCCCTCACAGCCTGAGGACCTTAGTAAAGACTCCCAGTATGCAGGTCGTGTTCAGGTCCTTGAAACAGAGAGAGGACACCCCACTCTGAGAATCTCTGACCTGAGAGAGAGCGATTCAGCCCAGTATCACTTCACATTCAAAACACAAAGATTTGAATGGGGGAGTAGTTTACCTGGAACAACTCTGACTGTCACAGGTACTGATGAACACAAACTGATATAAATACACAAACATTACTACTTTTAAAAACACTGAAATTGTTGCTAATGATCAATTGCCATAACATTGCATACATACATATTAAATACAGTTACTAATGACCTTCACTACTTCTAGGAATTGTAACAGATGGCTTGATGTGCAGGTACGTCTATGATAATTTAAAGCTAATGATGATAATATTGTTCTTGTTCTCATATCCAGCTCTCCAGGTGCAGGTGATCACAATAACAGTCCATCAGTCTTGTACCGAGGCAGAGCTGAAATGTCTCAGCAGCTGCAGTCCAGCAGGTCGTATTTCTTACGTCTGGTTCAAGAACGGACAGAAAGTTATGAATGAGGAAACTTCTCTTTATTCAGGGCAGTTTAATCCTGGTGACAACGTCTCCTGTGCTTTAAAAGGACATGAGGATTACCGCTCTCCTTCAGTGTGTGAGTTTAGTTCACTGTCAGGACACACACACACTGACACCAAGTGTCACCTTTTTCTTTCTTTTTTCTAAACGCCATTATAATATCAGATGTAATCATACTGAAGTCTTCAAAATCTTTATGCAGACTCAAGAACAGCAATTGTCAGATACGTTGTGATTTAACATGTTGAAATTCTTTCCTATTACGAAAAATTTTGTGATTCTGAAATATTTGCAGTATAGAAAATACTGTATGTTGCTGCTACATTTAATGTTTTGGGAGTTATAATATTTGTTATTGAGATGCTCTAATATGTCCACTGATGATGTCATGTAATTTTTTTTAATATAGTAAACCTTTTTATAGGAGTTACTAGATTATGAAGACTTATTTTATGTCAGACTCATTGCTTTACACAGACTTCAGTTCAGTAGCAGTAAATTTGAAAGGCTTGATATAACAGCATGACTTTAAACTGGACTTTAAACTACTACAACTGAAATAGTTTCTGCAACAGGATTAGAACACAAATGTATCTGAAGATATGTTTAATTCTGTGAAAAATTATGCAGTTGATAATGCAACAGCTGTGAGTATAAACAGCCATCAGGAGGAAGAGTGTTGTATATTTTAATTGATGGGGACAGCCCAATTAAACTATTAATAAGAGCCCAGCTTTGTTCCCCTCAAAATGAAACACATGATTCATTTCCCACTCTGGGTTATTTTCATTCAATTCATTATGTGTATTCAGCAGAATTATTTATAAAACATAATAAGGAAGTGATCTGCCTGCTGTGCAGAATTATTAAAGGTCTGTTATTTGCGGTTACTTCCCACCAGCAGCAGTCTAACCTGGAACAGCTCCAGGATCATCATTGTGAACAGCCGCTGTGACAACTACTAGGGATGATCAATAAGAAACAATAAGAATCAATAAGAGAGAAAAAATTAATTAAAATATTCTATTATCTATCATGACAACATATTCTAATCTTCAATTTAATGCATGTCTAAATCTCCTACAGATGCACCAATGCCTCCCTCTGTGTCAGTGAGTCCCTCTGATGATATCATTGAGGGCAGTTCAGTGACTCTGAACTGTAGCAGTGATACTAACCCAGCAGGTAATTACACCTGGTACAAGAAGAATGAAAATCCAGACCTTCAACCTCTCAGTAAAGAACCACAGCTTGTCTTCAGCTCCATCCAGTCCTCTGACTCTGGAGAGTATTACTGTACAGCTGAGAACCAGCTGGGGAAGAGGACATCTGAACACATCTTTATTGATGTGAAATGTGAGTGAAAAAAGCAATAAATGATTTCTTTGCACCAGGTTAGGCATAGAAATGTTTTTGCTGATTGTCAGTGACAAAATGTGGTTTTGGGCAAGTATTACTGATATAGATATCACTAATTTTGCAGATAGTTTTTAAATAATTTTATATAATTACTCATAGAATTATTTAATAATACATTTTCTAGGAGTGAACACACTGCTAATGATAATAATGAATGATAACAATAGTAGTGTTGCCTGTCACAAGCTTAGCTGATAGGTAATAAAAAAATGGAAGAGGTTTTTTTTTAGCTTGTACTATTGATAGCAGCTACAGTAGATGCTGAAGAGGCAGTTTTATTCATTCCTTTCATATGTGCTGAATGTGCTACTGCAGTAATACAGCCTTGACCTCAAATAATCTCTGTTAACACATCACTTCCAGATGGTCCAAAGCAGCACATCCTCATTTCATAGTTAATTCATATCACCATGTCTCCTCTAGATGCTCCAAAGCTTCCCTCTGTGTCAGTGAGTCCCTCTGGTGAGATAGTGCAGGGCAGTTTAGTGACTCTGAACTGTAGCAGTGATGCTAACCCAGCAGCTACTTATACCTGGCACAAGGAGAACCAAACACTGCTTCATGGGCCAGAAAACATGTATCATTTCACCTCCATCAGCTCTGAGGACAGCGGGGTCTACCACTGCAAGTCTGAGAATCAATATGGAGAGATCAACTCTTCAAATCTCATCATAGATGTCCAGTGTAAGTACAAAACATTAGAAAATTAATATTTACCACTTATTGCAATTCCTACTATTTACTACCTAGTACTACTAGACAAGTTGGCAAGGCAACTGTGGTTCAGGACGTAGAGCGGGTCGTCCCCTAATCAGTGTGGTTCGATCCCTAACCCTAACCCTAAATTGCTCCTGATGGTTGTGCCTGAACCCTGGATGGTAGTTTGCAACCATCAGTGTGTGAGTGTACGCTTGAATGTGAGTGTGAATGGGTGAATGAGCAGCAGAATCGATTTAAAGCGTTTTTGATAAAAGTGCTATAGAAATACAGCCATTTATATTTTTATTTAGGCCCTTTTTTCCTGAAATGCAAGGGGAGCAAAAGCTTAAATTCAAGTAAAAATTGCCCAGTACAACAACATTTAGCAATAATGGTGCTGGTACTGTAAAAATGAAAAACAATAATTGCTTCAAATATTTAGTAATAATTAAGCTTTGTGGCTGGTGGGGTGCTGAACAAAAGCTCTCTATTGACCGAGCGCCACTGCTATGCTCCACGTTTGGATTTTTGGTTACTTGCATCACTACAAATGTCAATGACATTTTGATTGAGGTTTTCTATTCATGGAACAGAATATTCCAGTTTCTCTTCTTCTTTCTGTTGCATGGCTGGAAAGGTTAAGAGAATACAAAATAGGTTCATTCTTATGTTCATTTCATATTCTATAATTTCATATGTGAAGTTATATCAAAATGCTTACAAAGTAAAAACTAATTTATTTACTCATTTAAAACCTTAATAAATAATTTATCAAGCTGGATCACTCTGAATTAAACTGTGTGGCTGGTGTGGCGCTGCATGTGTGACCTCTATTGGCCAGCCACCAATGAATGTGAATAAAGACTCATAAGACGTCTTTTTGTTGTTCAGATGCTCCAAAGCTTCCCTCTGTGTCAGTGAGTCCCTCTGGTGAGATAGTGGAGGGCAGTTCAGTGAATCTGACCTGTAGCAGTGATACTAACCCAGCAGCTAATTATACCTGGTACAAGGAGAATGAAGACTCACCAAAAGCATCAGGACAGATCTTCACCATCACTGATGTCAGACCTGAACACAGTGGGAATTATTACTGTGAAGCCCAGAACAGAAGAGGACGTCATAACTCCACCTTATATCTGACTGTTGGATCAGGTAAGTTATGCTCATTTAACTCACACACACACACACACACACACACACACACACACACACACACACACACACACACACACACACACACACACACACACACACACACACATATATATTGCACATATTGATAAGCCATATCTCCTTTTTGTTGGTCTAAATTTTTAGGAAAATCAATAATTAATATGAATATCATCAGGTTGATTCTGGTGGTCCTGATTCTGATTGCCCTGCTTCCCTTGAGTCTGTGGGCAAGGTAGAGCAATAAAAAAGAAATACGTTCTTTTGTTTTCTTATTAAAATATATTTAGACTTTTTAAGTCATGAATTTCATTTTGTTAAATATGTCTTGTTTTTGTTTGATTCAATCCAGGAAGAGGAAAACTCTGAGCTCCACCACTGAACTGAATGAACCTGTAGAGACTATAGAGGTGAGAGAGAGACCTTATTGACAGAACTTACCCTAAAATACAATTATGATCACTTGACTTATAAATGCATTCAAACACATTTATATTATCAGCATGAAGCTGTGAAGTGAATTTATATTTAAAATACAATTTGCTGAGAAGAAACCCAATATATTTTTCACCTGAACATAATTTTTGTGTTAAATAATTCAGTTTTAAACACGATTTAATACATCTTTAATACAATCTAATTATATACAAGTTTTATGAATGAGGTCCATTAATATTCATTTTGACATCTCTCCCCATCAGTTGGACTCTTCTCCTGTGTATGAGGACGTCTCAGACTTGCAGGTCGTCGCTGCAACACAGACAGAAGACACAGAGGAGCAGGAAGACGTGGAGTAAAGTCCAGTCAGGCTGGAGCATCATGAAAGGAAGAAAAAACAGGCCAACATCAGATTCTTAGTAACAGTTATGAGAAGTACTTCACCTAAATTTTATCTGATTTTGTTCTGATGCAGTTGAACCAGAGGCTGGACTCACCTGATGGAAGCAGAAAGTAGAGTGTTTTGTCTGAACTAATGCAAGCTTAGTTTTCTCTGTAGAGTTCGTTATATTACAGATATTTAGGATTAGAGCTGTTTTGCAAACTATTATTTTAAACGTGTACATGCTGTAATTAATCACTTTTGAGGAATCCTGATTATCTTCCTGTGCAGTCTACTGTATATTTTCACATATCAAACATGATCTCAGTTCTATCAAACTTTGTTGAATGTCACATTATCCAGATATTGCAGTGGCTGATATACAATAAACAGACAGCTTCCACAACAACTCTGTAGTTGGAAACATGATTTCAGTTCCCTCTCACTGCTGCAGAGGGCGACAGTGTGCAGAAAGTTTCTTTTCCTTTAGTCGTCACTCCGAAACAGTACAGCTTGATCACACTGTGAGACTTGTTCACCATCAATCGATATGGAGTTTTGGTGACCAAAGACAACCTGAGGCAAACTTCTGACAGAGTCAGAAATGAAAGATTCAGTCCTCACAATGTGACTGCAGCTTCAACCCACGACTACAAAGAAATCAATTAGACTAAAAGATGAAATGACACAGAATACACTGGCAGTTGTGCAGTTTTTAATAAAGTTTAGGGGAAAAACACACTCGTTCTTGCAGTGGTAGTAGAGGCTTTAGGAGTGGAGGAAGGGTTGCTACCTAGTAACTTGTTAGTGTACACATCTTTTGTGTGGCTGCAGGGAGAACTAATGGTCACTGTCGTGAATGTTGGTCATACAGATGTGTGCTTGTGTGCTATGCATTTGCCTGGCATGCATAAATGTAGCGGATGTGGTAGCTGGGGGTGTTAGCCCAGTAGCATTTCAGGAGGCAGGGCCACAGGAAGTGGAGGTTTCTGTATACATGCAGGAGGCCACAGTGGGGCCACAGTGGGGCAACCATCAGCACGTTTCCATTTGATTTCAACTATCCTCATTCAGATGAGCAGCAGTTAGCTCAGGTGAGGAATTTGCTGGTTGAAAACTCAGATGTGTTTGCCGGGAGTGATAGTGAGTTGTTCTGCACCAAGGTCATACAGTAGAGATTCCCTGTTAGAGAACACACCAATTAAGCAGAAAAAGGCCCCTCATGCCTCTGTCAACCATACAGGCACAGTTTCTGGGTAGAAACAAATGTGCTGGCCAAAAATCTCATTAGGGGTAGTTAATAACAAATGAAGGCAGTAAGCTAGAGCCTGTACTGCAATCATTCAGAACAGGTACTAACAAAGCAACATTTTAAGACATCTGAATCTGCATGAAGCTTCACAGGTAGGTAAACTTAAGTGATGAAAACTAGACACAGGGTGGTCTTACCGTGTAATAAGACATAGTACTATCAGTCAAAACCACCATTAAATTCATACAATTGTTTCATATCTGCAAATATATCAGCATTGTGAGTTTCTGGTTTTTATTGTTCTGTATTGGGCATTTAATGCCTTTATTAGATAGCTCCAGTAGAGAGATGGCAAGAAATGAGAGAGAGAGAGATGTAACAAAGGTCTTAAACTCTAAGCCTTGGAGGCTCCACTATTGTGCACTTTTAAGTAGAAAGTGTTAAAAGTCATCGTCGTCACAGCAGTAAAAGTACAATAGATGTAGCAGTGACACCTGTAGATAGGAGCTTTCATATAGTAGTTAAAGTAACACGAAGAGTAGCACCAGCGCTACTAGTAGTAATAGTGTCACCACTAGAACAAGGGTTACTGCATTACTGTAGTTATAGTAATTGCATTACATTAATTGTCAGTGCTGGATGTGAAGCACAGTGTCATTTTGGTTGCAGATCTGTCCACAATGCTTTGCTGTAGGTTAGATGCTCTGTGTTTCCATGGTTGCAGGTATGGTGAGATAGAGAGCATCAGAGTTCTTCATGAGCGCTTCTGTGCCTTCATCAACTTCAGGAACGCCAACATGGCTGCCAAGGCACTGGAGAAGCTGCAGGTGGGTGATTGGCAGGCGTAAACGAATCTCGACTCTTTTCATCATCTAGAATGTCACAGAATGTTAAAGCACAGCTTTGAGTTGTGGTAATGAGCCATCATCCTGTTCTCTTGCCTCTTCAGACATGACATGATGTTAAGTTTGATCACCTGTGCTGTGTCCTCCTGTCCAGGGGGTGGAGCTGGGCGGCAATAAGCTGGTGATGAGGTACCCAGCGCGGTGGATCCAGCGGACCATGCCCTCCTTACAAAGGACCACTGCTGGCCTGAGCTCCAGTGCTGCAGGAACACAGCAGAACTCAGCTGCCACAGGGTACTGAGCAACTCATCTGTGTATCTGTGTTGTCCTTTTTTCTCCGCAGGTTTAAATTCAGAATGGTTCATTACAAAATCAAATAACATCTGTAAGTTGTTTTAGGGTTTAGTTTAGTCAGCATTAAACCTGCAGTGTGGAACTTTAACATATAGATGAACATAGATGAGTTCAAACAATGCTGATTAAGCCTATCAACACCAGATAAATCTTTCTGTATTTCACAGTATACAGAGTTTTTAAATGTTGATGGAGTAGGCTATGGTGGAGCCTATGATGTAAGCAGTGTTGACATGATGTCAACAGTGTTTTTGTAATTAATCCTACTGCCAGAAGGGGGAGACAAAGTCCTGCACTGAAGCTTTAAGTTTAGGTTAAAGTTAGGGTAAGAATTAATGTTAGACATGTCAGTGTGATAGTTTAGGTTAGGATTTAGGTTTTGGGAAGGCATTATGATAACTATCTATCATCCCAAGATATATACAGTTTAAAATTAAATACAACTGTTGATATTCTTAAAAAATAAAGGCTGTTTTACTCCTTTAAGAAAGCAGTGAAAAAGATAATCTAGATAATGGACAATAAATTAAAGGCAGAAATTAAAGGCTACACCTGTGCATTTGCACTATGGGTTAATTCCTGCAGAACAAGTTTCATTATGCTGATGACTCAAATGGAAACGGACAGAGAAAAGATCCAACCCAGTTCCTTAGTGCTTGCTCAGCCTCCAGTCTACATACTCCACTGGATGAGAGATCTACATCTCTCAGCTATCAGAGACCACACTGATGCAGCGCTTTGAAAACATAAAATCCCAATATCATCCTTTTAACACAGAAGTGAAAACCCAGCCTAGTGAATTTTTTTTAAGGCCTCCTATGTTACTTTCCACGCACCCTGTGTCCCATTATTTACCCGCATGTGTGTTTTTGTGTGGATAATGTGATGCAGGATCCTCTGCTCTGTGTTGTATGTATGAAAGTTAGTGGTTGTTCCTCTGAAATGTTGAGGAAGCATTCAGAGCCCAACCTCAGGAGGTTGCATAAAGAATAAATCTGTGTGATACTGCAGAACATCTACTGTAAGGAGGTCCAATGAATTTAATTTATAGTAAGCATCACTTTGAAACTCTGATGAACTCCTGGTTTCTGAACTCTGCATTGTTTGAAGGATGTCCGCTGTCATCAAAATGTTTTACATGGACAAATATGTTTGGTTGAATTGTACTGGAAACTCTTGTGTATCTCCTGTGTTGGATTGCTATATATGTTAAATGAAGTTATTTTGATATATTTAAAATAAGATGAAACATTTTTGCATTGAAAATTTGCACAAAACTATCAATGAAACCCACATTAAAAATGTTTTCGGGTTTGCAAACTTATGGAAATCGTTTTCTTTAACAAACACAATTCAACCCCACGATGGTACAAATACTGACTTACACATCAGAAATACAGTAGTAAGATTTCCCTCACATATTTTTTTGTTATTTTTGTTGCAGAGGATGACAAACATATTCACATGCACATATTAAGTAATGTGAAGTCAAGTGAAGGCAAGATTTACACATTTGCAAATCACTATGTGACCACATGCATCGTGTGGTGCATTTGTAGTAGCTGCTCATTAAGTAAGTAGCTGTGGTTTCAGCAGCAGCAACAAGTGGATTTCTTGTCCTCTCTGTGTCAGATACTGTATATCTACATTTATTGCATTTAGTACAGTTATTCAGTGAACTTGAGAAACTTCAAAAGGAAGGTGGGTTTGAACTCTTAAATTGTCACTTTTCTAGATTTGTTGTGTGATGAGACACAATGTTTTACAGGCCTTTAAAAACAGGCAACAACAGACCTTCACTTCTCTTTCTCTAAAGAGGAAGTGAGAAAGTGTATGTTACTGGAAAACACAGAATGGCAGGTTGGTAACAGTGTTACCAACAATATGTGTAATTCAGACTCAATGAATCAATGAATATGTACACTGGACTAGACCAAACTAGGATTAAATTGGGGTATACAGAGTTTTCTTAAACAAGGGATTTTGGCTGGTCTGAGGCATCAATATTCATGTTGTTTTCAGTGCCAGGCTGGTTATTGAAGCAAAAAGCATATAGTCTACATCTAATAGTGTTTAAAGACATCCTGTTTCTGCTTGCTTTTAAATAATACCCTAGCCATTTATTTATTGGTACAGTATGTTATCGTATCAGTAATGCTGTTATTATAGCACCAGCAGGTTAACAAGCTACAATATGCTTCAGTGTTTGCCATGGTTTGCATGTACCATTGACATGCTAACATCAGCTCAACTCAGTGCCACTCAGAGTGCAATGCTAACATAGAATGACATGCTAAATATGTTAACTTGATAACTGTAGGTATGCATGTTGCAGTGTTTTAGCTTCAGCTATATCTGACAAAGTACAATTTAGGCTGAGAAAGGTTTAGCACGGTGGTTGTCAAAGTGGGTTCCTGGGACCACCAGGGGTCCTTGTGGGGGTGCCAAGGGGTCCCCAGCAAAAGGGGAGTAATTTATTTTTACTATAATTTCATCCATAAGTGACACAATGACAGAATGTATGACTATTTTGGTCATGGGGTTCATATACTTTCTGTAATAAAACATCAAAAAGTAAAAATCTTCATAGATTGGACCCTGGGACAAAATCTTATCAAATGGGGGTCAGGGGTCTAATTTGTAGGGCTGCCCCCAACTAAAGATTTTCCTAGTCCACTAATAGTTCAAGCCATTAGTCGACTGGTCGTTGCATGATAAATGACAATATATTATTTATTTAGGCTATCTAACGTTACAGCGGCCATGCTAAGTGGCTAATGTTAGACTATCATGTTTGAGGTTGACGAGTGATAGGTGAATATTTGCCTGCAGGGTTTGCATGTCACCTTCTTGGGTTTGTCCCTCTCAAAATGATACCACACCGGATTTCCTGCCCGACATAGTAACTAACTATCTAATAACCTCAAGTGCCAGCAATAAACGCTAATGTCTGTCCCTGACTGATTCAGTGTCGCCACTTCCTGTGTCGTTTCAAATAAAAACCCTCTAGTGTTTCTAGCGCCAAATCTTGATTTGAGCCATAGTCAATTTCCTTTATTGCGAACACTAACACACATCTAAATGAGAGCAAGCAGGTAAGTCATCTTTGTATTGGTCGGCTAGGACACTTGCTGATTTATACATTTCCTCTTTGGGTTTTATATAATTATTGATTTTATTTTTATGCTTACATTGCCTCTGAAAAATACAGTCAATATCATGATGTGCACCCAGTGTAATTGTAATCTTTTTTAAATGAAAGGAAAATAGTATATGCGGGACACTTTATGGCCCATGATGGTGCATCAAACATAGATATAGACATTTGTTCTTGTTTCCTTCTGTGTTGTGATATATCACAGCTCAACTTGAGACAAAACAAAGTCAATGATGGTTAAATGTTGATCTTGAAGTGTTTTGTAGTGCATTTCAACTACAACTGCCTGTATTGGTAAAACGTAAAAACAAAATATAATTTGTGCTATTAAAGTGCACAACCAAAAGCCAGTAAAAAAAAAAAAAAAAAAGCCCACTGCTGTGACACCGGAAATCCCCATTCTGCTCTCTAGCTGTCAACTGTCAACTCAGCCTTTTTTCTCTGTTGACCATTTCTTCAAAAAAACATTTCTAGCACATCAAACAGACACAAGCAGGATTTATTTCTCAGAGAAAAAAGTGAGGACAATTTTGTATTCTGAGGCATTTCTTTTGCTTATCTTTTTTTTCTACATAACAGCTGTGAATAATTGATTGTGACTCGGTGTTCTATACGTTTCCCTGCAGTTTGCTCTCACACCCCTGCAGGAACCTGACCACAGAGAGGAGGCAAAACAGACACTTTAATTTGCCACAGTCTATTCAGAATTACTTTGGCTTTCATCCTGTTCAGTTGAGCTGCAGAAATGTACACAGGTCGTATTGCCTGTGTTGTCTTTGACTGCACCTTTAGACTGTATGAGTTCATTTGTATTCTGTAAAACTGAACAGTTTTTCTGTTTGTTTCCCCCTTTAGCTTTCTACACTTATGCATAACCCAGATATTATGCAATTATTTACAGCATATTTACACTTTGGTGACAGTGACTGCAGTAATCAGCACTTTCTATTCTGGGGAGTTTTGAAGCAGTGTACCAACCGTCTGTAATAATGCATGAAACAGGTTTATAAATGGTACGATCAAGTGGGCTGGCTCAGATGTTCCTTTGAACAGGAAACAGGAAGCTCTAATGTACGAGAAGCCCACTACATCTTTACATTGGCTCTCAATGGTAATTAAAACTTTTTCCTCTGCACTAACCTTGAGGATAACTGTACACTCCTTTCACAACATTAAACACAACCTATTATTACCACAATATATCCTTCAGGTAATGTAAACACATTCATCAACTCTCAGGCTGAGTAACAGTAACTGAACAGTGTAGAGCTTTTCTCGTAACACTATGGAAATTAAATGGTTAAACAAATGAAAACAAAGTAATCTAATCAGAGTATCACTTTCCCTTTTTAAGTTTACACAATACACCAGGGCCACAGTGCTTCACATACATTATATCTTTATTTACAGCACAGTTCTCACATGAACTTGGACTGTAAATAAATTGAACCTGACGCTAGTTTTTAAAAAAAGTTAGTTTTAAAAATAACAGTATCGTTTCTTCATTTCAGCTTGGATTTACAGGCATTCGTCTGTTCATGCATATTAATAAGGTAAAGAGGAAGGAAGATAGGGTCTTGGTCTTTTTTTAATTCAATTGTTAGAACCACAGACACATGAACTTTTTTTCAAGGCGGCGCCATCCTCTTTCTGCTGTAGAGACGTTTATTGTGACTAACTGACACACGGTACTTCTCATGTACAAGATCTACTTGCGGATGTCATTTAACAGACAGAGATTAGAGGAGCAGCTATGACTTTAACAGCAGCAGCAAGTGGATTTGTCATCTTCCTTCTCTCTGTACAAGGTACTGTGCATCTACATTTACATTTTAAGGCAGTTAGCACACTTCAGAAATTCACGGGAGGGTTGTGAGTATTGAATGATTTACCAGATCACCACTTTTCTAAATTTAATGTGTGTGATAATTTGATGCGGACCTTTTAAAACCTGACAACACCAGACATTCACTTCTCTTTATTCCAGTTCAAATCTTTAGAAGCTATTTCTGTCAGCAGCATTGTAAAGAAATTGTGTTCATGTCATGTGGGATAGATGGAAATTATGACTGATTTACATTAACAAAGAAAAAATCCTGTGAATAATCTGTTTTGTGGAACTTCAACATCTTGCGGAAGTCCTCTAAACTGGCTGGTTTAAGCCAGCGCCCCCTGTAAGCATTACAGTGAATTTGATGGTGACTTGTTCCCTGATAGCACACTGTTACAAGAAATACAAGTGAAAATAAAATGAGCCAGCATGTCTTTCTCACAAGTAATTACGTACCATAGGAAATGCAGTGTAAAAATATATGAAATCACTGTAAGCTATATGTCAGTAAGAGACTAGCTGGTGGCTAGCTTTTAGCTGCCGAAGAGCCAGATATTTCCCATGTACGTGGACCACCATGTGTAAACTATGAATGTATTAAGATATCTGGATATTGCCTTGCTGCCAATTTGTCCCAGAGCCTAAATAAGCAATTTTCAAGTGCATGACATCATACCAGTGTAAAGTCAACATTTTAGGGATTTTGAAGGACTTTTGTAGCACTGAGTGAACACAACACTGACATATCATCACCTTTTAATTAGATATGTTGAACCTGTTAGCAAACAGTTGCTTATTACACATCTAGCAGTTATGGAGCAACATTATTATTCATTTGGAAGTAGTGCACAGGGGGCTTTTTTTCTCTAAGAAAAGCTGCTGCAGCTGAAAACGACGCTACAAGAGCACTGAGAGAACCAAAACAGTAGCGTTGCAGTTGGACATGAATCTTGTGTAAAGCTCTGTAAAACTGAAGGGAGCTGCACACTGTTCACTACTTTGGTCCAAACTGCAAAATCAAAAATGAAATGTTGTGCAGACATTCATGGTTCCCTTAAGATGAATCCTACTGACTTATGTGAACATCTAGTGTCATCAGCAGGTTGACATTTTTTGTCTTTTAGTGAAACTACGATGAAACTTTATATATAGTATGTAACCTTGTTCAAAGCTGATGTAAGAAAATCCCTAATGACAGACAAAACAACTTTATGATCTGCTCTGCTCTATTCTCAGAGAAAGGTTGATACTTTTAACATTAGCAATGAGCGCTACAGAAGAAAAGTAGGGCTACTGAAAATACCGGAGATCACTTCTAGCTAGATAGATGCACGATGAGGAACTTCAGACAATATTTGCAATAAATCAGCACTTGTTATGAAGTTTGAAGTTTGCCCAGGTTGTCCTTTCCCAGATTCAGGGCTGGCCCTTACTATGTTGATGCCCTAGGTGAGATTTTAGATTGGAGACCCCCTTCCCTACAAGGGGGTGGGCGTAATGGTGGATGGGGCTAGTAGGGCTGCATGATAATAGCCAAAATGTTAATCCCGATTATTCTGCCATTTCAGAGCAATTGGCGCCCCTAAAAAAATGCAAAAGTAGCACCTCCAGTCCAAGTGTTTCAAAATAAAAATGAATTCACAATAAATGAAGTGCAGCAATGGTACCTCCAGCCCAGAAAATGTCCTCCAAGTCCTTGAAACAAATAGGCAAATGGGGTTCAGGGACCATTCGGTGAGAGTTTGGTGGCTTTCAGGTGAAAACTGACCGGTAAAGCTTTGAAAATCAAACCAGATGAAAACCCATCTAAGTCAATGGGGAAAAAGAGGAAAAAACAAGAAAGGAGAACAAGTGCATATTTCTGAAAGCTGTATACAAGCACACTTGTCATGTGCCACTCATTTGGCGTCCCCCTCCGTCATCTATGTGGCCTATGCCACAAGCTGCCCCTGCCCACATCGTCTTGGTACCTTGACTACAGATGAAACACTGTTGTTGTTGTTGTGTTATGAGTCTGATTGTGGTTTCTGATGTGCTCTGTGTTACAGTGGTACAGGGACAGTATGCCATGGGAGTGACTTACACTTCTCCTTCTAAGATGTGTGTGTTGAAAGGATCAACAGTGGACATACACTGCACCTACAGATACTCATCCAGAGTAAAGGGCACTTCCACTGTAGTTAAGGAAACATTCTGGTTTACAAAAGAGAGTAATGATGTGTATGTGGATCTGACAACAGACTCAGAGTATGCAGGTCGTGTTCAGTATCACTGTGATAAGAACGACTGCACTCTGAGAATCACAGACCTGAGAGAGAGCGACTCAGCTGAGTACAAGTTCAGGTTCATAACAAACCAATCAGGAGGGAGATTTACTGGTTCACCTGGAGTCACTTTGACTGTCACAGGTAACATTTTCATTCACATGTTAATTTCCAAATGTTCAATATCTAGAAAATAATAATATGAATGTATCTGTGTGTGTTTGCATGTGTATGTTGACAGTTTTGTCTAAAATTACATTTTTGTTTCTTTCTCATAAATCCAGATTTACAGGTGAGAAGATCACAGCATTCTTGGTCTAAAAAGCTGATGTGTCACAGCAGTTGTTTACCTCCTCGTACTTCCTACATCTGGTACAAGAATGGACAGAAAATTCAGGATGAAACATCTACTATTAACGTGAACCTGTACTCATCAGACAGCTATTCCTGCGCTGTAAAAGGATTTGAGCATCATCCTGCTCCTTCAGTGTGTGAGTTTACAACACAGTCTCTCACTAAACTAACCACATCTAGTGGAGCCTTTAACCTATTGTACTACACCTTGTATTTACATGTAATTCAGGGGCAGCATGTGATTCAAACATTGACATAGAAGTGGATCAAAACCAAACCACATCCCCATGAGACTTTACATGTTACATTCTCTTATCTTATTCACAGTGTTGACTGTGACATAAATGTAAAATAAGAGCTTACTGTACATTTAAAACGTCAGTTCACTCAAAATATAAAAAACATATTTTCTGACTTGCTCCCTTTCTAACCATGTGAATAGTTACAGTTTCATGTGCTCAGATTTTGAACCTTGAAAAGTCTGCTGCCATTCCAATACGATAAAAGTGAGTTGAATATTGTTTGTACTGCTTAAATCATTGAAAGCTTATATTTGAAAAACTATGGATCTATGTGTCTTACAATTACTTTGGATAATCTACAGACCTTGTTGTGGACAGTTTTTATCTTGAGTAGAAAGTAGATCCAATGGAAATCATTGACAGATATGTCTGTGGATGATTCAGAGTAACCAAAATAATTTTCAAACATGATTTTCAACCACAAACTAAATTCCGTCTATCTACATAGTCTTGAGGTTGATCTAAAAGTTAAACAACAGCTGTGTTTGTGATAAGACACCACAAATAAGAGAGAAAATATGTTTTTTTGTGATTTGGGTGAACCAGCATTAATCATGTGAAAAACAGGATTATCCTGTTGAGCCTTGTTGAAAAGAAAAGATGTGGGAAAACATCCCTCTTGCTCCAGCGACCAAAACACACACACACACACACACACACACACACACACACACACACACACACACACACACACACACACACACAGATGAGACTGCACTGACCTGTCTGTTTAAAACACTAATCAAAACTCACCTTTTCAGACCTGCTTTTAATGTGTAATTAATGTTTTGTGTTACTTTGTGCTTTTAGTTTGTTGTTTTTTTATGATCCTTTTAACTTATGTAAAGTGTCTATGAGTACCCTGAAAAGCCCTTTATAAACAAAATGTATTGTTATTATAACTGTTCTGTTTGAAATGAATTTTATCTTTCAGGTGTCTATGGTTCATACTGCAACAGAGTGATTTACACTGACAGAAGCATCTGTGCCTTCAGAGGCTCATCAGTGGACATTTCCTGCACATACAGCAGTTATGGATCTATCACATCAAAATTCTGGTTCAGTCCTGAACGTAGTCATCAGTGGCAGAATTCCTCACAGCCTGAGAACCTTAGTGAAGACTCCCAGTATGCAGGTCGTATTCAGGTCCTTGAAATAGAGAGAGGACGCTCCACTCTGAGAATCTCTGACCTGAGAGAGAGCGATTCAGCCCAGTATCACTTCACATTCAAAACACAATGGTTTGAATGGAGGAGTAGTTTACCTGGAACAACTCTGACTGTCACAGGTACTGATGAACACAAACACTGACGCAGTACCTTTAAACAAGCTGATTTTGTTTAGTTATTTGTGATGTACAAATGTCTCTTTTTATCCTCACAGATCCAAATCTGCAAGTGATGGTGAACATATCAAGAGCCTATCAGGATTATACCTGGGCAGAGCTGAAGTGTCACAGCAGATGTCTACCTGAACGTTCTTCCTTCATCTGGTACAAGAATGGACAGAAAATTCAGGATCAAACATCTTCTACTTATGAAAAGTACTTTTATCCTGCAGACAGCTATTCCTGTGCTGTAGAAGGATTTGAGCATCATCCTGCTCCTTCAGTGTGTGAGTTTACAACACAGTCTCTCACTAAACTAACCACATCTAGTGGAGCCTTCATCCTATTGTACTACACCTTGTATTTACATGTAATTCAGGGGCAGCATGTGATTCAGAAATTGACATAGAAGTGGATCAAAACCAAACCACATCCCCATGAGATTTTAAACATGTTGAACTCTTATATCTTATTCACTGTGTTGACTGTGACACAAATATAAAATGAGAGCTTACATTCAAAAAGTCAGTTCACTCAAAATACAAAAAACATGTTTTCTGACTTCTGCCTTTTCTAACCATTAGGGGTGTGCCTGAATACAAATACGTTATTTGGCAAAACACAAATAGTGTTTTTTCTTTCTTTTTTATGAATATTTGTTTCATATAAATATTTTTTAAATTATTTATTTTCGGGAAGAAAAAAACAAATCCATGTCAAATACCAGTGTGCAGGTCGGTTGCATCGCTATCTCAGTCTCTCTCTTCTGCTCCGCTATTATGTCTGTCGGCAGGTCTCAATGAGGGGAGTCACATCCACCTGCCGCAAATGCACATTTCCTAATTTGGACATCACCCCAGGAGTTGGGAGTGTTCCCCAGAGATAAAGCTGAGCTCGCAAGGGACTCTTCATAACCTGTTGTTCCTCTTCTCCTTTCCACAAAGTTAGGTTGTAAAAATAGACAATAAATGAAAAGTGCAAAGCAAGAATCACCTTTGAAGTTCATCCCTGTATGTCTCTGTGTTATGGGTGTATAAATAGGTAGAGGTCTGTCTGCAATGAGGCGATGAGTAAAGTTTTAGCTCAGTAGTCAGCGCAGTCGTCTAACTCCAGTTCAAGACCCAGTGTGGGGACCTCCTTCATAAGGTAGTTTATTCATGAACACTTATTGTAATGCTTTAATTTTCTAAAATTAAAGCGTAATAAAAACAAAGACAGGATTTTTAAGCCGCTTTCCACTTTTATTTGAATACAAATACAAATACAAATGATTTTGCTGCTTTGACAAATATAGATACAAATACAAATATTGGGATCTCTGCACATCCCTACTAACTATGCAAATAGTTACAGTTTCATGTGCCCTGAGTTTGAGACATCAATCCTGGAAAAATCTTCTGCCATTCCAATACCATGAAAGTGAATTGAATATTGTTTGTACTGCTTAAATCATTTAAAGCTTACGTTTGAAAAACTATGGATCTATGTGTCTTACAATTACTTTGGATAATCTACAGACCTCGTTGTGGACAGTTTTTACAGAGAGTACATCTTGAGTAGAAATTAGATCCAGTGGAAATTGTTGACAGATATGTCTGTGGATGATTCAGAGTAACCAAAATAATTTTCAAACATGATTTTCAACCACAAATTAAATTCCGTCTATCTACATAGTCTTGAGGTTGATCTAAAAGTTAAACAACAGCTGTGTTTGTGATAAGACACTACAAATAAGAGAGAAAATATGTTTTTTTGTGATTTGGGTGAACCAGCATTAATCATGTGAAAAACTGGATTTTCTCGTTGAAAAGAAAAGATCTGGGAAAACACCCCTCTTGCTCTAGTGACCAAAACACACACACACACACACACACACACACACACACACACACACACACACACACACACACACACACAGATGAGACTTCACTGACCTGTCTCTTTAAAACACTAATCAAAACTCACCTTTTCAGACCTGCTTTTAATGTGTAATTAATGTTGTGTGTTACTTTGTGCTTTTAGTTTGTTGTTTTTTTATGATCCTTTTCACTTATATAAAGTGTCTATGAGTACCAAAGTAGACAATTTTCAAACATCATTTTTAAGCACAAACTAAATGCTGTTCACCTACATAGTATTGAGGTTGAACTAAAAAATTAAACCACACATATTTTCATGGATAGATACTACAAATAAGAGAGAAACTGTTTTTTTGTGACTTGGGTGAACCGGCATTAAGCATGTGAGTATGTGTTGAGCCTTGTTGTAAATATTTGGGATCACTAAAGATCTGGGAAAAATATTAGAACATCCTTCTTGCTCCAGCTACCAAAACACACACATGTTCACCTCTTCTTTTTTTTAAAACTCCATTATAATATCAGCTATAACCATACTGTGGTCTTCAAAATCCTTATGCAGACTCAAGAAAAACAGTTGTCAGATATGTTGTGGTATATCATGTTGAAATTATTTCCTATTAGGTGAAATTTTTGTAATTCTGAAACATTTGCAGTACAGAAAATACCTTGCTGCTAAATTTAATGTTTTGGTAGTTCTAATATTTATGCTATATATAATAAACATAATATGTATGTTACTGATATGCTCTATTACTTCTATTTAGTAATTAAAGTTTCAAGTCCAGCACCGGACCTGGGGCGACAGAGCTTACATCATAGATGACTCTTCCCTCTGGAACTCTCTCCTCAAACTCATCTGAGACTGCACTGACCTGTCTGTTCAAAACACTAATCAAAACTCAACTTTTCAGACCTGCTTTTAATGTGTAATTAATGTTGTGTGTTACCTTGTGCTTTCAGTGTGTTGTTTTTTATTATCATTTTCTGAAAAGCCCTCTATAAACAAAATGTATTATTATTATGTTATTAGTTTTATTAGTATGTATTATTATAACTGTGGTGTTTGAAATTTTATCTTTCAGGTGTCCATGGTCAGTCCTGCAACAGAGTGATTTACACTGACAGAAGCATCTGTGCCTTCAGAGGATCATCAGTGGACATTTCCTGCACATACAGTAGTTCCAGCACATACTATAGATCAAAATTTTGGTTCAATCCTGAGCGTAGTCATCAGTGGCGGTATTCCTCACAGCCTGAGGACCTTAATGAAGACTCCCAGTATGCAGGTCGTGTTCAGGTCCTTGAAACAGAGGGAGGACGCTCCACTCTGAGAATCTCTGACCTGAGAGAGAACGATACAGCCCAGTATCACTTCACATTCAAAACACGAAGCTTTGAATGGGGGAGTAGTTTACCTGGAACAACTCTGACTGTCACAGGTACTGATGAACACAAACTGATATAAATACACAAACATTACTACTTTTAAAAACACTGAAATTGTTGCTAATGATCAATTGCCATAACATTGCATACATACATATTAAATACAGTTACTAATGACCTTCACTACTTCTAGGAATTGTAACAGATGGCTTGATGTGCAGGTACGTCTATGATAATTTAAAGCTAATGATGATAATATTGTTCTTGTTCTCATATCCAGCTCTCCAGGTGCAGGTGATCACAATAACAGTCCATCAGTCTTGTACCGAGGCAGAGCTGAAATGTCTCAGCAGCTGCAGTCCAGCAGGTCGTATTTCTTACATCTGGTTCAAGAACGGACAGAAAGTTATGAATGAGGAAACTTCTCTTTATTCAGGGCAGTTTAATCCTGGTGACAATGTCTCCTGTGCTTTAAAAGGACATGAGGATTGCAGCTCTCCTTCAGTGTGTGAGTTTAGTTCACTGTGACAGGACACACACACACACTGACACCACGCTCACCTTTTTCTTTCTTTTTTTAAAACTCCATTATAATATCAGATGTAATCATACTGAAGTCTTCAAAATCTTTATGCAGACTCAAGAAAAGCAATTGTCAGATATGTTGTGATTTAACATGTTGAAATTCTTTCCTATTGAAATTTTGTGATTCTGAAATATTTGCAGTATAGAAAATACTGTATGTTGCTGCTACATTTAATGTTTTGGGAGTTATAATATTTGTTATTGAGATGCTCTAATACGTCCACTGATGATGTGATGTAATTTTTTTTTCATAGTAAACCTTTTTATAGGAGTTACTAGATTATGAAGACTTATTTTATGTCAGACTCATTGCTTTACACAGACTTCAGTTCAGTAGCAGTAAATTTGAAAGGCTTGATATAACAGCATGACTTTAAACTGGATTTTAAACTACTACAATACAACTGAAATGGACAGGATTGGAACACAAATGTATCTGAAGATATGTTTAATTCTGTGAAAAATTATGCAGTTGATAATGCAACAGCTGTGAGTATAAACAGCCATCAGGAGGAAGAGTGTTGTATTTTTTATGGGGACAGCCCAATTAAACTACTAATAAGAGCCCAGCTTTGTTCCCCTCAAAATGAAACATATGATTCATTTCCCATTCTGGGTTATTTTCATTCAATTCATTATGTGTATTCAGCAGAATTATTTATAAAACATAATAAGGAAGTGATCTGCCTGCTGTGCAGAATTATTAAAGGTCTGTTATTTGCAGTTAGTTCCCACCAGCAGCAGTCTAACCTGGAACAGCTCCAGGATCATCATTGTGAACAGCCGCTGTGACAACTACTAGGGATGATCAATAAGAAACTAGCAAAAATAAACTTGAATTAAAATAGTATATCATCTCTGACAACATATTCTGATCTTCAAATTAATGTAAGTGTGTATCTCCTACAGATGCTCCAAAGCTTCCCTCTGTGTCAGTGAGTCCATCTGGTGAGATAGCGGAGGGCAGTTCAGTGACTCTGACCTGTAGCAGTGATGCTAACCCAGCTGCTAATTATACCTGGTACAAGAAGAATGTAAATCCAGACCTTCAACCTCTCAGTAAAGAACCACAGCTCATCTTCAGCTTCATCCAATCCTCTGACTCTGGAGAGTATTACTGTACAGCTGAGAACCAGCTGGGGAAGAGGACATCTAAACACATCTTTATTGATGTGAAATGTGAGTGAAAAAAGCAGTAAATGATTTCTTTGCACCAGGTTAGACATAGAAAGGTTTTTGCTGATCGTCAGTGACAAAATGTGGTTTTGGGCAAGTATTACTGATGCAGATATCAATAATTTTGCGGATAGTTTTTACATAATTTGATATAATTACTCATAGAATTATTTAATAATACATTTTTTTAGGAGCTAACACACTGCTAATGATGATAATGAATGATAGAAATAGCAGTGTTGCCTGTCACAAGCTTAGCTGACAATAATAAATAAAAAAATGGAAGAGGTTTTTTTTTTTTTTTTTTTTAGCTTGTACTATTGATAGCAGTTACAGTAGATGCTGAAGAGGCAGTTTTATTCATTCCTTTCATATGTGCTGAATGTGCTACTGCAGTAATACAGCCTTGACCTCGAATAATCTCTGTTAACACATCTCTTCCAGATGGTCCAAAGCAGCACATCCTCATTTCATAGTTAATTCATATCACCATGTCTCCTCTAGATGCTCCAAAGCTTCCCTCTGTGTCAGTGAGTCCCTCTGGTGAGATAGTGCAGGGCAGTTCAGTGACTCTGAACTGTAGCAGTGATGCTAACCCAGCAGCTACTTATACCTGGCACAAGGAGAACCAAACACTGCTTCATGGGCCAGGAAACATGTATCATTTCACCTCCATCAGTTCTGAGGACAGCGGGGTCTACCACTGCAAGTCTGAGAATCAATATGGACAGATTAACTCTTCAAATCTCATCATAGATGTCCAGTGTAAGTACAAAACATTAGAAAATTAATATTTACCACTTATTGCAATTCCTACTATTTACTACCTAGTACTACTAGACAAGGTGGCAAGGCAACTGTGGTTCAGGACGTAGAGCGGGTCGTCCCCTAATCAGTGTGGTTTGATCACCAACTCCTCCTGGCATGTTGAAGTGTCCTTGAGCCAGACACTGAACCCTAAATTGCTCCTGATGGTTGTGCCTGAACCCTGGATGGTAGTTTGCCACCATCAGTGTGTGAGTGTACGCTTGAATGTGAGTGTGAATGGGTGAATGAGCAGCAGAATCGATGTAAAGCGTTTTGGATAAAAGTGCTATAGAAATACAGCCATTTACATTTTTATTTAGGCCCTTTTTTCCTGAAATGCAAGGGGAGCAAAAGCTTAAATTCAAGCAAAAATTGCCCAGTATAGCAACATTTAGCAATTTTGGTGCTGGTACTGTAAAAATGAAAAACAATAATTGCTTCAAATATTTAATAATAATTAAGCTTTGTGGCTGGTGGGGTGCTGTACAAATGCTCTCTATTGACCGAGCGCCACTGCTATGCTCCACGTTTGGATTTTTGGTTACTTGCATTACTACAAATGTCAATGACATTTTGATTGAGGTTTTCTATTCATGGAACAGAATATTCCAGTTTCTCTTCTTCTTTCTGTTGCATGGCCAGAAAGGTTAAGAGAATACAAAATAGGTTCATTCTTATATTCATTTCATATTCTATAATTTCATATATGAAGTTATATCAAAATGCTTACAAAGTAAAAACTAATTTATTTAGTCATTTAAAACCTTAATAAATAATTTATCAAGCTGAATCATTCTGAATTAAACTGTGTGGCTGGTGTGGTGCTGCATGTGTGCCCTCTATTGGCCAGCCACCAATGAATGTGAATAAAGACTCATAAGATGTCTTTCTTTTTTTTCAGATGCTCCAAAGCTTCCTTCTGTGTTAGTGAGTCCATCTGGTGAGATAGTGGAGGGCAGTTCAGTGAATCTGACCTGTAGCAGTGATGCTAACCCAGCAGCTAATTATACCTGGTACAAGGAGAATGAAGACTCACCAAAAGCATCAGGACAGATCTTCACCATCACTGATGTCAGACCTGAACACAGTGGGAATTATTACTGTGAAGCCCAGAACAGAAGAGGACGTCATAACTCCACCTTATATCTGACTGTTGGATCTGGTAAGTTATGCTCATTGAACTTCACACACACACACACACACACACACACACACACACACACACACACACACACACACACATATATATATATTGCACATATTGATAAGCCATATCTCCTTTTTGTTGGTCTAAATTTTTAGGAAAATCAATAATTAATATGAATATCATCAGGTTGATTCTGGTGGTCCTGATTCTGATTGCCCTGCTTCCCTTGAGTCTGTGGGCAAGGTAGAGCAATAAAAAAGAAATACGTTCTTTTGTTTTCTTATTAAAATATATTTAGACTTTTTAAGTCATGAATTTCATTTTGTTAAATATGTCTTGTTTTTGTTTGATTCAATCCAGGAAGAAGAAAACTTTGAGTTCCACCACTGAAATGAATGAACCTGTAGAGACTATAGAGGTGAGAGAGAGACCTTATTGACAGAACTTACCCTAAAATACAGTTATGATCACTTGACTTATAAATGCACTCAAACACATTCATATTGTCAACATGAAGCTGTGAAGTGAATTTATATTTAAAATACAATTTGCTGAGAAGAAACCCAATATATTTTTCACCTGAACATAATTTTTGTGTTAAATAATTCAGTTTTAAACACGATTTAATACATCTTTAATACAATCTAATTATATACAAGTTTTATGAATGAGGTCCATTAATATTCATTTTGACATCTCTCGCCATCAGTTGGACTCTTCTCCTGTGTATGAGGACGTCTCAGACTTGCAGGTCGTCGCTGCTGAACAGACAGAAGACACGGAGGAGCAGGAAGACGTGGAGTAAAGTCCAGTCAGGCTGGAGCATCATGAAAAAAAGGCCAATATCAGATTCATAGTTACAGTTATGAGAAGTACCTCCCCTAAATTTTATCTGATTTTGTTCTGATGCAGTTGAACCAGAGGCTGGACTCACCTGATGGAGGCAGAAAGTAGAGTGTTTTGTCTGAACTAATGCAAGCTTAGTTTTCTCTGTAGAGTTCGTTATATTACAGATATTTAGGATTAGAGCTGTTTTGCAAACTATTATTTTAAATGTGTACATGCTGTAATTAATCACTTTTGAGGAATCCTGATTATCTTCCTGTGCAGTATACTGTATATTTTCACACATGAAACATTATCTCAGTTCTATCACACTTTGTTGAATGTCACATTATCCAGATATTGCAGTGGCTGATATACAATAAACAGACAGCTTCCACAACAACTCTGTAGTTGGAAACATGATTTCAGTTCCCTCTCACTGCTGCAGAGGGTGACAGTGTGCAGAAAGTTTCTTTTCCTTTAGTCGTCACTCCGAAACAGTACAGCTTGATCACACTGTGAGACTTGTTCACCATCAATCGATATGGAGTTTTGGTGACCAAAGACAACCTGAGGCAAGCTTCTGACAGAGTCAGAAATGAAAGATTCAGTTCTCACAATGTGACTGCAGCTTCGACCCACGACTACAAACAAATCAATTAGACTAAAAGATGAAATGACACAGAATACACTGGCAGTTGTGCAGTTTTTAATAAAGTTTAGGGGAAAAACACACTCGTTCTCGCAGTGGTAGTAGAGGCTTTAGGAGTGGAGGAAGGGTTGCTACCTAGTAACTTGTTAGTGTACACATCTTTTGTGTGGCTGCAGGGAGAACTAATGGTCACTGTCGTGAATGTTGGTCATACAGATGTGTGCTTGTGTGCTATGCATTTGCCTGGCATGCATAAATGTAGCGGATGTGGTAGCTGGGGGTGTTAGCCCAGTAGCATTTCAGGAGGCAGGGCCACAGGAAGTGGAGGTTTCTGTATACATGCAGGAGGCCACAGTGGGGCCACAGTGGGGCAACCATCAGCACGTTTCCATTTGATTTCAACTATCCTCATTCAGATGAGCAGCAGTTAGCTCAGGTGAGGAATTTGCTGGTTGAAAACTCAGATGTGTTTGCCGGGAGTGATAGTGAGTTGTTCTGCACCAAGGTCATACAGTAGAGATTCCCTGTTAGAGAACACACCAATTAAGCAGAAAAGGCCCCTCATGCCTCTGTCAACCATACAGGCACAGTTTCTGGGTAGAAACAAATGTGCTGGCCAAAAATTTCATTAGGGGTAGTTAATAACAAATGAAGGCAGTAAGCTAGAGCCTGTACTGCAATCATTCAGAACAGGTACTAACAAAGCAACATTTTAAGACATCTGAATCTGCATGAAGCTTCACAGGTAGGTAAACTTAAGTGATGAAAACTAGACACAGGGTGGTCTTACCGTGTAATAAGACATAGTACTATCAGTCAAAACCACCATTAAATTCATACAATTGTTTCATATCTGCAAATATGTCAGTATAGTGAGTTTCTGGTTTTTATTGTTCTGTTTTGGGCATTTAATGCCTTTATTAGATAGCTCCAGTAGAGAGATGGCAAGAAATGAGAGAGAGAGAGATGTAACAAAGGTCCACAGTCCGGCCATGTCACAGTTCATGTTCGATGTCTTAAACCCTAAGCCTTGGAGGCTCCACTATTGTGCACTTTTAAGTAGAACGTGTTAGAAGCCATCATCGTCACAACAGTAAAAGTACAATAGATGTAGCAGTAGCACCTGTAGATAGGAGCTTCGATATAGTAGTTAAAGTAGCACGAGGAGTAGCACCAGCGCTACTAGTAGTAATAGTGTCACCACTAGAACAAGGGTTACTGCATTACTGTAATTATAGTAATTGCATTACATTAATTGTCAGTGCTGGATGTGAAGCACAGTGTCATTTTGGTTGCAGATCTGTCCACAATGCTTTGCTGTAGGTTAGATGCTCTGTGTTTCCATGGTTGCAGGTATGGTGAGATAGAGAGCATCAGAGTTCTTCATGAGCGCTTCTGTGCCTTCATCAACTTCAGGAACGCCAACATGGCTGCCAAGGCACTGGAGAAGCTGCAGGTGGGTGATTGGCAGGCGTAAACGAATCTCGACCCTTTTCATCATCTAGAATGTCACAGAATGTTAAAAGCACAGCTTTGAGTTGTGGTAATGAGCCATCATCCTGTTCTCTTGCCTCTTCAGACATGACATGATGTTAAGTTTGATCACCTGTGCTGTGTCCTCCTGTCCAGGGGGTGGAGCTGGGCGGCAATAAGCTGGTGATGAGGTACCCAGACCGGTGGATCCAGCGGACCATGCCCTCCTTACAAAGGACCACTGCTGGCCTGAGCTCCAGTGCTGCAGGAACACAGCAGAACTCAGCTGCCACAGGGTACTGAGCAACTCATCTGTGTATCTGTGTTGTCCTTTTTTCTCCGCAGGTTTAAATTCAGAATGGTTCATTACAAAATCAAATAACATCTGTAAGTTGTTTTAGGGTTTAGTTTAGCCAGCATTAAACCTGCAGTGTGGAACTTTAACATATAGATGAACATAGATGAGTTCAAACAATGCTGATTAAGCCTATCAACGCCAGATAAATCTTTCTGTATTTCACAGTATACAGAGTTTTTAAATGTTGATGGTTTAGGCTACGGTGGAGCTTATGATGTAAGCACATGTCAATAGTGTTTTTGTAATTAATCTCACTGCCAGAAGGGGGAGACAAAGTCCTGCACTCAAGCTTTAAGTTTAGGTTAAAGTTAGGGTAAGAATTAATGTTAGACATGTCAGTGTGATAGTTTAGGTTAGGATTTAGGTTTTGGGAATGCATGAGGATAACTATCTATCATCCCAAGATATATACAGTTTAAAATTAAATACAATTGTTGATATTCTTAAAAAATAAAGGCTGTTTTACTCCTTTAAGAAAGCAATAAAGAAGACAATCTAGATAATGGAAAATAAATTAAAGGCAGAAATTAAAGGCTACACCTGTGCATTTGCACTATGGGTTAATTCCTGCAGAACAAGTTTCATTATGCTGATGACTCAAATGGAAACGGACAGAGAAAAGATCCAACCCAGTTCCTTAGTGCTTGTTCAGGCTCCAGTCTACGTCCTCCACTGGATGAGAGATCTACATCTCTCAGCTATCAGAGACCACACTGATGCAGCGCTTTGAAAACATAAAATCCCAATATCATCCTTTTAACACAGAAGTGAAAACCCAGCCTAGTGAATTTTCTTTAAGGCCTCCTATGTTACTTTCCACGCACCCTGTGTCCCATTATTTACCTGCATGTGTGTTTTTGTGTGGATAATGTGATGCAGGATCCTCTGCTCTGGTTCTGTCCATGCAGGTCCAGACGGAGGGTGGCTACGAATGGAGACGAGTGCTTCTACTGGCGGACCACAGGGTGTGACTATGGCGTCAAGTGCCGCTTCAAACACATACCTGACCAGCAAGGTCGAGACAAGAAACCATGACAATCATGTCTAGCAACCGCAGCACCAAGGCGCTTTAAATGAAGATTTACAAAGAAAAAGGAAAGGAGGAAGAGTGGAGGAGAGAGGAGAGCAGAGGACGAGACGACAATCCGCCGGAGAACACTGACAACTGAATCTGTCTGTGTGAGAGAGTCAGATATTATATGAATGTGTTGTATGTATGAAAGTTAGTGGTTGTTCCTCTGAAATGTTGAGGAAGCATTCAGAGCCCAACCTCAGGAGGTTGCATAAAGAATAAATCTGCGTGATACTGCAGAACATCTACTGTAAGGAGGTCCAATGAATTTAATTTATAGTAAGCATCACTTTGAAACTCTGATGAACTCCTGGTTTCTGAACTCTGCATTGTTTGAAGGATGTCCGCTGTCATCAAAATGATTTACGTGGACAAATATGTTTGGTTGAATTGTACTGGAAACTCTTGTGTATCTCCTGTGTTGAATTGCTATACATGTTAAATGAAGTTATTTTGATATATTTAAAATAAGATGAAACATTTTTGCATTGAAAATTTGCACAAAACTATCAATGAAACCCACATTAAAAATGTTTTTGGGTTTGCAAACTTATGGAAATCGTTTTCTTTAACAAACACAATTCAACCCCACGGTGGTACAAATACTGACTTACACATCAGAAATACAGTAGATTTTCCTCACATATTTTTTGTTATTTTTATTGCAGAGGATGACAAACATATTCACACGCACATATTAAGTAATGTGAAGTCAAGTGCAAGATTTGCACATTTACAAATCACTATGTGACCACATGCATCGTGTGGTGCATTTGTAGTAGATGCTCATTAAGTGAGTAGCTGTGGTTTCAGCAGCAGCAACAAGTGGATTTCTTGTCCTCTCTGTGTCAGATACTGTATATCTACATTTATTGCATTTAGTACAGTTATTCAGTGAACTTGAGAAACTTTAAAAGGAAGGTGGGTTTGAACTCTTAAATTGTCACTTTTCTAGATTTGTTGTGTGATGAGACACAATGTTTTACAGGCCTTTAAAAACAGGCAACAACAGACCTTCACTTCTCTTTCTCTAAAGAGGAAGTGAGAAAGTGTATGTTACTGGAAAACACAGAATGGCAGGTTGGTAACAGTGTTACCAACAATATGTGTAATCCAGACTCAATGAATCAATGAATATGTACACTGGACTAGACCAAACTAGGATTAAATTGGGGTATACAGAGTTTTCTTAAACAAGGGATTTTGGCTGGTCTGAGGCATCAATATTCATGTTGTTTTCAGTGCCAGGCTGGTTATTGAAGCAAAAATCATATAGTCTACATCTAATAGTGTTTAAAGACATCCTGTTTCTGCTTGCTTTTAAATAATACCCTAGCCATCTATTTATTGGTACAGTATGTTACTGTATCAGTAATGCTGTTATTATAGCACCAGCAGGTTAACAAGCTACAATTTGCTTCAGTGTTTGCCATGGTTTGCATGTACCATTGACATGCTAACATCAGCTCAAGTCAGTGCCACTCAGAGTGCAATGCTAACATAGAATGACATGCTAAATATGTTAACTTGATAACTGTAGGTATGCATGTTGCAGTATTTTAGCTTCAGCTATATCTGACAAAGTACAATTTAGGCTGAGAAAGGTTTAGCACGGTAGTTGTCAAAGTGGGTTCCGGGGACCACCAGGGGTCCTTGTGGGGGTGCCAAGGGGTCCCCAGCAAAAGGGGAGTAATTTATTTTCACTATAATTTCATCCATAAGTGACACAATGACAGAATGTATGACTATTTTGGTCATGGGGTTCATATACTTTCTGTAATAAAACATCGAAAAGTAAAAATCTTCATAGATTGGACCCTGGGACAAAATCTTATCAAATGGGGGTCAGGGGTCTAATTTGTAGGGCTGCCCCCAACTAAAGATTTTCCTAGTCCACTAATAGTTCAAGCCATTAGTCGACTGGTCGTTGCATGATAAATGACAATATATTATTTATTTAGGCTATCTAACGTTACAGCGGCCATGCTAAGTGGCTAATGTTAGACTATCATGTTTGAGGTTGACGAGTGATAGGTGAATATTTGCCTGCAGGGTTTGCATGTCACCTTCTTGGGTTTGTCCCTCTCAAAATGATACCACACCGGATTTCCTGCCCGACATAGTAACTAACTATCTAATAACCTCAAGTACCAGCAATAAACGCCAATGTCTGTCCCTGACTGATTCAGTGTCGCCACTTCCTGTGTCGTTTCAAATAAAAACCCTCTAGTGTTTCTAGTGCCAAATCTTGAATTGAGCCATAGTCAATTTCCTTTATTGTGAACACTGACACACGTCTAAATGAGAGCAAGCAGGTAAGTCATCTTTGTATTGGTCGGCTAGGACACTTGCTGATTTATACATTTCCTCTTTGGGTTTTATATAATTATTGATTTTATTTTTATGCTTACATTGCCTCTGAAAAATACAGTCAATATCATGATGTGCACCCAGTGTAATTGTAATCTTTTTTAAATGAAAGGAAAATAGTATATGAGGGACACTTTATGGCCCATGATGGTGCATCAAACATAGATATAGACATTTGTTCTTGTTTCCTTCTGTGTTGTGATATATCACAGCCCAACTTGAGACAAAACAAAGTCAATGATGGTTAAATGTTGATCTTGAAGTGTTTTGTAGTGCATTTCAACTACAACTGCCTGTATTGGTAAAACGTAAAAACAAAATATAATTTGTGCTATTAAAGTGCACAACCAAAAGCCAGTAAAAAAAAAAACAAAAAAAGCCCACTGCTGTGACACCGGAAATCCCCATTCTGCTCTCTAGCTGTCAACTGTCAACTCAGCCTTTTTTTTCTGTTGACCATTTCTTCAAAAAAACATTTCTAGCACATCAAACAGACACAAGCAGGATTTATTTCTCAGAGAAAAAAGTGAGGACAATTTTGTGAGGCGTTTCTTTCGCTTATCTTTTTTTGCTTTTGTTATCTACATAACAGCTGTGAATAATTGCTTGTGACTCGGTGTTCTATACGTTTCCCTGCAGTTTGCTCTCACACCCCTGCAGGAACCTGACCACAGAGAGGAGGCAAAACAGACATTTTAATTTGCCACAGTCTATTCAGAATTACTTTGGCTTTCATCCTGTTCAGTTAAGCTGCAGAAATGTACACAGGGCGTATTGCCTGTGTTGTCTTTGTCTTTGTACCAACCGTCTGTAATAATGCGTGAAGCAGGTTTATAAATGGTACGATCAAGTGGGCTGGCTCAGATGTTCCTTTGAACAGGAAACAGGAAGCTCTAATGTACGAGAAGCCCACTACATCTTCACATTGGCTCTCAATGGTAATTAAAACTTTTTCCTCTGCACTAACCTTGAGGATAACTGTACACTCCTTTCACAACATTAAACACAACCTATTATTACCACACTATATCCTTCAGGTAATGTAAACACATTCATCAACTCTCAGGCTGAGTAACAGTAACTGAACAATGTAGAGCTTTTCTCGTAACACTATGGAAATTAGATGGTTAAACAAATGAAAACAAAGTAATCTAATCAGAGTTTCACTTTCCCTTTTTAAGTTTACACAATACACCAGGGCCACAGTGCTTCACATACATTATATCTTTATTTACAGCACAGTTCTCACATGAACTTGGACTGTAAATAAATTGAACCTGACGCTAGTTTTTAAAAAAGTTAATGCATAGTTTTGAAAATAACAGTATCATTTCTTCATTTCAGCTTGGGGATTTACAGGCATTCGTCTGTTCATGCATATTAATAAGGTAAAGAGGAAGGAAGATAGGGTCTTGGTCTTTTTTTAATTCAATTGTGAGAACCACAGACCACATGAACTTTTTTTCAAGGCGGCGCCATCCTCTTTCTGCTGTAGAGACGTTTATTGTGACTAACTGACACACGGTACTTCTCATGTACAAGGTCTACTTGCGGATGTCATTTAAAAGACAGAGATTAGAGGAGCAGCTATGACTTTAACAGCAGCAGCAAGTGGATTTGTCATCTTCCTTCTCTCTGTACAAGGTACTGTGCATCTACATTTACATTTTAAGGCAGTTAGCACACTTCAGAAATTCACAGGAGGGTTGTGAGTATTGAATGGTTTACTAGATCACCACTTTTCTAAATTTAATGTGTGTGATAATTTGATGCGGACCTTTTAAAACGTGCAACACCAGACATTCACTTCTCTTTATTCCAGTTCAAATTTCAGGAAGCTATTTCTGTCAGCAGCATCGTAAAGAAATTGTGTTCATGTCATGTGGGATAGATGGAAATTATGACTGATTTACATTAACAAAGAAAAAATCCTGTAAATAATCTGTTTTGTGGAACTTCAACATCTTGCGGAAGTCCTCTAAACTCAGTTTAAGCCAGCGCCCCCTGTAAGCATTACAGTGAATTTGATGGTGACTTGTTCCCTGATAGCACACTGTTACAAGAAATACAAGTGAAAATAAAATGAGCCAGCATGTCTTTCTCATAAGTAATTACGTACCATAGGAAATGCAGTGTAAAAAGATATGAAATCACTGTAAGCTATATGTCAGTAAGAGACTAGCTGGTGGCTAGCTTTTAGCTGCCAAAGAGCCAGATATTTCCCATGTACGTTGACCACCATGTGTAAACTATGGATGTATTAAGATATCTGGATATTGCCTTGCTGCCAATTTGTCCCAGAGCCTAAATAAGCAATTTTCACGTGCATGACATCATACCAGTGTAAAGTCAACATTTTAGGGATTTTGAAGGACTTTTGTAGCACTGAGTGAACACAACACTGATATATCATCACCTTTTAATTAGATATGTTGAACCTGTTAACAAACAGTTGCTTATTACACATCTAGCAGTTATGGAGCAACATTATTATTCATTTGGAGGTAGTGCACAGGGGGCTTTTTTTCTCTAAGAAAAGCTGCTGCAGCTGAAAACGACGCTACAAGAGCACTGAGAGAACCAAAACAGTAACGTTGCAGTTGGACATGAAACTTGTGTAAAGCTCTGTAAAGCTGAAGGGAGCTGCACACTGTTCACTACTTTGGTCCAAACTGCAAAATCAGAAATGAAATGTTGTGCAGACATTCATGGTTCCCTTAAGATGAATCCTACTGACTTATGTGAACATCTAGTGTCATCAGCAGGTTGACATTTTTTGTCTTTTAGTGAAACGTCTCGACAAGTATTGGAACAATAGCCATGACAATTGGTACAGATATCCAACATTTACTAGATGAATTGGAATAAAATTTTGCACAGAAATTCATGATTTGCAATGAGTCCCATAAACATCTGAGACACTCTGACTTTTCCCTCCAGCGCCACCATCAGGTCAACATTAAAATGTGTTCAAAAAACCTTTGTTCATGACTAAATACCTGCTAAACTAACCACATTCCAACCAATTTCAGTTGTACTTTGTGTTCAGTAATAATTTGCAAACATCAATATGCTTACACATCAAACTAAGATTGTGAGCATTTTAGCATGAAGACATTTTGCTCAAAGCACCTCTTTACAGACTCAATGGTTGTAGAATCTTAGTCTTATTTAACCTTTACTGGCCTACATCAACATTTCTGGTCTATATCATCATACATTAGGGCTAAACTTTACAAATCAACGTAGAAGTATAATAAGTCTCACTTAGCTGTGAACCTATGTTCTGACCTCTGCCATTTCAGTATAAAAGTGATGTGCCTTTTATTATCTACACATCACAATAGCTGCCACACCTCAGTCTCATTTCTCTACAGTTTCCATTCACACTCTGCAGCACCCTGACCACAGAAAGGAGAGCAACCAAGCAAAGCATGTTTCCATGTAAAAAACCCTTATTATAAATAACCTTCAGCTTAAAAAGTCAGTAAACAGACTGCATGATGTTCTGCCACAGTGCACAGAGAGGAGCTGTACAGAGCATATCTACTACTGCTCCATTGCAGTATAAACTGACTGTATATATTCAACTAACCACTTTGTCTGTCTGCATAAACCAGAAACTACGATGAAACTTTATATATAGTATGTAACCTTGTTCAAAGCCGATGTAAGAAAATCCCTAATGACAGACAAAACAACTTTATGATCTGCTCTGCTCTATTCTCAGAGAAAGGTTGATACTTTTAACATTAGCAATGAGCGCTACAGAAGAAAAGTAGGGCTACTGAAAATACCTGAGATCACTTCTAGCTAGATAGATGCACGATGAGGAACTTCAGACAATATTTGCAATAAATCAGCACTTGTTATGAAGTTTGAAGTTTGCCCAGGTTGTCCTCTCCCAGATTCAGGGCTGGCCCTTACTATGTTGATGCCCTAGGTGAGATTTTAGATTGGAGACCCCCTTCCCTACAAGGGGGTGGGCGTAATGGTGGATGGGGCTAGTAGGGCTGCATGATAATAGCCAAAATGTTAATCCCGATTATTCTGCCATTTCAGAGCAATTGGCGCCCCTAAAAAAATGCAAAAGTAGCACCTCCAGTCCAAGTGTTTCAAAATAAAAATGAATTCACAGTAAATGAAGTGCAGCAATGGTACCTCCAGCCCAGAAAATGTCCTCCAAGTTCTTGAAACAAATAGGCAAATGGGGTTCAGGGACCATTCAGTGAGAGTTTGGTGGCTTTCAGGTGAAAACTGACCGGTAAAGCCTTGAAAATCAAACCAGATGAAAACCCATCCAAGTCAATGGGGAAAAAGAGGAAAAAACAAGAAAGGAGAACAAGTGCATATTTCTGAAATCTGTATACAAGCACACTAGTCATGTGCCACTCATTTGGCGTCCCCCTCCGTCATCTATGTGGCCTATGCCACAGACTGCCCCTGCCCACATCATCTTGGTACCTTGACTACAGATGAAACACTGTTGTTGTTGTTGTGTTATGAGTCTGATTGTGGTTTCTGATGTGCTCTGTGTTACAGTGTTACAGGGACAGTGTGCCATGGGAGTGACTTACACTTCTTCTTCTAAGATATGTGTGTTGAAAGGATCAACAGTGGACATACGCTGCACCTACAGATACCCACTCAAAAAAAATGGCCTTGATACTACAGTTGAGAAAACATTCTGGTTCACTAAAATGAAAGGCGCTGAACCTGTGGATCTGAGAACAGACTCAGAGTATTCAGGTCGTGTTCAGTATCACTGTGATAAGAACGACTGCACTCTGAGAATCACAGACTTGAGAGAGAGCGACTCAGCTAAGTACAAGTTCAGGTTCATAACAAACCAGTCAGGAGGGAGATTTACTGGTTTACCTGGAGTCACTTTGACTGTCACAGGTAACATTTTCATTCACATGTTAATTTCCAAATGTTCAATATCTAGAAAATAATAATATGAATGTATCTGTGTGTGTTTGCATGTGTTTGTTGACAGTTTTGTCTAAAATAACATTTTTGTTCCTTCCTCAAAAATCCAGATCTACAGGTGAGAAGATCATATTATCCTTGGTCTGACGAGCTGACGTGTGACAGCAGTTGTCATATAGCTGATCACGCCTCCTATGTCTGGTACAAGAATGGAAAGAAAATTCAGGCAGAAAGATCTACTTATTCAGGCAACTTTGATTCTGCTGACAGCTATTCCTGTGCTTTAAAAGGACATGAGCATTACCCGTCTCCCCCAGTGTGTGAGTTTACTATACAGCCTTCCACTAACATAACACCATCTGGTGGAGCCTCACAATAACACAGACTTTAATATGCAGACTCCAATTTGACTCCTTGTCTGGTTTTCTGGTCTTGGTTGTTCATTTCATCTTTCAGGTGTCAATGGTCAATCCTGCAACAGAGTGATTTACACTAACAGAAGCATCTGTGCCTTCAGAGGCTCATCAGTGGACATTTCCTGCACATACAGCAGTTATGAATCTATCACATCAAAATTCTGGTTCAGTCCTGAACGTAGTCATCAGTGGCAGAATCCCTCACAGCCTGAGGACCTTAGTAAAGACTCCCAGTTTGCACGTCATGTTCAGGTCCTTGAAACAGAGAAAGGACGCTCCACTCTGAGAATCTCTGACCTGAGAGAGAGCGATTCAGCCCAGTATCACTTCACATTCAAAACACAAAGCTTTGAATGGAGGAGTAATTTACCTGGAACAACTCTGACTGTCACAGGTACTGATGAACACAAACACTGACGCAGTACATTTAAACAAGCTGATTTGGTTTAGTTATTTGTGATGTACAAATGTCTCTTTTTTCCCCCGCAGATCCAAATCTGCAAGTGACGGTGAGCATCTCAAATGTCTATCAGTATTATACCAGGGCAGAGCTGAAGTGTCACAGCAGATGTCTACCTGATCATTCTTCCTTCATCTGGTACAAGAATGGACAGAAAATTCAGGATGTAACATCTTCTACTTATGAAAAGTACTTTCATTCTGCAGACAGCTATTCCTGTGCTGTAAAAGGATTTGAGCATCATCCTGCTCCTTCAGTGTGTGAGTTTACAACACAGTCTCTCACTAAACTAACCACATCTAGTGGAGCCTTTAACCTATTGTACTACACCTTGTATTTACATGTAATTCAGGGGCAGCATGTGATTCAAAAATTGACATAGAAGTGGATCAAAACCAAACCACATCCCCATGAGATGTTAGACATGTTGAACTCTTATATCTTATTCACTGTGTTGACTGTGACACAAATGTAAAATGAGAGCTTACATTCAAAAAGTCGGTTCACTCAAAATACAAAAAAAACGTTTTCTGACTTCTGCCTTTTCTAACCATTAGGGGTGTGCCTGAATACAAATACGTTATTCGGCAAAACACAAATAGTGTTTTTTTTTTCTTTTTTCTTTTTTTTTTTTTTTTACGAATATTTGTTTCATATAAATATTTTTAAAATTATTTATTTTCGGGAAGAAAAAAACAAATCCATGTCAACTACCAGCGTGCAGGTCAGTTGCATCGCTATCTCAGTCTCTGTCTTCTGCTCCGCTGTTATGTCTGTCGGCAGGTCTCAATGAGGGGAGTCACATCCACCTGCCGCAAATGCACATTTCCTAATTTGGACATCACCCCAGGAGTTGGGAGTGTTCCCCAGAGATAAAGCTGAGCTCGCAAGGGACTCTTCATAACCTATTGTTCCTCTTCTCCTTTCCACAAAGTTAGGTTGTAAAAATAGACAATAAATGAAAAGTGCAAAGCAAGAATCACCTTTGAAGTTCATCCCTGTATGTCTCTGTGTTATGGGTGTATAAATAGGTAGAGGTCTGTCTGCAATGAGGCGATGAGTAAAGTTTTAGCTCAGTAGTCAGCACAGTCGTCTATGATCTGGGAGACTCCAGTTCAAGACCTCCTTCATAAGGTAGTTTATTCATGAGCACTTATTGTAATGCTTTAATTTTCTAAAATTAAAGCGTAATAAAAACAAAAACAGGATTTTTAAGCCTCTTTCCATTTTTATTTGAATACAAATACAAATACAAATGATTTTGCTCCTTTGACAAATATAGATACAAATACAAATATTGGGATCTCTGCACATCCCTACTAACTATGCAAATAGTTACAGTTTCATGTGCCCTGAGTTTGAGATATCAATCCTGGAAAAATCTTCTGCCATTCCAATACCATGAAAGTGAATTGAATATTGTTTGTACTGCTTAAATCATTTAAAACTTACGTTTGAAAAACTATGGATCTATGTGTCTTACAATTACTTTGGATAATCTACAGACCTCGTTGTGGACAGTTCTTACAGAGAATACATCTTGAGTAGAAATTAGATCCAGTGGAAATTGTTGACAGATATGTCTGTGGATGATTCAGAGTAACCAAAATAATTTTCAAACATGATTTTCAACCACAAACTAAATTCCGTCTATCTACATAGTCTTGAGGTTGATCTAAAAGTTAAACAACGGCTGTGTTTGTGATAAGACACTACAAATAAGAGAGAAAATATGTTTTTTTGTGATTTGGGTGAACCAGCATTAATCATGTGAAAAACAGGATTTCCTTTTGAGCCTCGTTGAAAAGAAAAGATGTGGGAAAACATCCCTCTTGCTCCAGCGACCAAAACACACACACACACACACACACACACACACACACACACACACGCAGATGAGACTTCACTGACCTGTCTCTTTTAAACACTAATCAAAACTCACCTTTTCAGACCTGCTTTTAATGTGTAATTAATGTTTTGTGTTACTTTGTGCTTTTAGTTTGTTGTTTTTTTATGATCCTTTTCACTTATATAAAGTGTCTATGAGTACCAAAGTAGACAATTTTCAAACATCTTTTTTAAGCACAAACTAAATTCTGTTCACCTACATAGTATTGAGGTTGAACTAAAAAATTAAACCACACATATTTTCATGGATAGATACTACAAATAAGAGAGAAACTGTTTTTTTTGTGACTTGGGTGAACCGGCATTAAGCATGTGAGTATGTGTTGAGCCTTGTTGTAAATATTTGGGATCACTAAAGATCTGGGAAAAATATTAGAACATCCTTCTTGCTCCGGCTACCAAAACACACACATGTTCACCTCTTTTTTTTTTTTTTTAACTCCATTATAATATCAGCTATAACCATACTGTGGTCTTCAAAATCTTTATGCAGACTCAAGAAAAACAGTTGTCAGATATGTTGTGGTATATCATGTTGAAATTATTTCCTATTAGGTGAAATTTTTGTGATTCTGAAACATTTGCAGTACAGAAAATACCTTGCTGCTAAATTTAATGTTTTGGTAGTTATGATATTTATACTATATATAATAAACATAATATTTATGTTACTGATATGCTCTATTACTTCTATTTAGTAATTAAAGTTTCAAGTCCAGCACCGGACCTGGGGCAACAGAGCTTACATCATAGCTGACTCTTCCCTCTGGAACTCTCTCCTCAAACTCATCTGAGACTGCACTGACCTGTCTGTTCAAAACACTAATCAAAACTCACCTTTTCAGACCTGCTTTTAATGTGTAATTAATGTTGTGTGTTACCTTGTGCTTTCAGTGTGTTGTTTTTTATTATCATTTTCTGAAAAGCCCTCTATAAACAAAATGTATTATTATTATGTTATTAGTTTTATTAGTATGTGTTATTATAACTGTGGTGTTTGAAATTTTATCTTTCAGGTGTCCATGGTCAGTCCTGCAACAGAGTGATTTACACTGACAGAAGCATCTGTGCGTTCAGAGGATCATCAGTGGACATTTCCTGCACATACAGTAGTTCCAGCACATACTATGGATCTATCACATCAAAATTCTGGTTCAGTCCTGGACGTAGTCATCAGTGGCGGTATTCCTCACAGCCTGAGGACCTTAGTAAAGACTCCCAGTATGCAGGTCGTGTTCGGGTCCTTGAAACAGAGAGAGGACGCTCCACTCTGAGAATCTCTGACCTGAGAGAGAGTGATTCAGCCCAGTATCACTTCACATTCAAAACACAAAGCTTTAAATGGGGGAGTAGTTTACCTGGAACAACTCTGACTGTCACAGGTACTGATGAACACAAACTGATATAAATACACAAACATTACTACTTTTAAAAACACTGAAATTGTTGCTAATGATCAATTGCCATAACATTGCATACATACATATTAAATACAGTTACTAATGACCTTCACTACTTCTAGGAATTGTAACAGATGGCTTGATGTGCAGGTATGTCTATGATAATTTAAAGCTAATGATGATAATATTGTTCTTGTTCTCATATCCAGCTCTCCAGGTGCAGGTGATCACAATAACAGTCCATCAGTCTTATACTGAGGCAAAGCTGAAATGTCTCAGCAGCTGCAGTCCAGCAGGTCGTATTTCTTACATCTGGTTCAAGAACGGACAGAAAGTTATGAATGAGGAAACTTCTCTTTATTCAGGGCAGTTTAATCCTGGTGACAACGTCTCCTGTGCTTTAAAAGGACATGAGGATTACAGCTCTCCTTCAGTGTGTGAGTTTAGTTCACTGTGTCAGGACACACACACACTGACACCAAGTTCACCTTTTTTTCCTTTTTTTAAAACTCCATTATAATATCAGATGTAATCATACTGAAGTCTTCAAAATCTTTATGCAGACTCAAGAAAAGTAATTGTCAGATATGTTGTGATTTAACATGTTGAAATTCTTTCCTATTAGGTGAAATTTTGTGATTCTGAAATATTTGCAGTATAGAAAATACTGTATGTTGCTGCTACATTTAATGTTTTGGGAGTTATAATATTTGTTATTGTGATGCTCTAATATGTCCACTGATGATGTCATGTAATTTTTTTTTCATAGTAAACCTTTTTATAGGAGTTACTAGATTATGAAGACTTATTTTATGTCAGACTCATTGCTTTACACAGACTTCAATTCAGTAGCAGTACATTTGAAAGGCTTGATATAACAGCATGACTTTAAACTGAACTTTAAACTACTACAATACAACTGAAATTGTTTCTGCAACAGGATTGGAACACAAATGTATCTGAAGATATGTTTAATTCTGTGAAAAATTATGCAGTTGATAATGCAACAGCTGTGAGTATAAACAGCCATCAGGAGGAAGAGTGTTGTATATTTTAATTGATGGGGACAGCCCAATTAAACTATTAATAAGAGCCCAGCTTTGTTCCCCTCAAAATGAAACATATGATTCATTTCCCACTCTGGGTTATTTTCATTCAATTCATTATGTGGATTCAGCAGAATTATTTATAAAACATAATAAGGAAGTGATCTGCCTGCTGTGCAGAATTATTAAAGGTCTGTTATTTGCGGTTAGTTCCCACCAGCAGCAGTCTAACCTGGAACAGCTCCAGGATCATCATTGTGAACAGCCACTGTGACAACTACTAGGGATGATCAATAAGAAACTAAGAGAGAAAAAATGAATTAAAATATTCTATTATCTATCATGACAACATATTCTAATCTTCAATTTAATGCATGTCTAAATCTCCTACAGATGCACCAATGCCTCCCTCTGTGTCAGTGAATCCCTCTGATGATATCATTGAGGGCAGTTCAGTGACTCTGACCTGTAGCAGTGATACTAACCCAGCAGGTAATTACACCTGGTACAAGAAGAATGTAAATCCAGACCTTCAACCTCTCAGTAAAGAACCACAGCTCATCCTCAGCTCCATCCAGTCCTCTGACTCTGGAGAGTATCACTGTACAGCTGAGAACCAGCTGGGGAAGAGGACATCTGAACACATCTTTATTGATGTGAAATGTGAGTGAAAAAAGCAGTAAATGATTTCTTTGCACCAGGTTAGACATAGAAAGATTTTTGCTGATCGTCAGTGACAAAATGTGGTTTTGGGCAAGTATTACTGATACAGATATCAATAATTTTGCGGATAGTTTTTACATAATTTGATATATTTACTCATAGAATTATTTAATAATACATTTTCTAGGAGTGAACACACTGCTAATGATGATAATGAATGATAACAATAGTAGTGTTGCCTGTCACAAGCTTAGCTGATAGGTGATAAAAAAATGGAAGAGGTTTTTTTTTTTTTTTTTAGCTTGTACTATTGATAGCAGTTACAGTAGATGCTGAAGAGGCAGTTTTATTCATTCCTTTCATATGTGCTGAATGTGCTACTGCAGTAATACAGCCTTGACCTCGAATAATCTCTGTTAACACATCTCTTCCAGATGGTCCAAAGCAGCACATCCTCATTTCATAGTTAATTCATATCACCATGTCTCCTCTAGATGCTCCAAAGCTTCCCTCTGTGTCAGTGAGTCCCTCTGGTGAGATAGTGCAGGGCAGTTCAGTGACTCTGAACTGTAGCAGTGATGCTAACCCAGCAGCTACTTATACCTGGCACAAGGAGAACCAAACACTGCTTCATGGGCCAGAAAACATGTATCATTTCACCCCCATCAGTTCTGAGGACAGCGGGGTCTACCACTGCAAGTCTGAGAATCAATATGGACAGATTAACTCTTCATATCTCATCATAGATGTCCAGTGTAAGTACAAAACATTAGAAAATTAATATTTATCACTTATTGCAATTCCTACTATTTACTACCTAGTACTAATAGACAAGGTGGCCAGGCAACTGTGGTTCAGGAGGTAGAGCGGGTCATCCCTTAATCAGTGTGGTTCGATCCCCAACTCCTCCTGGCATGTTAAAGTGTCCTTGAGCCAGACACTGAACCCTAAATTGCTCCTGATGGTTGTGCCTGAACCCTGGATGGTAGTTTGCCACCACCAGTGTGTGAGTGAACGCTTGAATGTGAGTGTGAATGGGTGAATGAGCAGCAGATAAAAGTGCTATCAAAATACAGCCATTTACATTTAGGCCCTGGTGTCTCTTCTTCTTTCTGTTGCATGGCTGGAAAGGTTAAGAGAATACAAAATAGGTTCATTTTTATGTTCATTTCATATTCTATAATTTCATATGTGAAGTTATATCAAAATGCTTAAAATGCAAAACCAAATTCATTTACTCATTTAAAGCCTTAAATAATTTATCAAGCTGGATCACTCTGAATTAAACTGTGTGGCTGGTGAGGCAGCGCATGTGTGCCCTCTATTGGCCAGCCACCAATGAATGTGAATAAAGACTCATAAGACGTCTTTCTGTTGTTCAGATGCTCCAAAGCTTCCCTCTGTGTCAATGAGTCCCTCTGGTGAGATAGTGGAGGGCAGTTCAGTGAATCTGACCTGTAGCAGTGATGCTAACCCAGCAGCTAAATACACCTGGTACAAGGAGAATGAGGACTCACCAAAAGCATCGGGACAGATCTTCACTTTTACCAACTTCAGACTTGAACACAGTGGGAATTATTACTGTGAAGCCCAGAACGAAAGAGGACGTCATAACTCCACCTTACATCTCATTGTCTTGGCTGGTAAGTCATGTCCATTAATGTACAAACACACCTTATCACTTCTACATCATCTTAACCATCCATTTAAACAAGTTGATCCATACACAAGAGGTCATTCATGCCATGAAGCTACAAGCCCGATATAGTTACATCAACCAGATTATTGTTGCAATCTTTAGCCAACCAGCTAACAATTTAATTCAGCAAATGCACATATATCGTCATAGATACTTTTCCAAGTCAAATCATCTTTGTGAAAAACAGTGGTTAGCTGCCCAGAGATTATGGTTAACTGGCTAACATTTATCAACACTGGCGCACAGTACCCACTGCCACCTTGTGGTGTTGATGGTACCAATCTGCCTATTGACCCCATCCTCCATCTTGCCCTCACTTCCCGTTTTATGGCAGAGCACCATGGCTCCAGACTTAGATGTGCTCACACTCAAACCAAATGCTTTATGTGTCCATGTACGCCCTTGAGGGCCCTAATGGTTAGGGTGCATACCATACCATCTTCAGACTTGTTTTTCAGACCTTAGGGACCAATTTATTAGCAAAGGGGATGTTACACTGCCCTAATCACCTTATTTTTGTGCTATTGGTATGATCATTTGCATGTTACGGGACGTTTGGCAAGAACCACAAGCAAAAACCACTGATAACATGAGTCATTATTTAGAATGCGTCTATCTGAAGATCTGTGATTTCATGTCAAAATTATTAGTTGCTAATGGACCCCGAACATATAATTGTTATTCCATGAATAATTATCATTGTTTCTATTTGACCACCGTTTACCAGGTTCAATGAAAGCAGCAGCTGTTGGATCAATCACTTTCCTCATTTTTCTGGCCATCATATTTCTCTCTGCCTTCCTTTTGATTAGGTGAGTGGTTGAGTTGATTATATTAAGCAATACATCTTACATGTGGTCAGTTTCTTCTCATTTGATGATCCATTTGTTTGTTCATTCATACTCCTATCCAGAAGAAAAAGATCCTCAAAACAACCCTCTGAGCCCAGACCAGACAACAAAGCACAGGTGAGGAACTTTTTGCCTCTGAAAATCAGACTCAGTTCCACAACAGAGAGTATGAAGTAAATGTTGAGCACAGAAGTTTTTGAAGGATTGATCAATTCAGTGGAAAACAGAACAACACCCTCACCTTTAACCTTGCTGCAGCTCTCTCTGTTTACTATACAGTATGTGCATTTTGTGTTAAAGGGCAATAGAAATCACACTTAAAGTACTTAAAGGGGACGTAACATGCACATTTCCAGGTTTACATTTATAATCTGAGGCTCTACTGGAATATCTTTGCATTATTTACAGTTCAGAAAACTCCTCATTTTTCTTATACTGGTCCTTTATGCAGCCCGTCAGTTTAGCCTCTGTCTGAAACAGGCTGTTTTAGCTCCTGTCTCTTTAAGGCTCCCCTCCCGATGAGCCCACTCTGTTCTGATTGGTTAGCTGCCCCCTCAGCAGACTTCTAACAGCTCCGGAGTTTACGTAATCAACCTGTAGTTGTTGGATTTCACGTCTTTTTCTTGTTTTTTACTCTAAATGGAAACTTCTCAAATACATCTGTGCATGTTCAAACCTGAATCCGATTTGAAAGATTTGAATTGCAAGTCGACAATGTGAACAACCTGCGGAACAACTTTAGCAACAAGGGCTACGGAATGGATGCTTGTAGGCACGTGCAAACAATCTGACATCTTGTGGAGGAAAATTATTAAAGTCTCCTTTAAGTAGTCCTGTCTTTGCAATGTTTACCCTTCAGCTAAATGTGGGTTCAGGCAACGCTTCAAAACCAGCAGGCGAGGAGGATGACCTTTACTATTCCAACGTAAGATTCTTTAAAAACCAGGAAGAAGTTATCTACTCCAACATCAGGCCAGCTCACCTGCACAAACAAACAGAGGAAGAGGAGGAGGAAGACGATGTGGACTACACAAATGTCGTCTTTGAGAGTGCTAGTAATACCCCAGGGTGAGTCCGGGATGACCAGGAGTCCATGACTAGTTCATTACTGTTGCATCTGTCTGTCATGTATTATTACAACATCTTTATAATTCTCTAAGTGTTTTTTCATTCACAGATTAAGATGTCAAGAGGCTGTGGAGGATTCATCTGTACTGTACAGCACAATCAACAAAAATCAACAGAGTATGACCACATGAATCTGTGTTGGATTTTAATATTTACAGTGTTTAAGCAAGTTTTCTAAAACACATTTCTCAGGACAAACCTGGTTCAATAAAGCAGCATCAAGGCAACCATGAAAATCAAACAAATGAACAACAACTAAAGTTAACCTCTGTTACAACCAACAAAGTTTGCTGTGGGGGGACGAGGCAATGATGTCGTTTGCCCCCCCACCATATTTGACATTTTCATACAGGAATTTGCAGTGCAGTTTGCAAAATGCAAACATTAAAGACATTCTCACAACCATCAGATAAAATGCAATCTTTATGTGGACAATGTGCTTCTATACATATAAGATCTGAAATTTATCATTTCAGGCATCCATCACATAACAGTTTCTTACAAATTTGAAACTATTTACAGGCTTTTTCCACTACAGATGACCTGTAACTTTAGGTGTCGCCATTATCAGGAGTTCTGCTTTTGTGTTCTCCCCCCACTTTGGGGATGAGTTTCTTAATCTAAATTTCAACACTGCTCAGGAGGTGGTGCTAAATCCACATTCCAGGTACACAGAAATCAGAGGTTTGCTCCATTATACAAGAGATATTCTAATCCAGAATATCTGATGGATGTTTTACTGCCTTGTAATGCATTTGTCTGTGTAAACTGTAGATTGTGTGCAGTGTTGGAGAGTAAGCCTATGTTACTTTCTTAATCATCTCTTGATGGAAAAAAAAAAATCCTCAGAAATGATCACGCTACATCCAGCAGTCGTTTATCCACCAAAATCTTCACCTCTATGTCTTTGGATTCAGGCAAGAATCAAGCAGTGGGCTGTTTTTATGACGGTGGAGCAGAGAGAGAGCCGGATCGGCAGCTGCCGGTGTGTCCTTCGAGGGAGTGGCCTGTAAAGCTGCTCAGTGTGGTGGGAGCTGGTCTGGAGCCGGTCTTGTGTTTTCTCTCTGCTCCTTCTGCGGGTGGAGCTCAATAATAATTGCACAATACTGACGTTTAAAAGTCATCACACCTAAATGTAAAAGAAAATATGAATTAGTGCCTCTTTTTTCATTGTTATCTGTCCCACAACTGAACTGCACTCGCCATCACTCGCCTACCAAACCATTTTGGTGTGGACATATGGCGTTGCCTTTTCACTGGAAACATTCTGATTTGAAAAACATAATTAAAACACAAGACGGAACCTCGAACCTAGACCTTACAGGTCCAACCAGTGCAGGTTAGGGGAAGCTCCAGGTTATGGGACCCGTAGTGGAAAAGAAGCTTTAGTAAACAAGTAAATCCAGCACTTTCATACTGGAGTATACAATACCATGGTGGTGTTTATTATTGGATGCCTCAAATCTGGTCAACAGTGTAACCAGTGTTTTAAATCACTGTGTAGGTGACAGTGACTTTACTTTGTGCAATGTTATTGGTTATCTCTCTTTGGTGAAATTGACCTAAACATAGTTGAGTTGTCGACATACATAAAATGTTATTTTGTTCTTCCTTTTTAAGATGATGTTATTCTGCCTGTGGTAGACATGTGAATATTGTCAGAGGTCTGTGGCACAATTTTATAATAACATTTATAATAAAATTAAGGGTTAAGTTTGGGTAGATATTGTAAATACTATGGGTAGAAAGCTTGTCTCAATACAGAATTTGATTTAAAAAATACTTATTTTATGAGCTATTTTTTACTGCTAATGCAATTGTAGCAAATCATTTGCAATATTTTGTAAAGAACATTTCTTTCAGTATTTTACCACAATCTTTTTGTGCTCTGCTTTGTTTTTTTTGTTTAATCATCACATCTGCTTTTATTGTCAAATATATTGTCAATAGTCCTCTGCTCATCTTCTCATTTGTTGATTCTAGTGCATTACCATCACAACAGAAGAGGGCACTGATGAGTCAGTGTTTGTTAGAACTCATCTCACATCTTATGTGGATTTTATAACAGTTTTTTTGTGTGTTTTTAAGCCTGTTACTTCTTTCACACTGTTTTCATCCTCTGGCCAGGATGAATAAAGATATTTAGTTAATAAATTCTTTCCCCAGGCTGTTCCAACTGTCAGCATGTTTATGCATAGTGTTCAGTGTTTGAATCCTTTCAAAAAACAGATACATTTATAACCATTATCTGTTATGTTAAGTGATAGCAAAGGTGTTATCAGACAGCTTTATCTGTTTGCTGTTTGGTGCTGAGCAGGTAGTGTTCAGAGGGTTTTTAGAGCTTTTTCTCTGGAAACAGCTGCCGTCTGTGGCCTAAAATGATGCTATGAGAGCGCTGAGAGTGAAACAAAACAGTAAAGTTGCAGTCGGACAGTTTAACAATGAGCTGAAACTCGCTATAAAGCTCCGTAAAGCCGAGGGGAGCTGCAGAGTCGTTGATAATTCTCTGTAGGTTCATCACTACGAGCCATGCCATTACACACTAGCATCTGATAAATTGTTATCATAAAAAACATTGATTAAGATTGAATTTATTGGAGGGCCGTTGTATTGACTTGTGTGAGAGAGTACAAGTGTATCTAATTATCAGATAAGTCAGTGTAGGCAGAGTCACTTTTTGTGAATATACTGTAGAGCAGATGAGAGACTATGTGAAGCAATAAAAAAAAGTTATATTATCAGTTACGTTATTGGTGAAACTGAAAGTCGATTCTAGAAATATTACTAAAGGCAGTGGTAAGACACAGGTGCCAGAACACCACAGAGAGTGAAAAGCATTTATTTTTACTGTATCCTGTGCAGTTTGACCACAAGAGTTTCCTCTCAGTCTGTTTGGGGTGACCGGAAAGCCCCGTTTAATCTTTATAAATACATAAAGAATAAATGTTTTGACTTTCAGTGTGGAATAAGGTTAATAATTGGGAAGTAGGAAGATGTTGCTGAAGTAGGGCCACAGCTCCTCTAGAGGGCTAAACAGGAAGTGTGTTTCCACATCACACTTGTATGAATTGCATACCGGACCACGACTGGCTTCCGAACTAGTTGTGATGTCACAAATCCTGCTTGTAGGTACACACCTTAAACTGAGATTGTAAGGAGAGCACAGAGAAACTTTCCTTCTTCAGCAGATGAATGTGAAAACAGACTGCACATACGTCATTCTGCACGAGAAGATCCAAGTGAAAGAACAAGAAAGAACATTTTTGAGTGGAGGGGGACTTTAAAGGCACACTATGTAGGATTTGTTGGTTTCTGTTTGTAAACACAACATTCAAAGTTGGCCCCTCCTCCCCGGCTCAACAACACCAGAGCGAGCTGAGAGCAGAGCGAGAGAAAGAGAGAGAGAGAGTGAGAGACAGAGACAGAGAGACAGAGAGAGAGAGAGCAGAAGTGGTCGAGCAAGCTAGAGAGTGTTTTGGATTTCATCTTGTCTGCTGTGGCCTCTCTGCTCTGCACATGTGTGTAGCTCAGCCCTGCCATCGGTCACACAGACATGGCTGCACCACTGTTGAAAGCATTCAGAGGAAACACTAAAGCACATAAAAAACACAGCGATGTTACCTGGTCGCTACAGTTTTATAGAGTCCCAACGTCACACCCTGCATGCTGTTATTGGCTGGGGGCAACATACCCACTGCCCAAAGGTTGACGCCCAGAAACGTCCCGAACACAGCAAAATAATATGAAAAAATACAAGCAGATGGCAGGGTCTCTGCAGATAAATACACCACCACACACTTCCAGTGGGTCATATGTGATGAGTGAGAAGGATTACTTTTGTATAAGTCTATACATTTTTTTTAGGAAAATCATACATAGTGTACCTTTAAATGCAACCAATTTGTATCTATTGAGAGTAAAGATGTGGTCACATTGCATTTACATTGTTTTATTTGTTTTATTCCCCATTCACTTTTATTGACACTTGTCTGATTGTCAAATTTAAGCATGTGTTTCCTGTTTGGGTGTGATGTCCAGATGGCTCCGGTGGTTTCACAGGTCAGAGTTCACCTTTGTTCAACTTTGAATGGGCAGATGTGCTCGGTCAGCCAATAGCAACACTGCTGCACTGTGTTTGGAAATATTAAAAAGTTATTGCTCTTGTGTGTTTCATCACCATTTTTAGTACATTATCACACTACCAGGCTTCAAACTGTAGCTTCACTTTTATACACTGTTTACAGTGTATAAAGAGCAGAGTGCAGGGACATTTCTGTGAACAGAAATGCCGTGTTACTGCACCTTGTAGGTAGAGTGAGTCATTCTGGAGAAAGACTGTTGATATTTGAACTAAACACCCAAATTTTTCTGCTCCTTCAGAAGTTACTCCCCCCAAATTCATGAATGCACATTGCCAAGGCAACGAACAAAAGAGAAATATGGTGCAATCCAGAGTGATGTTTATTAGCTGTAGAGTCACTTCTGTTCCTCTCACACATTATCATGAATGGGAAAAAAATTCGTCTCAGCCTCCCCACTTCTCACTCCACCTGCATTCAGCGTCTCTGTCCACAGAAGCAGCCGTCTGTCAGCTGCAGCTCCTGGCGAGCTGAGAGGACAGCGACCGGACAAACTGCCCTCACCAGGCTGACTGACAGCAGACATTTATTGAACCAAAATAGTTTGCATGTTGGCTCCACAGGAAGAAATCAACACTGTTTCTATTTATTGATTCATTGATATGGTTAATAAGTTCAAACACATATACAGCTGCATATTTGTGTAATTCCAACAGCTGCCTGCTCAGATTACGCTTCACTAAGCATTACAGAAACAGACTCGAAGCATGAAAAAACACAGAGTGAATTTGACAAAAAGTATATTTGATTAGAATCGCTGACTTTACCTTTAATGTACAGCTGAAAACCACTTATCTCTGAATTTATTGCTAACTGTTAACTATGAATGAATGGGCTAAGCTGATTTCAGCATCATGACAATGACAAGACAATGTAAGAATTTAAATTATAAGCCAACAACTTTTTCAACTTTCAAGTGAACGAGGATGACTTTGGACAAGTGATATGACGAGTGAATATCAACAATTTCCGAGGTCAGCAATGAACTTTCAATCTCAATATATGCACATATTTTCAGGAGATCTGTGTGTTTGTTCTTTACAGCCTCTGTTGATCTCAGTGTCAGACTAATGAGGAAGCTGACCATGCTGGCTTGAAGTGAGACATCAGGTACATGCCTTAACTTTCTCTTCTGTAGTGAAATTTTCCCGTCTTAAAGCCTTGTTAGGGTAGGATGCTGTAATGTGGGTAGTTTGCTCTTTTTTTATTTCTTTCTATTCTAGTCCATATTGGAAAGTTGGAGTTTGCAAAACAACAGAAAGACTCATTTCTTCATTTCAACTCGGGGATGTACAGACATTCAACTGTTCATGCATGTTAATGATGTAATGAGGAAGGAAGCCAGGCCATGTTTCAACAGATATCTGTTTTCTCTCAAGACCACATCCCTCTTTGTTGAAAGCAGCATTGCTTATTGATGTTAATACCTGATATGCAGTATTTCTCATGTACACGATCTAACTTCTGACATGTTTTTACAGACAGAGATGAGAGGAACAGCGATGAGTTTAACAGCAGCAACAAGTGGATTTTTGGTCTTCCTTCTCGCTGTACCAGGTACTGTACATCTTCATTCACATTTTAGAGTATTTACATTTATTTTGAGCAACTTGAGGAGTATTCAATGTACAGCCAGTTGAAAAAGAAACTTGTTCCACCTACCAGAAGACAGACAATGAGGTCAGCTAGATGAACAGTGATGCCAGGTCAAACATTAAGCAAAAAGCCAAGTGGACAGTAACATTAAGTTCACACAAGAGGACGTCAGGAACAACAGCATGGCCTTTTTGGACATTGCTGCACACGTTGAAGAGGACAGGCGCCTCCCACACACACAGTTGACTGTCACCACCCACTGGAGCATAAGCTAGGAGTTATCAGAACCCTGCACCACCGAGCTGATAATGTACCAACTGGTGCCCAGGCCCAAGAGAAGGAGCGTAAACACCTGAAGGATGCACTTAAAGCCTGTGGATACACTGCAGGTGGTGAAGAAAAGAAGGATAAATGTAACATCATCTTGTCTGGAGTATCTGAGGAACTCAGGAGGATTTTTAACAAACACTGCATCCCTGTGTTTTTTAAACCCAGAAACACAGTAAGACAGAAACTGGGCACAAGACAAAGCAATCTAGTGTATGCGGTCTAATGCAGTGAGGAATGCACAGACTTGTATATCTGGGAAACTAAGCAACCATTAAACAAACGCATGGCTCAACACAGGAGGGTCAACTCTTCTGCACCTGAAAAATAAGGGACACAAATATGACAAGAACGTACATATTTTGGATAAGGAGGACAGATGGTTTGAAAGAGAAGTGAAAGAGGCTATTTACATCAAAATAGAGAAACCATCCCTCAACAGAGGAGGAGGGCTACAAGTAAGGGATAATCAATGAGTAGGTGTGTGTTAAACAGTTTTAAGGCACAACGTGGAGGTGAAGAACCACCCAGCGTGAATGCTTTTATTTTGTAAAATAAAAGCATTTGCAAAGTTTTGGTTTTTGGAAAACTTTTGCACTCAAAATTGAAAGGTTATGAAGCAAGAGCTTACTGTTGTCATGACAACTTGCCACACTGTACTCGCCACCAGCCTGAACTGAGGCATAAAATTCATGTAAGGTGTCATTAAGCATAACTGCAGAGTACGTCTCCAAATCAGTGTTCTTTTGTTTTTGGTAGAGAAAGTCTCTTAGTATATGAACTGCCCATTTTGTTGCCTTTTTTGTATTAATCTCATCGTTCTTCCATAGTCATAATTGACCTGGTTTGAAGTTCGAGGTGTCCTGTCAACAGTTTTACAGAAGTCTCTTTTACAATGGTGGTCTATGGGGAAAAATGCTTTTTGGGCCACAGGGGGATTTTTCATTGTAATACTACAAGTGGCCACCGGGAAAAATTGGCTGCAAGACTGAGCAGCGGGGCCCTGTCCAGCTCTTATTATACATCCATGGTTAGAGCTGAAGAAGCCCCTTGGATGAGAGGTGAAACGTCTTCAACCATATCTACAACCAAGAAGTCCATTTGACCTCGATTCAACCCTCCTTGGATGTGTAGACTATTGTTTGCACCAAACAGGGAGCTCTAAACTGGCTGCCATGCCAATACAGAGAGAGAGTGTTGATGGATATAAGGCTTAGAAAAAGTGAAATATTCCTTTACAAGAGAAAATATAAAAAGCAATCTAAAAAGTGGAGAATCCAGACAGTGCCAGTGATCTGTTGCAGCCACTCACTGAATAGATGTCGCTGTTTCTCATTTTATTTGATTCTTTAATTATTTTCTCATCATACTGCACTAAACCTTGTCAGTTCACATGATGATATTCTGAGTGCCATTTACGTGACACTAATGAGATTTTTTACACGACATCACATATTGATGGTGTGTATTTTCATCCTTCATTTACATGTTTCAGTGTTCTGCATTTCTCTCTAGTTTCACACTCCTGACCTGACCACAGACAGGAAACAGACAAAGCAAACAGTATTTTTTCACACACTCTACCCCTGTTTTGTAGACATGTTTTGTGAAAATACAGTTTGTAGGTTTTTATACTGATACCTATGCATACAGACTATTCCTCCACATAACATCCAAGCCTTTCCTCTGCTGTTGCTCTGAATCTGATTGTGGTTTCTGATGTGCTCTCTGTTACAGTGGTACAGGGTCAGAATGACTGGGGAGTGACTTACACTTCTACTCAGATCTGTGCCTTCAAAGGATCAACAGTGGACATACACTGCACCTACAGATACCCATCCAGAATAAATGACCATGATACTGCAGTTGAGAGAACATTCTGGTTCACTAAACTGCAGGATAATGAACCTGTAGATCTGAGAACAGACTCAAAGTATGCAGGTCGTGTTCAGTATCACTGTAATAAGAATGACTGCACTCTGAGAATCACCGACCTGAGAGAGAGCGACTCAGCTGTGTACAAGTTCAGGTTCATAACAAACCAACCAGGAGGGAGAGTAATTGGTTCACCTGGAGTCAATTTGACTGTCACAGGTAACATTTTTGTTGGAAACTATGGAAGTTAGCTCCAAATGTTCAAAAAAAATAAATCAACTCCCGCGCACTGTCAGCATTTATGGTGAATATATGGCGATGAAGGTTGTTGGACTGAAAGGCAGCTATTTGATAAATATAAGTGTCGGCAGTGTGCAGGATTTTATTTTTTGTTTTGAACTACTGCTTTATCTACTACACAACTGTCTGTCTACATGTGTCTACAGGTCTCTTTTTTTGCACTACTACTACTAATGTGAATCTATGTGTGCCTGTCATAGAGTGTATGTTGACAGTTTAGTCTAAAATTATATTTCTGTTCTCTCTTCACATATACAGACCTCCAGGTGCAGGTGGTGAAGAGATCAAAATTTTCTAGCTGGACAGACCTGAACTGTCACAGTATTTGTCTACCTGATCATACCTCCTACATCTGGTACGAGAATGGACAGAAGACTCAGATAAAGACATCTACTTATTCAGACTACATTGGTCCTGCAGACAGCTATTCCTGTGCTGTAAATGGATATGAGCATCACTCTGCTCCTTCAGTGTGTGAGTTTTCTCCATTTTCCACTAACATAACATCATCAAGTCGAGCCTTTTAGTTAAGTAACTGTACAACTACTTCAAGTATCTTTAATATGGGCAGCCCCATTCACAGCAACACAACTAACACTGAAATACTGTATAAAGGGCATTGTTTTCATAGTGATAATCAAAGCTATTTCATTTTTCAGGTGTCTCTGGTCAATCCTGCAACAGAGTGATTTACACCGATCAAAGCATTTGTGCCTTCAGAGGCTCATCAGTGGACATTTCTTGCACATACAATAGTTATAAACCCATCACATCAAAATTCTGGTTCAATTCTGAACGTAGTCATAGGTGGAGGTATTCCTCACAGCCTGAGGACCTTAGTGAAGACTCCCAGTATGCAGGTCATGTTCAGGTCATTGAAACAGAGAGCGGACGCTCCACACTGAGAATCACTGACCTGAGAGAGAGCGATTCAGCCCAGTATCACTTCAAATTCAAAACACAAAGATTTGAATGGAGGAGTAGTTTACCTGGAACAACTCTGACTGTCACAGGTACCGATGAACACAAACTGATGATGAAGTTAATGTATCAGAAGTTGAACATAATGTTGAAATATTTGTATTTATCATGCAATGGTATGCTTGCGAACAGAGAATGTGGATAATCCCTTCATTTTGATAGCAATAAATGCTCAAACAAATGAAAAGCACACAGTTAAGGTAAAGTTTAATCATTTAAAAAAGCAAAAGGCGAAATTATATTGAATATATTATGGGTAAGGTTGAGGGAAAGTTTAACATAAAGGGCAGATATGAGTAACAATCAATTGCAATTTGAAACAATTATAGAGTATAAACACATGGATGAGAGAATCAGATTAAAGGACGTTGAGAGTGATATTCAGTCTCCTCAGTCTTTGATGTTAAACTCATCTTGTCTGGCCAGAAGGGGACAGAGTCATGCTGGCAACTCTGTAAGCTATTTACACTTCATTTTATGACATTTCTGTTTCTTGCTCACAGATCCAGATGTACAGGTGCAGGTGTTCTTGTCTTCTACTGGTCCAAAGCTGATTTGTCTCAGCAGCTGTCTTCTTCCTGGTCGTTCTTCCTGCGTCTGGTACAAGAATGAGGAGAAAATTCAGGAAGACACATCTTTTTCTTATAGAGGATCTGTTGATCCAGCAGCCAGATATTCCTGTGCGCTTAAAGGATACCGCTCTCTTCCAGTGTGTAAGTGTACTCCACTGTTTCACTACCAAAATGTCATCTGGTGGAAACTTGAACTCAAAGTAACAAAGCATGAAGGGTGGCCCCATGCTCTCAGGGGCCTTGACATTTGTAAGCACTTGTTCCATATAAAACCAGTGTAATAAGATCAAAATGGTTGGATAGAGTGTAACATCAATTAGTGTATACGGTAATCAAATATTCTCCTTTGAGCCAGTCACATTACCACTGTCATAAATTCTTAACACCTCTGTTTCCCAAATAATCCTTTTGAGATCAACTATAATGACATTTAAAATGAGTGATCACAGAGAAAGTCAGAGGAGGGAAAAGGTTGTCATATTCAAGTACAGGATCTGCAAAAGCATCATGGAAATCAACTGCAAACTGTGGAGTATTTATGCTGGTAATACACTAAAAATGTCACACTCTGCTTTTCTAGTGGACATTGAAACAGTTGTGAGTGAGCTGGAGCACGACGCAGCCGGATCCTGTAGATTTATTGCATATAGTTACAGTATGTAGCCATAACGTCAAAATTTGTATTTGGAGATACAGAAAACCTGGTTACCATATTTTTCTGGGTGTAATAATTAATTTTGTGCAGCAATTGATGATATTGTAGTAAGATAAAAGTACAGCACATTACACTGGAAGTGAAAATTAAATATCCTATTGAGTTTTTGGCCACTAGTTGCGCTGTGGAGCATATGTGCATGAGAAAATAAGGTTGCAGATAACTTCACAGAACTGCAAAATTAAATCTGTGAATATTACAAACCACTGTGCAATGTTTTCTCTGATGAGCCTTTAAATACAATAATCTGTTACTCCAACTGGAATTGCTGGATCACATTTCATTGTCTCACCGGCACTTTAAACAACACAAATACACTTTTACCATTTTACACAGAGCTGTTTTCAGTCTGAATGTAGCTCCTGTATGTTGCAGAACAATGAAAAATATTGAAAATATGAAAAAAAATATTGTGTGTGCCACAGCTTAATGAGAACAGGAATACAGTACACACTCAACTCAAATTTATTTGTACTCAGAGTACAATAGAAAAGCATCCTGTTTGCTTTTCTAGCTCATGCACAGTTAGCATGCTTGTAGTGCATATAGCATTTTGGGCTGCATGTGGACGTCCGCAGAGGCATCTGCATGGACCCTTGCAGCCACAGAAAGTATGAATGGGCCTTAACACACTGGTATAAAAGACAGTGAGGAACTGGGACAGCTCCAGTATCAGCACTCAGCGCTGTTCACTTTTCATTTTCTTCACTGTATTAACTAATTAATTAATTAATTTTATGAGCAAATCAAAAAGTTTATGTTCATTGATAACACGCTCTCATGTTAACACTTACTCATATAATCTCTTCCAGATGCTCCGAAAGTTCCCTTAGTGTTGAAGAGTTTCCCTGGTAACATTATGGAGGGCAGCTCAGTGTCTCTGACCTGCAGCAGTGATGCTAACCCAGCAGCTAAGTTCACCTGGTACAAGATGAACCAAACACTGCTCAGTAATGAACCACAGCTGATTTTCAACAACATCCAGTCCTCCAACTCTGGAGAGTATTACTGTACAGCTGAGAACGAGCTGGGGAAGAGGACATCTGAATACATCTTTATTGATGTGAGATGTGAGTGAAACAGCTTTTTAAATGCAACAAATAGATTAAATCTGTCAGATTTGTTGCATCTGGTAACAAAGTCTGCTGCTAGTTCACTGAGCAGCTCCAGCAGATGTTGAAGAGGCAGTTTTAATCATTATTGTCATTCATATTTACTCTGCTATTCAAGATATTCAAACCATCAAATTCATCATTCCTCCAACATTTCAGATGTTGCTACACACTTACATACTAATTATTGAAATATTATATATATTATATTTTCCACTGTAGTAACACATCCTCAATTCATGATAATCTATGTTAATACATTTCTTCCAGATGCTCCAAAGCTTTCCTCTGTGTCAGTGAGTCCCTCTGGTGAGATAGTGGAGGGCAGTTCAGTGACTCTGAACTGTAGCAGTGATGCTAACCCAGCAGCTAATTATACCTGGTACAAGGAGAACCAAACACTGCTTCATGGGCCAGAAAACATTTATCATTTCACCTACATCAGCTCTGAGGACAGCGGGATCTACCACTGCAAGTCTGAGAATCAGTATGGACAGATCAACTCTTCATCTCTATCCTTAGATGTCCAGTGTAAGTACATAAGAAGACACAATATATTGAACATACTGATGGTGTGTGTAAAAGTAGAGTTTGGACCAGTGGTTAAACCTACTAACTGACAATGCCACAGTTAGTGTAGCTCAATCTCAGTTAGTTACAGCAGCTCGATGGTCTAATGCAAATTAGGGAGTGAGTTGTCAGAGACATACAGCAAAGCCCTTTTCAGATATAACATTCAGCAAGCTGTTGAGCTTTATGTAATTCCAACATTGGTGGCTTTTATGTTAATGCTCCTTACAACCTCAATCAGACATGACAGGACATTTACGTAAAGAGACAATGCTTGTGCGATATTTGGCGCCTGATGCACGAGAGGGAGCAGAGTGAAAGAGGTAGGGTGATGAGTTAAAAATGTAGTGAAAAGGCAAAGAAGGAGAATTGTGTTCATTCACAGGCTGCATCACTGATGGTTTTTAAAACAGATTTTGCTGTTGAATCCTTAAGTAATGACCATTGTGAGGGTGAGGGACACTCACCCAAACTCATCACAGTAAATCCACTCATTTAACATTATTAGAGTGCAAATTATGATTGAATCATTGAAAAAGGGGACATTAAGCTATTCTCCTATTGATTGGATATGAGAACATAAATCTCTTCAACGCCTTAAAATTGGCCCTCACAGTGTTTCATAGTTTAGTAAACCGATTTTGTGCATAAGAGATGATGACTGAGAAGTTAAAAGGTGAAACAACAACACAATGTTTTCTCTCTGCATGTTTTATCTTGTGCTGCTGCCGCTTTTACGTTAATCTGGCGGCATTCGACTTGTTGAAAGTGATACAGGAATTTTACTAGGTCCGACCTAGTAAGACGTTAATGTAAAAGTGACCACAGTGCTTATTCAAACATGAAACTGACTTATTAAATTGCCATCAGAATAATGTAAAGGGGTGGATGTCTGAAGGGGCTTGAGTGTGCTGTTTTCTGATGTCACTGTGTTTTGTTAAACCGATTTGATGACTTAGTGTGCTGTGCTGTAGCTGTGTCAAGTTTCTAGTTTATGCCTTCAAAAATTGGAAGAATTCAACGTGAATTCATGTCAGTTTTGGAGTCAAATAGTATAAAAAGCATTTCAGATGTATAAGAACATCAACTGTAAAACTGTGATAAAGATTCTCTGCTTTGCACCTCAGGGTCACCGTACATTGACGTTACCATCATATCTGTCCTTCCCAGCTGGTGCTGCTCTCAGAGACTGCCTAATTTGCTTTTATTTACTGCATAATCAGATCTGCAGACAGATGTTAATGAGTTGTATTTTTACACATATTGTCCTCCAGATGCTCCAAAGCTTCCCTCTGTGTCAGTGAGTCCCTCTGGTGAGATAGTGGAGGGTAGTTCAGTGAATCTGACCTGTAGCAGTGATGCTAACCCACCAGCTAATTATACCTGGTACAAGGAGAATAAAGACTCACCAAAAGCATCAGGACAGATCTTCCCCATCATTCACTTTAGACCTGAGCACAGTGGGAATTATTACTGTGAAGCCCAGAACAGAAGAGGACGTCATAACTCCACCTTATATCTGACTTTGGTGGGAGGTAAGTTGTGTGCATTTACAGTACAATCAACCTGTTCATGTCCCAAACCTATCCAAAGGAAAGCTGCCTCTCCCCTATTGTACAATAAGTGTTTTTAACATAAAGCAGACTTAATATTTTCTAACCTAATACTGGTTGGTGACAAAAACCTCAATAAGCAAGTGGAGAAACATAGCAAATGCAGAAGCTTCCAGTCAGGGCACCATGGGTCACTGGATAGTTTCTTGAGTGTCTAAATGATGTGTGTCATATGCTATGACCATCATTGTCACCAGATCTCCTGCGTGAGATTTCGTAGTGATGTATTAAACTGGAATTATTTAAATGTCCTGTAATTCCCAAATGAATTGTCAGTATTTCCTTCTTATTCAGGTGCATATAAATTAGCAGCTACTGGAACAATCACTACTCTTCTTCTGGCTATTATACTTCTCACTGTCTTCCTATGGATTAGGTGAGCAATACTGTATCACTACTATGTTCACTAATACATCTATAATTTTGGAATCTGTGTCCTTATTTAATTAATTAATTAATCTAATTGTTCATTTGCCTATCCAGAAGAAATAGAAGCTTCACACAACAGTTTGAGCCTGGAGGGAGTACGAATAACAGAGCACAGGTAAGGAGGAAGAGGTCAAGTTTTCCAGTGCAAAAGAGAACTTATAAAACTTTGACAAATAACACGGATCAAAAAGTGTTTTTGTTCTGTGTTATTTGTCTTTCTTTATCCAAATTTATACTAAACCAATGAACAGAATTTCAAACTATGGCCTTGTAAAATGATGAGAAGTAGAGGCTTTAGGAGTGGAGGAAAGTAACTTGTTAGTGTACACACGTTTTGTGTGGCTGCAGGGAGGAGAACTAATGGTCCCTGTTGTGAATGTTGGTCATACAGATGTGTATTTGTGTGCTATGCACTTGATTGGCATGCATAAGTGTAGCGGATGTGGTGGCCAAGGGTGTCAGCCCAGTAGCATGCCAGGAGGTAGGGCCACAGGAAGTGGAGGTTTCTGTATACATGCAGGAGGCCACAGTGGGGCAGCCATCAGCAGGGATACCCATGTTTCCATTTGACTTTAACTGTCCTCATTTAGATGAGCAGCAGTTAACTCAGGTGAGGAATTTGCTTGATGAAAACTCAGATGTGAGTTGTGCTGCACCAAGGTCATACAGTAGAGATTCCCCTGTTAGAAAACACCCCAATTAAGCAGAAAAAGGTCCCTCATGCCTCTGTCAGCCATACAGGCAAAGTTACTGGGTAGAAACCATAAACAGTAAAAAATATATATGTGTTCACTCATTTGTTTGCGAAGCCTCGAGTGCAGTGATTTGACCATCACCATCTTGGATTTGGCCGTTGCCATATTTGATATTTGGAGCCATAAGTGACCATATTTGGATGAGAGGGTGGAGCTGACCATAGCGCTAGCTGCTAGCTTGGTTAGCATGGTGTATTTACAATCTATGGTTAACAGTGATAATGCTAATGTTAATGCTAATTTTTGCTAGCAAAAAACAGGCCTAAAACTGTTAAAACAAAATGTACTCATTGGAAAAATTGATCATCCGACTTACTGATGGGTCTTTAATTACAACCAAATGCTGAACAAGACAAGACTTTAGGCGACCACAATGTTACAATTAACTTTAGAGAGCTGAAAATACACTGTGAAATAGCAGCAGCTACGCCTATGCGCAATGGTTATATTATGTAAGCAATGTTGTCGCCATGGTGGCGACTTGTCAATCACAATGTAGCCATGCCCTTAAACATATGCTGCTTTATCGTCTATTTTACTCTAAATGGGGCCATAATTTACAAAATGAACATCATGCTGTATTGAAGAAGACTTGAAACTAGTGATTGAGACCATAAAATCATTAAGAAACAGTTTACTGAGGTAATAAATCAAGAGAGAAGTAAGGTCATTTTCTCATAGACTTCCATACAATTGGACTTCTTTTTGAAGCCAGTGGAGTCGCCCCCTGATTGCCATTAGATAGAATGCAGGTTTTTGGCACTTCCGCAATGGCTTCATTTTTCAGCCCCGGAGGTTGCTGCTTGGTAGAAACAAATGTGCTGGCCAAAAACCTGCCCCACAGCAAAGTAGAAGCCAATGAGGTGACAGAAATTTTGGGGTGTCATCTGCGGTGGCCAATCAGATTGTGGGGTGGCACTGGCCACCCCGGCCCCAACTCCTTTAAAACCGTGCATGGTGGCCAGTAGGGATTGCACCAACAAAAACAATGATCTCAAACCTCAGGATCACAGTTGTTTACATCAGCGATGTAACGATTAGTTCCAAATAAACAACATCAAGCGCTGTGCCAAGAAACCCTCAGTAGCCTATTTGGCAAAATAATTGTACAGTCCCTAGAATTAGAGATCAAATGTGTGTTATTTTCCCATCAGCTTGGCATGGGTCCAGTGAATGACTGCCGGTCAATTGCAACACAAAGTGAAATGGCGGGACAGCAGGATGACCTTAACTACGCCAGAATCAGTTTCTCTCAGGACCAGCCAGATGCTCTCTACTCCAACATCAGACCAACTCAGCACCCTAGACAAACGGAGGAAGAGGAGCAGGATGATGTTGAGTACAGTGATATCAAATTTGACAGTGCCAGTAGCGCACCAGGGTGAGCAGCTCCTCTCACATGAAAATCTTTATCACTATGCAATTTAAAAATGTACATATTGATTGATAAATGGTCATTGAGAATTGTTTATTTTTCTTTCACAGAACAAGACAACAAGAAGCTGGGGATGGATTATTTGCACTATATAGCACAGTCAACAAAAAACATGTGAATACAACATGAATTTGCTGTCTGTTATTTATACATGGATTTTTTGGGGGACATTGTTTAAGCAGGTAGCAGCACTGAGTTCAGAAATACATTAATTGAGACAGACAGGAAAGGACAGACATGGCCAAGCCATAAAAATGAAAACATATAAACAAAAGCAGTTTATGTAGGATATGTAAAGACTTATTTGTTGCTTACTTTAAAGGCTCACAAAAAATCTGGTATGTAGCCATGCCGATAGTTGTAATTTTTAATGTCATTTTTTATAGACACCACAATTTTTTAGATACCACAATGGGTAAGTGAGCTTTTTTCTGATTTGGGTGAACTGTCCCTTTAACGCAGGTAAGCTCTACAGGATGTTATGTTGTTGAGATTCTACTGAAACTTTACTGAAGAAAATTCCACAAATTGTAAACACTGTATATCAGCACGTAACTGTGCATGATTTATGTGTATTGAAAGAGACAAATACAAAATACATAATAAAATACACTTGTGTGACACTTGTCAGAAGCATATTTTACCCTATTTATTTGTAAATATTCTGGCATATTCGAATCTCCGAGGCTCCCCTGAACTACTCAGTCCCCCTAGTTTTGCATCTATTTAATGAAATACTGTTTGTTTTTCATTTACTTCGATGGAGAACTTGTGTTCCAGACAACTTCTTCTTGAAAAAGTACAATTGAATGGCTCTCAAAGTTGAAGATTGCAACTGGGAAACTCAAAGTCGAAAAGTCAAACTTCATGCGCCCCAACTTCACTGAGAAAGAAGTCAAGTCTGTGAATGGTAGCTAGTTAAGTAGCTTTATGGAGAACACAAGTTTCACATGGTCAGCCATGTTGATTGTTTGCATTTGGCGTAAGTTGTGGAATGCTTCACGGTCAGATTTCGGAATTTTCAAAATGGAAATTTCTGACCTCCAACTAGACTGGAATGCAACATTATACCATTATATTTTGTTAAATGTTCACCATAAACTGTTCATCATAAAATGTGTAGCACCAGGGATGAAAAGTACACAGGACATTTGTGGCATAAAATGCACTTTAAAGACACAATCATTTTAATAAGATATCAAAAACTACACTACACTTTACTAATATGTACAGAGGATAATATTCACAGTGTCAGTCACTGCTGTTGGTTTGTTAAACAGAACTAGATGATTGGCAGGTGTTTGGATGTACTATCTGTCTTTCACTGTCTTACTTTACGAGGCAGCTGGATTCGCAAGATAAAGTAAGAATCCTCATAGATTGCTGATTAGGCCGAACTGTTTAGGCGTAATTTGAAGTCTGACAATTATGTGAAAAGGAAGGAAGCCAAGTTGTAACAGATTGACTTCTGTCTTCTGCGTACTGCGCTGACCAAAGAGGACCATACTCTTTAGAGACGACTTCTTTCTCCATTGTTTGTTGATATGACACTCTGTGCATTTAATGTTAGTTTTCAAATCTGATTTTTCTGTAGCACTAGAAATCACCACTAGTAGAGTGATTTTATTGTGGCATTAAACTGAACTCTGAACTGAAGATATGTTAAATGTTTTCACGCTTACGTCATCTTTCTGTATCCTCATACCTGAATACTGAAGTGTTGTGTGTCATTGCACAGTAAGGGTGGCGCTGCTTCACTGAACTGTATAACTGGAGCTGTGTTCAAACAATACAGAATAGAACAGAATAGATTGCCAGTTAATTTTGTTTTCTTGCTCATGTGAGATGTTTCCTTTCTCTGCATGTTTAAAAGTAACCTGCCCCTCATTGTCTACACATCACATGCTATAACAGCAGCTTCCTCATATGTGTGTGCTTTACATTTCTCTGAACTTCAGCAGCAACCTGACCACAATGTGGTCAGGTCGGAACCAAATAGAGCTGGCTCTTGCAGCTGGCTCTTGCATGCTAAAAGCAAACTTATCTTATTGCTTACAGCATGCTCACGCTATACCGCTCCATTGCCACTCACCTGCTGCCCCCCCCACTTCCGGTCAAGCCCCTCACTCTCGTCAGGTTACCGGTCCCGCAATCTTTGATGTCCTCTGGGTCCGAGGCCCCTGCCAGATCAGTTCCACTAATTTAATTAGTGCATATAACTGGCATGGACCTGATATTATAGCCCCTCTTCTATTTCCCCACATTCCATTGGTTTATGGCTGAACTCTGCAGCTAGTTATCCTCTGAATGATGATGGTGTTTCTGATTCCCCTTCACTGGTGTCAGCTATTCCAGCACATTATACTGCAAGACTGTCCAAAAAATGGACTGGCAGGCACAAAAGGGTTGCATCTGACCTAATTTCTATTAAGACTCTGTCTGTCAATTGTGGCAGTACATCGTTTTTAAATGGTTGTCTGTGGAATTTAAGGTCTATCACCAATAAGTCTTTTATTGTCAATGATTTGATTTCTTCTAATGATTTAGATTTTATTTTTCTGGTTGAAACCTGGGCAGACACTGATGTCCCTCTCATTGAAGCATATCCCCCCGGATATACATTTTGGAATAGTCCTAGGTTAACTGGATGAAGGGGGGGAATTGCTGTCATTTATGAAGCTGCCCACAAATGTACACCATCCGCTATTGGCGATTTCATCTCATTTGAGTTATTCTCATTCACCACTTCCCACCATAAGGTAATTTTTGAGTTGTTACATCGCCCTCCTAACTCGAAGGATAACTTCCTTTCAGAATTTGGTCACTTGCTTTCAATAACTACCAAAGACAACCAAAGTGACAAAGTGCATGTGAATTCCTTGATCTTACCAGTACTTTTGACTGTACTCTCTGGTTCTACTCATCAACATGGTCATCTTGACCTAGTTATTACTTATGGCAATAATCCAGTAAATCTACAGACCTTAAACAAGCATGTTTCTGACCATGCTGCTATCCTTTTTAATGTCCCATTAGTGCCTACGGTTTCTAACCTTAGAGGCCCTCGTCACTTTAGACCCATCACTCCACAAACCTGTGAGAATTTCTGCAACACCTATCAAGCTTCTCAGCGGCTTGACCTGTTAGATTTTTCCTGCTCTGTGGAGGAGCTGGCTACTAAATTTTTGCAACGCTGTGGTACTACACTGGACATTGTAGCAACCGTTAAATTATCCAAAGCTTGTCCTATTTCAACAAAACAATCTCCATGGTTTAATGACAGTGTCCAGAGCATTAGAAGGGCATGTAGGCATGCTGAATGGAAATGGAAAGCTTCCAAATTAAGATGGGATTTTAATGCCATGAAAGAGCTTTTAAAAGAGTTTAATAACACTGTACACTTCTCTCATCTTATTGCCGCAAATCCTCACAACTCCAAATTACTTTTTAAGACCATTAACTCCCTTATCCACTGCCCTCCCAATTCCATAGGAGTCTTTTCAATTGAGAGGTGTGAGACTTTTCATTCATTTTTTGTCAATAAAGTTTCCAACATTAAAGCCCAAATCATGCCATCACACTGTGAGGCCTATCAGTTTTTTTAAATTCTTTTTATCCGATATCCCAGTCAGATTTGCTGTGGATGATCAATGGCATGAAATCTTCCACTTCCACTTTTACCCATTAGATTTTTAAAGGAGGTGTCTGCCTTTTTATCCTCAGATATTTTGGCAATTTTTAACAAATCTCTATCTTCAGGGATTGTACCTCCAATTTTTAAACAGAAATTGTTCATCCCCTCCTGAAAAAATCAAATCTTGACACCACTAATCTGAATAAGTTAAGACCCATATCCAAATTACCCTTTCTTGCCAAGGTGCAAGAAAGTGGTTTACTCTCATCTTATTTCTTTTATGAATGACCACTCTGTCTTCGAAAAGTTTCAGTCTGATTTTAGCACTCATCGTAGCACAGCAACTGCACTTTTAAAAGTTTTAAACAACATTAGAATGAACATGGATGCCGGCTGCTGTACTGTTCTTGTACTTTTAGACCTCTCTGTAGTGTTTGATACAGTCGATCATGGAATATTAATTAATCAACTATAAAACTGCATAGGCATGACTGAGACTTATCTGAGTGATAGAACTTTCTCTGTCTCCATTGGAAATGTCTCCTCCAAATACTCAGATATCACCTGTGGCGTTCCTCAAGGATCTATTCTTGGCCCTTTACTGTTTTCCATTTACATGTCACCACTGGGTCAAGTCATCAGCAACTCCAATATTTCCTTCCATTTTTATGCAGATGATACACAAATATATCTATCCATAAATTCATCAGACCTCACTTCCGTTACCTCACTTAAAAACCTGCCTTGCAGATATTAGATCATGGATGTCCAATACTTTTTTAATGCTCAATAATGATAAAACTGAAGTGATGGTGTTTGGGAGCAAAGCACACAGGGACTCCGTAAGCAAGACCTCAGTTTCCCATGGTTTGCAGTGCACCCATGAGGCCAGAAATCTGGGTGTAATCTTTGATTCAGACCTGAATACAACATATCACCAAAATCACCAAATCAGCTGCACTACTTTTGCTTTAAAACTATAGTAGACTCCTCTCCAATACACCTCTCATGCAAAGCTGTTGTCAGTTAATGTTATGCAATATGCCACAACATGTGGTTGGGTGGGCTACATGTGCATTTGGCATTTGGTCATTTTAACAACATGATCTGCCTGCTGCTTATGTTCTGACCGCAGTGGAAAGTTATCTTTCAATGTAACTTCTATCTCTATTCTTGCAGAGTACAAAGGTTGATTGATGTGGCTGGTATACTTCCTGTGTGTTCTTCCATTGCAGACAGGTTTTAACATTTCTGAAGTCACAGAGAGCGATTAGAGGAGCAGCTTTGACTTTAACAGCAGCAGCGAGTCGATTTGGTGTCTGCCTTCTCTCTGTGTCAGGTACTGTATATTTACATTTACATTGCATTACATTATATTGCATAAATAAATAATAATAAATAAGTACCCTAGCTTACTCTCAAGATTTTGATGTATGTTGTGAAGCTGTGTACCTTTAACCCTTATAGACCTACCATAGACCCCTTTTTGTCTGGTATACATCATCTGAAAGCTGGGAATCTAAAGATTGTTTTGAGATGCAGCTGAGCACTGTGTGTCAAGTTTTTCTCGTCATAAATCTGTAATGAACATCGTGATTTTCTTTTGATCCAGAACTCAATGAATTGACAATGGTGTCAACAGTATAAACTTCAATGATGAATGGACCAAAACTGAAACACCAGTAACCAATATTCCTGTGCCCCAACACTTATTTATTAACACCTTACATACAGTATAAGACAGTTTGAGTGTTATCAGTTCAGATCTGGTTAGACTGATGCATGACAAGGAGTTGAGTGGTTGCAAATTATCAGTTATCATTATCATTGAGGGGAAATGGCTTGTGGCTTTTTTGACATGTGGTAGGTCAGTGACTCAGGAGTCACAAAACATGTCTTTTGGCAATCTGGCTTGCAAGGTGTGGAAAAAAAGTCAAATTTACAGAAACCATGCACCTACTTAATCTTAAAGGCAGCATACAGCAAACCAAAAAGAAAAATCAATTATCACCAGCCTGTATCCACATTCACGCTACCCTACGCAGAATTGGGATGAATGTGTTCCAGATGAGCATGTAAACAATAGTAATGATACTGTATTTGATCATTATACATATATAAAGCTGCCCTTTTGCCACATTCAAGCCACATTCAAACAGCCTAGAAGTTTAACTACTGAATGTCCAAAACATCTTGACTCAGGTTCTTTATGTTAAACTTATTTGTTTTGGGTATATATTGGTTTATGTTTACTTGTGTTTATTTGAATTATTAATAATGTAATAGCACCCCAATCCAAAGTGTCATCAAGGGAAGATTAACCTCCTGCTGTGATCTGCAAACATATGTGGCCTAATGCAAAATGCCTCACCACTGAGGAAAACTTGGCCCACACATCAAACGTAATGCCTTGCTGTACTAATCAAATCATCTCAGGGGTCAGAACTTTTGACCTGCCTCCGGACAAAGTGACTCACACGCCATAATCTTTAGCCACACAAGTGGCAGGGCTCTAGAGTTGGTAATGTCAGTTGACTCTTTCTACCACTTTTGTCCAATGTCAAATTTGTCTGAATTGAATGGATTGTGTATAATGTTATTTGGACATTCTGTACATTGTACTTCAGGTCTGTGGTTCATTTAAGAGATATTTTTTTTTCTCTTGCACAACTCTACATATGACTCCTCCCCCTGCATGTTAGATTGCCTACAGACCACAAAGGGCACATGTGGGTCACTTTTTGTGACTCGAGTCACTGGTACGACAGGAAACAGCACAATGCTGCAGATCAAAAGAGATTCTCAAGCCATTTAGGTTTTTTAAGTTAAGCCAGATCACCTTTTCCCAAAAAGAGATTGGCACTATGTTCCACTTTGTCTTAACTGATGATAATTTTATAAATCTTACTGTGTTACTGCGTACTGATGTGCTCTGTGTATCAGAATGACTGGAGAGTGACTTAGTTTACTGATATGACTATTACATGTTATGTACATTATTTGATGTATTTTATTGTCTCTGAAGCCTCACTGAGAGATGAGAGGAGCAGCTATGAGTTTAACAGCAGCAGTGAGTGGATTTGTTGTCTTCCTTCTCTCTGTGTCAGGTACTGTATATCTACATTTATGTTGTAGGACATTTAACACACTTATTCAGAGCAGCATGAAGTGATTTTAAGAAAGTAAATCTGAAATATCCCAGATCAGCACTTTTCTAGGTTTAAAGTATGTGTGATGCAGTATGATGAATAACTTTTAAGCTCTATAACACCAAACATTCACTTCTGTTTATTCCTGTGTAAACTATAGCTGTTGAAAAAAAAAATTCAAAAAATGAATACCAGTAACTGCCCCTCCCTATAAAAGTGAATATCCACCTGTGTCATTTTTTGCCACTTTTAGTAGTTTCTCTCACTTATGGTACTGTGGCAAGAGAATGGGATGTAGGGCATTAACCAGTGTAATCAAAGACCAGTATCAATAACCCAAGAGGCAATCAGGTTCATTATACTAAGAAGCAAGAGACGTGGTTCCATTTAACAGTAGCAAAAATTAGTAAAATGGGGCAGGGGAATTATTCAGAGCTGAGGCCCTGAATCACACATGCACACACACACACACACACACACACACACACACACACACACACACACACACACACACACACACACACACACACACAGGTGAAGGGTCAAACCCAGGGATGCTCAGCTGAACACAGCACACAGGAAAGGAAGTACCACAATGTACAACACCAACCCCACCACTTTGGGCTCTCAGCTTCTGAAAAATAAAAAAAGGTATATATACAATTGATGAAGTATTCTTCAACCAAACAAACAAAAACACCATACAGCTGGCCTGATGTTGAAATGCTGAATACTGGTTATCAAGAACCATAGAAAAAAAGAAAAGAATGAAGAAACAAACAAACAAAACTAAACTAAAGAAACACTCTCCGAAACAATATCAGTTGGTTAGATGTTTGAACACCTAACCAGCAACTTAGGAGTAAAATAAACACAATAAACTACACCAAACAATATTCATTGCAGGACATAAAAAGCCCTGTACTTGCACAACAAAAAAAGATAAATAAATAAACAAAATATACCATGGAGACGAAATGAATGAACTAAACTAAGCAAAACTGGGAATAATCCAACGATAACAACAAAAGAAAAGAAAAACCCCAGCTCACAACGCACACTCACACAATTAAAATGGCTTGGCTAAACGAGTACTAGTCATGGTACTGCCGGCCCACAACACAGCATGACCTGACCAAACAATTAAAAATAAAAACGATGATCATGAACAAACCAAAAAAAAAATAAAAAAAAATAAATAAATAAACCTGGCGCCATAGTAGGCTACATACCAATCAGGAAGTGTCTGTAGGTTCAGGGGAGGAGAGAGTCTGTGGTGCCTATGCTGCTACTACACACAGTTACCTAGAAACAAAACACTCATTTACTTCTGAGGGAGGTGAGTCACCACAGAGGGATCTATAGAGTTATAAACCACTGATATAAACAACAGCATGAGAAACTACTCCCATACCTGCAGCAAATTGTGGAAGTCCGGTGAACAGGACCCGGGGTGTGCATTCAGCGTCAGGGGAGCGCTCAGAAAACAACTAGGCCTACCTGCCTTTATAGAGTGCCCACAGACAATGATTGGCCAGTGATTGCCGAGTAATCAAGAGAGCAAAACACTACAGGCCTGCTTAGACCAGAAAAGAATACATTTTCTGCTACTGTACAATTATTGACTTTGTCTTATTCAATGATTCTTAACTTGTTATGAATCTGATAGTGGTTTCTGATGTGCTCTGTGTTACAGTGGTACAGGGTCAGAATGGGTGGGGAGTGACTTACACTTCTACTCAGATCTGTGCCTTAAAAGGATCAACAGTGGACATAAACAGTACCTACAGATACCCATCCAGAATAAATGATCTTGATACTACAGTTGAGAAAACATTCTGGTTTACAAAAGGGAGTAATGGTGTGTATGTGGATCTGAGAACAGACCCGAAGTATTCAGGTCGTGTTCAATATCACTGTGATAAGAACGACTGCACTCTGAGAATCACAGACCTGAGAGAGAGTGACTCAGCTGAGTACAACTTCAGGTTCATTACAAACCAACCAGGAGGGAAATATACTTCACCTGGAGTCACTTTGACTGTCACAGGTAACATTTTCATCTGAAGATTTAATAATTTAATTCCAAACGGTGAACACAAGTGTATGTGTGTGTGTGTGTGAATGTTGACAGTTAAGTTTAAAATCAAGACTTCTTTTCTTTTCTTTTTTTCCTTTATTCGTATATGCAGATCTCCAGGTGCAGGTGAGCAGATTAACTATCAACCAACATTATTCCTGGGCAGAGCTGGAGTGTCACAGCAGCTGTCATCTATCTGATGGTTCTTCCTACATCTGGTACAAGAATGAACAGGACATTTGGGGACAAACATCTAATTCTTATTCAGGCAGCTTTGATTCTGCAGACAGCTATTCCTGTGCTGTGAAAGGACATGAGAAGTTCCCCTCTCCTTCACTGTGTGAGTTTACTTCACAGTCTTTTACACCATCTAGTGGAGTGTTTTAGCTAATGTATCATAACTGCATGTGTGTTTAATATGGGTGACATCACTTCCCTCTCTGTACTGGTCCCATTAAGCCCTTGAGATACTGCTGTAGGTATCTCAACATCAATACAACCTTCAAAGCACCACTGACATGCATATTGTATAATGTCTGACAGCTATAGGCTACATAGATAAAAACACATAAAGGAACAGTCATGCACACATAATGCTTAATGTTGGAGACATCAAGCCTCAAGCTTTTTCAGCATTAGCATGTTCTGTTGTACCTGTCACCACATCAAACAGTGTTGTCACAGTGCACTGACACCCTGGAGTGCACTTCTGCATCAGAGGTTAAACCACTGGAGGACAGTAGAGAAGGCTTCAGCTGGTGTTAAGTTGTTCTTTAAAAGAAAAAAATGCACTGTGAAATGTATGAAGTTTAGTTCTATAGTTTATTCAAGTGCATTCTTAACTGAAAGGAGTAATGCTAAATACTACATTTCCCAGAGAGCTGTGAGATCACTTGAAACCCCACAGTATACATGGCTCCACTTCTCATGATTATACATTTCCTTTATCAAATTGTATCTAAATTAGCCATCAGTATGTATGGATCCACACCTAAGTTTAAATGAAAATCTTCAATGTTGCATTATTAATTGCATTTTGTGGTACTCAAGTGTAAAACACTCTTTATGTTTGTCCTTGTGTTGGTGCCATAAGCTTCATAAATTAGTCTCATGTCCTTCTCTGAGGTGGAAAGAAGGAGGCCCATGCAGTATCTCAGCAGGATTACATACTGAAGGACCTTCATGACAGATTAACTGTTCTCTGATGTTGTTATGAGTCTGGTTGTGGATTCTGTTGTGTTCTGTGTTACAGCAGGTCACGCAGGAGTGATGTACTCTTCTACTCAGATCTGTGCCTTCAAAGGATCAACAGTGTTCATAAGCTGCACCTACAGATACCCATCCAGAATAGATAACCTTGATACTACAGTTGACAAAACTTTATGGTTCACTAAAATGAATGGTGATCAATATGTGGATCTGACAGAAACCTTAGAGTATGCAGGTCGTGTTCAGTATCACTGTGATAAGAACTACTGCACTCTGACAATCAGGGACCTGAGAGAGAGCGACTCAGCTGAGTACAAGTTCAGGTTCATAACAAACCAACCAAGAGGGAGATTCACTGGTTCACCTGGAGTCACTTTGACTGTCACAGGTAACATTTTTATTTGAAATGGAGCAAAACATTAGTTCAGGCAGAGCACAGAGCTTTACCAGCTGCTTGGCTACCAGCTGACTGTTAATGGTCATCATATTCATAGAAGTGGACAGTGCTTCCATTATAACCGGACACTTCTTACTATTACTTTGCTTACATGCTAATGCTGACACCATCTGCTGCCCCAGTCTCCTCATTATGTGCTTTGCTTTTGGTATTCTTTATTTCTCTCAAATCTAATGTTCATCTATGTGATTATTAAGGTTATTTAGCAGAATCTTCATTACTGCTTGGATTCTCTGAGAGCTCCCTCAAAGAGCAGGTTCTTTTCCATCAAATGTAACTTTATAACCATTTGCTATAAATTGTTGATTCCTTGACGTTGTGATCAGTTAGTTTCAGATGTTTCAGATCATTTAGGAAATGTTACTGTGAACATGTGAATATTTGCTTGTATGTACTGTATGTTGACAGTTAATTCTGAAATGACATTTCTGTTTGTTGTTCACAGATCCGGACTTCCAAGTGCATGTTACAAAATCTTCATCCAACCAGCATCCCACCTGGACAGAGCTGACATGTCACAGCAATTGTCAGCTGCTTAGTCATCATTCCTACATCTGGTACAAGAATGGCCAGCCAATGGAGGAAAACAAAGTTTATTTTCATCCACACCAAATTAATCCTGGGGACGAGTATTCTTGTGCTCTATCAGGATATGAGTTTTTCCCCTCTCCTTCAGTGTGTGAGTTTTCTCTACAATGTTCCACTAACACATCAAGTGAAAACTTTGACCCACATAGTCTACAACAAGTCAGACCCAGTTTTACCTCTTATACTTTTTCATTTATACTTTGTACTTTTATCAACATTACTATTTTACAAAATGTGATGTCAATTGTTTTTTTTAATAACATGTTGGCTCGTTCTAAGGTGTGTAAGTGTAGTTAAGTGCAGGACACACAATATAAGCAACATGATGTCACAGCAGGATTTATAGAACAAGACAAGAAAGATGTGTGACAGTAAGGCAGGTAGACCTATCTGAAACTACAGGGCCAGTAACACAGCAAGCAGAATCTGAACACACACACACACACACACACACACACACACACACACACACACACACACATACACACCAGCATCAATACAACATGTTGTACTAATGCAACCCGTCCTCATTATATAGCTAATTGATTTTGATACATCTCCAGATGCTCCAACGCTTCCCTCTGTGTCAGTGAGTCCCTCTGGTGAGATAGTGGAGGGCAGTTCAGTGACTCTGATCTGTAGCAGTGATGCTAACCCTGCAGCTAATTATACCTGGTACAAGGAAGACCAAACACTTTCTCAAGAACCAGGGGAAAGTTATCATTTCACCTCCATCAGCTCTGAGGACAGAGGGATCTACCACTGCAAGTCTGAGAATCCATATGGACAGTTTAACTCTACAGCTCTATTTATAGATGTCCAGTGTAAGTCACTCAAGTCTGTTCTGTTTTTCATGATACAAAAATTCTTCAAAATCATGCATGCCAACATTAATGGAATGTGTCTCTATACATATTGTCCTCCAGATGCTCCAAAGCTTCCCTCTGTGTCAGTGAGTCCCTCTGGTGAGATAGTGGAGGGCAGTTCAGTGAATCTGACCTGTAGCAGTGATGCTAACCCAGCAGCTACTTATACCTGGTACAAGGAGAATGAAGACTCACCAAAAGCATCAGGACAGATCTTCACCATCACTAATGTCAGACCTGAACACAGTGGGAATTATTACTGTGAAGCCCAGAACAGAAGAGGACATCATAACTCCAACTTATATCTGACTGTTGGGTCAAGTAAGTTATGCTCATTGACCCTCACATAAACACACACACACACACACACACACACACACACACACACACACACACACACACACACACACACACACACACACACACACCTGTAAACTGCATTTATTGATAAGCCATATCTTCTTTCTGTCTGTCTCAATTTTTAGGGAAATCAGTATTTATAATAAATATCATCAGGTTGATTCTGGTGGTCCTGATGCTGATTCCTCTGCTTCTCTTGAGTCTGTGGGCAAGGTAAAAAGATAAAGAAGACATTTGTTCTTTTGTTTTTGTTATCAAAAGATTTTCATAGTTTTTAAGTCATGAATTTCATTTTGTTAAATATTTCTTGTTTTTGCTGGATTCAATCCAGGAAGAAGAGAACTCTGAACTCTACCACTGAACTGAATGAACCTGTAGAGACTATAGAGGTGAGAGAGAGACCTTATTGACAGAACTTACCCTAAAATATGGTTATGATCACTTGGCTTATAAATGCACTCAAACACATTTATATTATCGGCATGAAGCTGTGAAGTGAATTTTATATTTAAAATACAACTTGCAGAGTAGAAACTCATAATGTATTTTCAGCAGAACGCAATTTAAGCAAATAATTCAGTTTTAAACACATTTGATTACATATTTAATAAAACCTAATTATATACAGGTTTCATGAATGAGGTCCATTAATCCTCATTTTGACATCTCTCCCCATCAGTTGGACTCTTCTCCTGTGTGTGAGAACGTCTCAGACTTGCAGGTCGTCGCTGCAGCAGACAGAAGACACAGAGGAGCAGGAAGACATGGAGTAAAGTCCAGTCAGGCTGGAGCATCATGAAAAAAAGAGGCTTATATCAGATTCACAGTTACAGTTATGAGAAGTAACTCACTGAAATTTCATGTGATTTTGTTGTAATGCAGTTGAACCAGAGGCTGGACTCCCCTGATGGAGGCAGAAAGTAGTACAACAGTGAAATATGACAGTGGAGATAGAGGCTGTAGAGGATGATGTGGATGTTTTAATGTTCAGTTTTCAACAGCAGTAGCAGGTAGAAAAGAGCAGCACAGACCGTCAGTAACAGCATGTAGCAGAAGCTTTGAGAAGAATGTGCTGATGGCAGCTTGAACATGATTGATTGTTTAGATCAGTTGAATGTCAGGTGGTGTGTGTGACTCAATAGATTTATAATTTACTGAATGTTCTGTCTGAACTTATGCAAGCTTATTTTTTTCTCTGTAGAGTTAGTTATATTACAGATATTTAGGATTAGAGCTGTTATGTGAAATGCTATTTTAAATGTAAAAACACTGTAGACTGGAGAGAGAGGCTGTAGAGGATGATGTGGACGTTTTCAGTAGCAACAGGTGTGTGACTCATAATATGCGTTTATTGAGTGTTCTGTCTGAGGCAATGCAGGCTATATTATTGTACTTCACTCCTTTGTCCTTTTCTGTATTACAAATATTTAGGATTAGAGCTGCCTTGCAAACTATTATTTTAAATGTGTACATGTTGTAATTAATCGTTTTTGAGGAATCCTGATTATCTTCTTGTGCAGTATACTGTATATTTTCACATATCAAACATGATCTCAGTTCTATCAAACTTTGTTGAATGCCACATTATCCAGATATTGCAGTGGCTGATTCACAATAAACAGACAGCTCTCACAACAGTTTCAGTTCCCTCTCACTGCTGCAGAGGGCGACAGCTTGCATACAATTTCAGCTTTAAACAAATTGTTTTTATGTTTATTTTTAGAATAAAAATGTATTTACCAGCTGAAGACAAATAAAATTTAAATCTGTTCTTTTGTTCTGACTTATTTCTCACTTTCCCTCTATTTTAGGATGAAACTCATCACAGTGTAATAGTTTATTATGATTAAGGATGTTGCTAAAATGAAGATGCACAGACACAATTTGTATTGAAGAAGACCTTAATTGTCATGTGAGCTGTTTATCTCCTTTTTGGTCCATTTAAACTCTTTGGGGTCACTCAGGGAAGCAGAATGTGTTGCAGTTTCCTAAAGTATGAAGCCTTTTCAGTATAACAGTCCATATTTGTTAGTGACAACTGTAGATCACTGACTGAATCATTTTCATACCTAGACACCTTGACCGTGAGCGTTTGTTCAACTACTGTACAACAAGGTCACCAATGTGAACAATCAACACTTCTGAAACTGAACCTCTAACTGTAACATTTAATGAATTTAATGTCAAGGGTAAACAAATTAAGATGCCACTCAATCATAAAAAAGAAAAGAATATAAAATTTAAATGTGTCTAAACTATCAATGATAGATGGTACAATGTTGTTTCAGGGTTGTGATTCAGTATCTCTGATGTTTCACTGTCCTTTAGTGGTGAAGCTTCAGTGTTGCAGAGTCAGGCTTCATCACTGAGGTTTCCCTGCACTGTCTGCTTTAAAGGGTCACTTAACCTGACTTAATAAAATACTATATTTTCTCACTTACTTCCTGTGGTGTCTAGCCCTGCAGATAATTTTGGATTAATTTTGTTCATGTGTAGAGCTTCATTTAGAGTGTAATTGTAATTTATGGATATGCATTTGTGTGTGCGTGTATGTGTTTTGTCTGTGAATAGAGCATACATAGGAGACACGAGCTAAATTAGGCAACCTATCATTTCTGTACAGAACATGAGAATAACTAATAAATTACATATTTACATGAATCATATTAGTGAATTTTAGCAAGGGTAATTCAATACAATAAAATATGGCAAACCCCTTATTTTCCATAAAGTATCAAATGTATTAACTACACCAAATTAACATAGAGTTGAATGATGACAAAGGTAAACTAGAAAATGCAATTTCTGTAGAAATTGCATGTGATTGCTGAAAGCAAATTTAGATTGCATAACTGGAAGCTGTACACTATTGAAAAATCTAGCAAGATTAAAATCTGAAATGGGTGGAATTGAACCTACACCCCCATGTTTGTAAAGACAGAAATGTTATGCACTGAGCTAACATGTCACACAGCAATACCAGGCCAGATTCTGCTATTTAGTCTGTCAATTGCATGAAATTGACAAAAAAGCAGTTGAGCTCAGCTCATTAAGCAGATTGACATCACCTGGACTCCTTCATCTCTACTGAGTTCTGCCCTAAGCAGGGCTCAAACTCACAACCTTTGGATCTAAAAGGAGGTGAGAAATGACATAACCTTAAACCACTAGACTACTCACACATGCTGTATAGTACAGGTAAAGATATATTTAACAAGCATATCAATCCATACTTTAGGTAGTAATGTTAAGGTAGGCTAGAGAGGAATTGAATTCTGGTACAGGATAAAGATATGAAGCAACATTGTACATGAGAGCAATATTATGAGGAGCACTGCAGTGAGCAGGTATCAAACACACAACCTTGTCATCTAAGGTGAAGCTGATTATGAGAGCAGTATTCTAAACCACTGAGCCAACAGACATTCACAAAAATGAGAGGAAAAAATCTCCATTTTGATGATGAAAATGTATTTGTCTCAAGCTAGTGCTTGAAGCCCAGAGATTTGTACATCATTAGTGAAAGCAAGAGTAGTTTAACATGAGAATGAATGATAAGTGTAAAAAGTGTTTGAAGGATCAGAGAATCTGCAAGTTTAAGAAACTGGAGTGAGAGGAGACACACTTCCTGCAGACTGTATTGCAGTCAATGAGAGCAAGACAGGGACTCTCTATCAATTAAGGTTCAGATCTCAAAAACTATAAGTCATATGTGAAATATATTTACATTTTGAGAGAGAAGAGGATTGTGGCAACATACTGAGGCAAGATATGTGCTTGAGGACTTAAAATTGTGGAAGTGATAGCTGTTCAGAAAAAAAATCCTGGTCTAAAAATATCTGTGCTCTCCACTGTGCCTGATCACATGGTGATGGACACACTGGTGAGACCTGACAGTCTGAAAAACCCCTGACTTTTGGCTTAAATTGCTGAAAATTATTAAAGAATTATAAAAGATATCACTAAACAATCTGATAACTTTGAAAGTTCAAAGATTTGTGAACATTTTAAAGTTTGAAGTTTAAAACTCAACGTCCGAGCAGTTGAGTGTCAAAGTGACCAATTTTCCAACTTGGTTGGATGGTTCGTCCCATAGACTGCCATTATAAATTTTAATGTTTTAAAAAATTATATAAAATCGCTGAAACATGTTACATTTCAGAAAAATACAAGCACACATCTGCTGAATGAGCTGTACAGATTGATGTTTGAATGGTTTTTATAGCACAAAGTATGCAGTAGTTGAAAGGCGGCAAAAAACGTACGGAAGACGGAATAAGAATAAAGAGTGAGAAGAACAATGTGTGATTGCTTTCAGCAAGCTAATAAGTTAGCTGTTGCATCATACCAATTAACTCCGTTGAATGAAAAAAACTCAAGAAAATATCAACACTGAACTTAAATTCTAATATGAAATGTTCTTTATAGGTAAATAATCCATGCTTACATCATTTCAAGAACGCACAACAACAGAATAGTACACATGAGGAATCTGTCCCCTTAATTGGCTTAATCGACTCCTCATGGTGCTGCGGTGACTGACTGAGGCAGCAGACTTTCTGAACCTGTCACTCTCATTGTAGTCCACTAAGAGTCGCTGCTGGGCTTTCCAATGCAGCCACCCCAGATTTCTGTCAAGACATTTGTACTCACTTGGAAAGGCTGGCTGGGGCACGTTTGTCCTCCTCTGTAATTTTGGGAAGCTGGATTAGCCTGGCCACTGGTTGCTCTTAACTCTAACCTTCATGGTGTTGGTCTGAACCTGATCTGAACCTGAACCTGGCAATGTGCGATGACATGTGTCCTAAAGGTTTGGCATTTAGGATGCCTTCAAAAGGTGCTGCTTCACATGTCTGACTTCTCGCTCTGATATCTCTCCAAAATAAGGAGCACTTGGTGGATTGAAGTGGAACAACTGACATGCTAGTTGCTCTTGCAGCCGAGGCCCCATGGCATCCAAGGCTTCCTGTAGCTCATGGTCTGCTCGAGTGAAATTGATGCCAGTGTCCCATAGCAACTCAAATGGTTTGCCTCATCAAGCAATGAAGTGCTGAAGGGACAGAAGAAAGGCATCCGTATCAAGACTTTCCAGTAGGTCTAAGTGCACCCACCTGGTAGTCATGGACTTATACCGAACCCCCCAAATTTTTCTCCTGGTGACATCCAATCCATACTGCAAATGAACTAAAACAGTCCATTCCAGTGGAATAGAATGGAGGCTTGTGCAGGCACAGTCTGCATAGTGGCAGGTCAGCCATTTTGGGAATGTTTGGCTTGGCATGCCAGTGTTGACAGTCTCAGCGTGTTGAAGTTTGAGGATAGCTTCCTGGCCCTGGAGCACCCAAAACTGTCTACGCAGTTTGTCAAAAACCTGTTCCGGGCCAGGGTGGAGCAGCCTCTGTTTGAAATCTTGAATCATTAGTTTGTGATGTAATGACTTGGGTCAAGTACAATCAGGTCAATAGCAATAGAACAATCACTTCAAGATCCTCAGCATGGCGGGGTCTGCCCTCAACTCTGATAAGGACTGTGCCTTCAACATATTCCGGTATGAGGAAGGCTGTCTACAGGAATTGGCTGCCTGACCTTGACGGCTTTGTTTCAATCTGGAGATGAGTCCAGCTGAGCTTGTGCAAGGAGGGGCCTTTCTGCTGATATGAAGTTTTGGTTCTTGGAAAGCTTGAACTCACTGTTGTACAGACTGGCTAGTACAGCCTGCTTTGTTGCATGGAGATTGACGATAGGAGCGCATCAGAGTAAAGGTGTGGCATAGCACTGGACCTCTCCACTTCAACTCTGATGGTGGCAGTTTGCAGCAGGCTGTAGGCTTGGTGGTCCTGTTTGGACCTGGAGGTCACTTTCTCACTGCAAAGCAGAGTGTCAAGTCGCCAAAGGTACTCCATGTTCCTGAGAGGTTCACTGTGGTCCGTGCCTGTGGAGATATGTAAACATTGTTGTTCACCGCGTGGGCCTTGGAAGGGACTCTCTGGGCAATGGGTCCTCTTGGTGGTCTCTTATTCTGATGTGCTCTGTGTTACAGTCAGAATGACTGTAAATGAGTGAGTTTCTCATTGCAGATGTAACACATTTTGTGTTCTGATTTACACATAGATTTTTGTGTCACTGTTTTTTTTGTTGTTATACTTCACTTTTTACTTGTTTCTCAGCACTTATAAGAATCAAACTGACTGTCGCACATCTGTCACATATGTCATATCTTTTCTTTAGACACTGAATTGTGCCCACACTTAATAAGATTAATGATGCAGACACAGGGACCCTGGTGAGGACACAATTGGACGCATTGGACCAAATGTGAGCCGGCCGCATTGCACTGTATGGACCTCATTTACATAAAATTGAGCTTGAGTCGTGATTAAGTAAATTCAGATGTAGCGGTTGATCCATCAACTCACCGTGCTGTATCCATCATGCACTGCATGGCCAGATCTCCTGCTTTTCATAGAAAATGAATGGGATCTGTCAACTTGACATCCGTCTACGGATTTGGTGTGTCTGCACGATAAGGTAATAAAAATGTCTCACTATTTCTCTTTTCTCTTTAAATTATGAACAAGTCAAAACACCAATCTCTTATTCTCTCTAACACAGATTATATTAAGTCTAGTAAAACTTGGTTGTCACTTCTGCCTTTGCCGCCTATGCATTTTCAAAATAATAAGAAAGAGGAAGGAAATCAAGTCATTTATTTTAAGACTTATATCTGACTTCTCTTACAGATCACAGAGGACAAGCATCTCAACAGACAACATTCTTCTCTATTGTAAGTAAAATATTTTACTGATGTGACTATTACATGTTGTGAACATTATTTGATGTGTTTTAATGTATCTGAAGCCTCACAGATGAGAGGAGCAGCTATGAGTTTAACAGCAGCAGCGAGTGGATTTGTTGTCTTCCTTCTCTCTGTGTCAGGTACTGTATATTTACATTGTAGGACATTTAGCACACTTACTCAGAGCTGACTGTAGTGATTTTAAGAAGGTTAATAAAATATGAAATATCCCAGATGAGCACTTTTGTAGGTTTTATATTTGTGTGATGCAGTATGATGATTGACTTTTAAACTCCACATTTTTTGTGTAAACTATAGCAGTTGAATAAAGGCAAAAATGCCAAAAAAATATCAGTAACTGTTATACCTGTTATAGCTACAACAGTTGCCCCTCCATAACCCCACCATGTAAGAGTGAATATCCACCCATGTACTTTTTGCCACTTTTAATAGTTTCCCTCACCTCAGGTTCTGCATTTCTGTGTGATTTTCACAGTTGACTCAGCAGAAAATTGACCAGCTAACAGAGAGGAAACTAACCAAGAAAAATGCAGACTCTTCCAATAATTAATTTCCTTCTTCTTATCCTGTTCAGTAAAACTGCTTCAATATTCACAGCTTCAATACATTCTTCTTTCTCAGTTGCTTAATTCTGTCTGATTGTTCTGTCTCCGTGCACAGAGATTAACTTTCTCAAGCTGTTTCTTTACACTATGAATCCAAAGTATTCATAAATATCTTTGGACTTTTCGATGTGTGTGTTTTCACCCAGGCATAATTCAGAAATAAAACAATGAAAGTCATAAAATATAGTTACAAAGTGCCTAAAAAGCAAATGAAACTGGGGAAAAAGAAATATATCAAATCAAATCAAATCAAATCAAACTATATTTATATAGCACAAGTCATACATCAAATGCAACTCCAAGTGTTGAACATAAAAAGAATTAAAAAGAACATGAGTTTAAACAAAAAACATTTAAATGAAAACCGTATAAAATATAATATATTTTAAATAAGAGATAAGAAATAACAGTAAAAGTGCAAATTGAAATGAACGCACTAAATAAAAGCCAGGCAAAAAAGGATTGCTTTGAATTTTCTTTTAACGACATCCACACTTTCTCCAGGTCATCTGACAGGAGCCACAGTGATGAAAAGTGGCCTCACTGTGGGTCTTAGACCAGACCCTATAAGAACCAAGATACAACTAATGGAAGACCTAAGGGATATAGTGGATACATATCTTAAAACCATGTCAGACAAAAAGAAGTAGCAGTGAAGCAATTTTAAAACAGGTGTAATGTGTACTCTCCTTCTGGTCCTGGTCAGCACACAGACAGTTGAATTTGATATGAGTTGAAGTTGATCTTTGGATTTTTTTGGTGGGCCAGTAAGGAGAGCATCACAATAATCCATCTTACTAGTTTCTCAGTATTATCATCGTATCATTTTATGTTTGAAGGACTTTGTGTTTGATAATACATAAGATACACATTTCAGGCATTTGGCTTTTAGCGTTTTTAAAATTACTACCAACAAGCAGAGCAAGAAGATAAAATCATATTGATGCAATGATCCAATTTGTCTAATTCACTGATTCTTAACTGTTGTTATGAATCTCATTGTGGTTTCTGATGTGCTCTGTGTTACAGTGGTACAGGGTCAGAATGACTGGGGAGTGACTTACACTTCTACTCAGATCTGTGCTTTAAAAGGATCAACAGTGGACATACGCTGCACCTACAGATACCCATCCAGAGTAAAGGCCACTTCTACTGTAGTTAAGGAAACATTCTGGTTTACTCAACTGAGCAATAACGAACCTGTGGATCTGAAAACAAATTCAGAGTACACAGGTCGTGTGCAGTATCACTGTGATAAGAACAACTGCACTCTGAGAATCACAGACCTAAGAGAGAATGACTCAGCTCAGTACAAGTTCAGGTTCATAACAGATCAACCAGGAGGGAGCTTTATTGGTTTACCTGGAGTCACTTTGACAGTCACAGGTAACATTTTTATTGGAAGACTTAATTTAGTCAAATGGTTAATATCTTGGAATTACTGTGACGGTTTGTTTGTATGTATGAACAAAATTACATTTCTGTTCTTTTTTTTCACATATCCAGCTCTCCAGGTGCAGGTGATCACAGTAACAGTCCATCAGTCTTATACCGAGGCAGAGCTGAAATGTCTCAGCAGCTGCAGTCCAGCAGGTGGTATTTCTTATGTCTGGTTCAAGAATGGACAGAAAGTTGTGAAGGAGGAAACTTCTCTTTATTCAGGGCAGTTTAATCCCAGTGACAATGTCTCCTGTGCTATGAAAGGACATGAGGATTACCGCTCTCCTTCACTGTGTGAGTTTTGTTCACTGTGTCAGTCTGTGTCTGTGTTTTTCCCCCAAAATAAAATATATAATTCATTTCCCAATCCAAATAATTTTTGGTTCATTATGTGGATTCAGCAGAACTATTTATAAAACATAATAAAGAAGTGATCTGCCTGCTGTGCAGAGTCATTAAAGGTCTGTTATTTGCGGTTAGTTCCCACCAGCAGCAGTCTAACCTGGAACAGCTCCAGGATCATCATTGTGGACAGCCGCTGTGACAACTACTAGGGATGATCAATAAGAAACTAGCAAAAATAAACTTGAATTAAAATAGTCTATCATCTCCGTCAACATATGCTAATCTTCAAGTAAATGTAAGTTTGTATCTCCTACAGATGCTCCAAAGCTTCCCTCTGTGTCAGTGAGTCCTTCTGGTGAGATAGTGGAGGGCAGTTCAGTGACTCTGACGTGTAGCAGTGATGCTAACCCAGCAGCTAATTACACCTGGTACAAGAAGAATGTAAATCCAGACCTTCAACCTCTCAGTAAAGAACCACAGCTCGTCTTCAGCTCCATCCAGTCCTCTGACTCTGGAGAGTATTACTGTACAGCTGAGAACCAGCTGGGGAAGAGGACATCTGAATACATCTTTATTGATGTGAAATGTGAGTGAAACAGCTTAAATGGAAAATAAAAAACACACAGACTAAATATGTCTGAAATCTTTGCAGTCTTATTAACCAGGGTGAGATGTTACTGAACACGACTGCTTCAGCTCTTCCTGCTTTACATTCACAGTCTGTAGCTGTAGTTCACTGAACAGCTCCAGTTTTGGGCTTTTGGGACCCAGATTCAAACTGTCACCAGCCATTTTCCAGACCCTTGTCAAAGCTGCTACGTACAGCTATTAATTGCTTTTGATCTAAATACCATATGTACAGTATGTGCTACTGCAGTAATACACTGTTTACCCAGTATAGTCTAAAAGTTTCCCTCACTTCAGGTTCTGCATTTCTCTGTGGTTTTCACAGTTGACTCAGCAGAACATTTACCAGCTAACAGAGAGGAAACTAACCAAGAAAAATGCAGACTCTGTAATTATTGATTTCCTTCTTCTTATCCTGTTCAGTAAAACTGCTTTAATATTCACAGCTTCAATACATTCTTCTGTCTTAGTTGCTTACTTCTGCCTGATTGTTCTGTCTCAGTGCAGAGAGATTAACTTTCTCAAGCTGTGTCTTTACACTATACATTCCAAGTATACATAAATATCTTTGGACTTTTCGATGTGTGTGTTTTCACCCAGGCATAATTCAGAAATAAAACAATGAAAGTCATAAAATATAGTTACAAAGTGCCTAAAAAGCAAATGAAACTGGGGAAAAAGAAATATATCAAATCAAATCAAATCAAACTATATTTACATAGCAGAGGTCATACATCAAATGCAACTCCAAGTGTTGAACATAAAACAAATTAAAAAGAACATGAGTTTAAACAAAAAACATTTAAATGAAAAAAGTATAAAATATAATATAGTAAAACCTATAATCAATAAGAGATAAGAAATAACAGTAAAAGTGCAAGTTGAAATAAACACACCAAATAAAAACCAGGCAAAAAGGGTTTGCTTTAAGTTTTCTTTTTAAAGATATCCACACTTTCTCCAGGTCCTCTGGCAGGCTGCCACAGCCTGGAGCCACAGTGATGAAAAGCGGCCTCATTGTGGGTCTTAGACTGGACCCTATAAAAACCAAGATGCAACTAACAGAAGACCTGAGGAATATAGTGGATACATATCTTAATACCATGTCAGACAAAAAGAAGTAGCCAGTGAAGCAATTTTAAAACAGGTGTAATGAGTATTCTCCTTCTGGTCCTGGTCTGCACACAGACAGCTGAATTTTATATAAGTTGAAGTTGATCTATGGCTTTTTTGGTGGGCCAGTAAGGAGAGCATTACAATAATCCATCTTACTAGTTTCTCAGTATTATCATCATAATACATAAGATACACATTTCAGGCATTTGGTTTTTAGCTTTTTTAAAACTACAACAAACAAGCAGAACAAGAAGATAAAATCATATTGATGCCTGGATCCAATTTGTCTTATTCACTGATTCTTAACTGTTATGAATGTGACTGTGGTTTCTGATGTGCTCTGTGTTACAGTGGTACAGGGTCAGAATGACTGGGGAGTGACTTACACTTCTACTCAGATCTGTGCCTTAAAAGGATCAACAGTGGACATACGCTGCACCTACAGATACCCATCCAGAGTAAAGGGCACTTCTACTGTAGTTAAGGAAACATTCTGGTTTACTCAACTGAGTAATAACGAACCTGTGGATCTGAAAACAGACTCAGAGTACGCAGGTCGGGTGCAGTATCACTGTGATAAGAACAACTGCACTCTGAGAATCACAGACCTGAGAGAGAGCGACTCAGCTCAGTACAAGTTCAGGTTCATAACAAACCAACCAGGAGGGAGATTTACTGGTTCACCTGGAGTCACTTTGACTGTCACAGGTAACATTTTCATTGGAGGACTTAATTTAGTTTCAAATGGTTAATATCTTGAAAATATCACTGTGAAAGTTTGTTTGTATGTATGAACAAAGTACATTTCTGTTCTTTTTTTCACATATTCAGCTCTCCAGGTGCAGGTGATCACAGTAACAGTCCATCAGTCTTATACCGAGGCAGAGCTGAAATGTCTCAGCAGCTGCAGTCCAGCAGGTGGTATTTCTTATGTCTGGTTCAAGAATGGACAGAAAGTTGTGAAGGAGGAAACTTCTCTTTATTCAGGGCAGTTTAATCCCAGTGACAACGTCTCCTGTGCTATGAAAGGACATGAGGATTACCGCTCTCCTTCAGTGTGTGAGTTTAGTTCACCGTGTCAGTCTGTGTCTGTGTTTTCCCCCAAAATAAAATATATAATTCATTTCCCAATCCAAATAATTTTTGGTCCATTATGTGGATTTAGCAGAACTATTTATTAAACATAATAAGGAAGTGATCTGCAAACTGTGCAGAGTCATTAAAGGTCTGTTATTTGCGGTTAGCTCCCACCAGCAGCAGTCTAACCTGGAACATCTCCAGGATCATCATTGTGGACAGCCGCTGTGACAACCACTAGGGATGATCAATAAGAAACTAGCAAAAATAAACTTGAATTAAAATAGTATATCATCTCTGACAACATATTCTAATCTTCAAATTAATGTAAGTGTGTATCTCCTACAGATGCTCCAAAGCTTCCCTCCGTGTCAGTGAGTCCTTCTGGTGAGATAGTGGAGGGCAGTTCAGTGACTCTGACTTGTAGCAGTGATGCTAACCCAGCAGCTAATTACACCTGGTACAAGAAGAATGTAAATCCAGACCTTCAACCTCTCAGTAAAGAACCACAGCTCGTCTTCAGCTCCATCCAGCCCTCTGACTCTGGAGAGTATTACTGTACAGCTGAGAACCAGCTGGGGAAGAGGACATCTGAATACATCTTTATTGATGTGAAATGTGAGTGAAACAGCTTAAATGGAAAATAAAAAACACACAGACTAAATATGTCTGAAATCTTTGCAGTCTTATTAAGCAGGATGAGATGTTACTGATCATGACTGCTTCAGCTCTTCCTGCTTCACATTCACAGTCTGTAGCTGTAGTTCACTGAACAGCTCCAGTTTTGGGGTTTTGGGACCCAGATTCAAACTGTCACCACACATTTTCCAGACCTGTGTTGAAGCTACTACATACAGCTTATAATTGCTTATGATCTAAATACCATATGTACAGTATGTGTCACTGCAGTAATACACACTTTACCCAGAATAATCTAAAAGTTTCCCTCACTTCAGGTTCTGCATTTCTCTGTGGGTTTCACACTTGACTCAGCAGTCCTGGTCTGCACACAGACAGCTGAATTTTATATAAGTTGAAGTTGATCTATGTCTTTTTTTGGTGGGCCAGTAAGGAGAGCATTACAATAATCAAGCCTACTAGTTTCTCAGTATTATCATCATAATACATTAGATACACATTTCAGGCATTTGGCTTTTAGCTTTTTTAAAACTACAACAAACAAGCAGAACAAGAAGATAAAATCATATTGATGCAATGATCCAATTTGTCTTATTCACTGATTCTTAACTGTTATGAATCTGGCTGTGGTTTCTGATGTGCTATCTGTTACAGTGGTACAGGGTCAGAATGACTGGGGAGTGACTTACACTTCTACTCAGGTCTGTGCCCTAAAAGGATCAACAGTGGACATACGCTGCACCTACAGATACCCATCCAGAGTAAAGGACACTTCTACTGTAGTTAAGGAAACATTCTGGTTTACTCAACTGAGCAATAATGAACCTGTGGATCTGAAAACAGACTCAGAGTATGCAGGTCATGTGCAGTATCACTGTGATAAGAACAACTGCACTCTGAGAATCACAGACCTGAGAGAGAGCGACTCAGCTCAATACAAGTTCAGGTTCATAACAAACCAACCAGGAGGGAGATTTACTGGTTCACCTGGAGTCACTTTGACTGTCACAGGTAACATTTTCATTGGAAGACTTAATTTAGTTTCAAATGGTTAATATCTTGAAAATATCACTGTGAAAGTTTGTTTGTATGTATGAACAAAGTACATTTCTGTTCTTTTTTTCACATATTCAGCTCTCCAGGTGCAGGTGATCACAGTAACAGTCCATCAGTCTTATACCGAGGCAGAGCTGAAATGTCTCAGCAGCTGCAGTCCAGCAGGTGGTATTTCTTATGTCTGGTTCAAGAATGGACAGAAAGTTGTGAAGGAGGAAACTTCTCTTTATTCAGGGCAGTTTAATCCCAGTGACAACGTCTCCTGTGCTATGAAAGGACATGAGGATTACCGCTCTCCTTCAGTGTGTGAGTTTAGTTCACCGTGTCAATCTGTGTCTGTGTTTTCCCCCAAAATAAAATATATAATTCATTTCCCAATCCAAATAATTTTTGGTCCATTATGTGGATTTAGCAGAACTATTTATTAAACATAATAAGGAAGTGATCTGCCCACTGTGCAGAGTTATTAAAGGTCTGTTTTTTGCGGTTAGTTCCCACCAGCAGCAGTCTAACCTGGAACATCTCCAGGATCATCATTGTGGACAGCCACTGTGACAACCACTAGGGATGATCAATAAGAAACTAGCAAAAATAAACTTGAATTAAAATAGTATATCATCTCTGACAACATATTCTAATCGTCAAATTAATGTAAGTGTGTATCTCCTACAGATGCTCCAAAGCTTCCCTCTGTGTCAGTGAGTCCTTCTGGTGAGATAGTGGAGGGCAGTTCAGTGACCCTGACGTGTAGCAGTGATGCTAACCCAGCAGCTAAATACACCTGGTACAAGAAGAATGTAAATCCAGACCTTCAACCTCTCAGTAAAGAACCACAGCTTGTCTTCAGCTCCATCCAGTCTTCTGACTCTGGAGAGTATTACTGTACAGCTGAGAACCAGCTGGGGAAGAGGACATCTGAATTCATCTTTATTGATGTGAAATGTGAGTGAGAAAAAGCAACATGCAGCTACTGGACTTGTCAACCTTGTTAAACTTAACATTTCTGATCATGTCTGCTTTGTTAAGCTTTGACTGCTTCACTTTTAGTCTGCTGCTTTAGTTCACTGAGCAGCTCCAATACAACATGTTATAGTAATGCAGTCCATCCTCATTTTATAATTAATTCATTTTAATACATCTCCTCTAGATGCTCCAAAGGTTCCCTCTGTGTCAGTGAGTCCCTCTGGTGAGATAGTGGAGGGTAGTTCAGTGACTCTGACCTGTAGCAGTGATGCTAAGCCAGCAGCTAACTATACCTGGTACAAGGAGAACCAAACAGTGACTCAAGGACAACAAGGAAGTTAGCATTTCACCTCAATCAGGTCTGAGGACAGCGGGATCTACCACTGCAAGTCTGAGAATCAATATGGACAGATTAACTCTTCATCTCTAATCATAGATGTCCAGTGTAAGTACAAAACATTAGAAAATTAATATTTACCACTTATTGCAATTCCTACTATTTCTAGTACTACTAGACAAGGTGGCAAGGCGGCTGTGGTTCGGAAGGTAGAGCAGGTTGTCCACTAAACAGGATACGGTGGTTCAATCCCCAACTCCTCCTGGCATGTTGAAGTGTCCTTGAGCCAGATACTGAACCCTAAATTGCTCCTGATGGTTGTGCCTGAACCCTGGATGGTAGTTTGCTATCATCAGTGTGTGAGTGTACGCTTGAATGTGAGTGTGAATGGGTGAATGAGCAGCAGAATGGATGTAAAGCATTTTGGATAAAAGTACTGTAGAAATACAGCCATTTACATTTTTATTTAGGCCCTTTTTCCTGAAATGCAAGGGGAGCAAAAGCTTAAATTCAAGCAAAAATTGCCCAGTACAACAACATTTAGCAGTTTTGGTGGTGGTAGTGTGAAAATGAAAACCAATAGTTGCTTCAAATACTTAATAATAATTAAGCTCTGTGGCTGGTGGGGTGCTGTACAAAAACTCTCTATTGACCGAGCGCCACTGCTATGCTCCACGTTGGGATTTTTGGTTACTTGCATTACCACAAATGTCAATGACATTGTGATTGAGGTTTCCTATTCATGGAACAGAATATTCCAGTTTCTCTTCTGCTTTCTGTTGCATGGATGTAAAGGTTAAGAGAATACAAAATAGGTTCATTTTTATGTTCATATTATATTCTATAATTTCATATGTGAAGTTATTTCAAAATGTTTAAAAGGTAAAAACTAATTCATTGACTGATTTAAAACCTTAATAAATAATTTATCAAGCTGGATCACTCTGAATTAAACTGTGTGGCTGGTGTGGTGCTGCATGTGTGACCTCTATTGGCCAGCCACCAATGAATGTGAATAAAGACTCATAAGATATCTTTCTTTTTTCAGATGCTCCAAAGCTTCCTTCTGTGTCAATGAGTCCCTCTGGTGAGATAGTGGAGGGCAGTTCAGTGACCCTGACCTGTAGCAGTGATGCTAACCCAGCAGCTAAATACACCTGGTACAAGAAGAATGTAAATCCAGACCTTCAACCTCTCAGTAAAGAACCACAGCTTGTCTTCAGCTCCATCCAGTCTTCTGACTCTGGAGAGTATTACTGTACAACTGAGAACCAGCTGGGGAAGAGGACATCTGAATTCATCTTTATTGATGTGAAATGTGAGTGAGAAAAAGCAACATGCAGCTACTGGACTTGTCAACCTTGTTAAACTTAACATTTCTGATCATGTCTGCTTTGTTAAGCTTTGACTGCTTCACTTTTAGTCTGCTGCTTTAGTTCACTGAGCAGCTCCAATACAACATGTTATAGTAATGCAGTCCATCCTCATTTTATAATTAATTCATTTTAATACATCTCCTCTAGATGCTCCAAAGGTTCCCTCTGTGTCAGTGAGTCCCTCTGGTGAGATAGTGGAGGGTAGTTCAGTGACTCTGACCTGTAGCAGTGATGCTAACCCAGCAGCTAACTATACCTGGTACAAGGAGAACCAAACAGTGACTCAAGGACAACAAGGAAGTTATCATTTCACCTCAATCAGGTCTGAGGACAGCGGGATCTACCACTGCAAGTCTGAGAATCAATATGGACAGATTAACTCTTCATCTCTAATCATAGATGTCCAGTGTAAGTACAAAACATTAGAAAATTAATATTTACCACTTATTGCAATTCCTACTATTTCTAGTACTACTAGACAAGGTGGCAAGGTGGCTGTGGTTCAGAAGGTAGAGCAGGTCGTCCACTAAACAGGATGCGGTGGTTGAATCCCCAACGCCTCCTGGCATGTTGAAGTGTACGTGAGCCAGATACTGAACCCTAAATATCTCCTGATGGTTGTGCCTGAACCCTGGATGGTAGTTTGCTATCATCAGTGTGTGAGTGTACGCTTGAATGTGAGTGTGAATCGGTGAATGAGCAGCAGAATGGATGTAAAGCATTTTGGATAAAAGTACTGTAGAAATACAGCCATTTACATTTTTATTTAGGCCCTTTTTCCTGAAATGCAAGGGGAACAAAAGCTTAAATTCAAGCAAAAATTTCCCAGTATAACAACATTTAGCAGTTTTGGTGGTGGTAGTGTAAAAATGAAAAACAATAGTTGCTTCAAATATTTAGTAATAATTAAGCTTTGTGTCTGGTGGGGTGCTGAACAAAAGCTCTCTATTGACCAAGCGCCACTGCTATGCTCCACATTGGGATTTTTGGTTACTTGCATTACCACAAATGTCAATGACATTGTGATTGAGGTTTCCTATTCATTGAACAGAATATTCCAGTTTCTCTTCTGCTTTCTGTTGCATTGCCAGAAAGGTTAAGAGAATACAAAATAGGTTCATTTTTATGTTCATATTATATTCTATAATTTCATATGTGAAGTTATATCAAAATGCTTAAAAGGTAAAAACTAATTCATTGACTGATTTAAAACCTTAATAAATAATTTATCAAGCTGGATCACTCTGAATTAAACTGTGTGGCTGGTGTGAGGACAGCAGTGGTACATCCCGCTGTCCTCAGACCTCAATCAAGGTCTGAGGACAGCGGGATGTACCACTGCAAGTCTGAGAATCAATATGGACAGATTAACTCTTCATCTCTAATCATAGATGTCCAGTGTAAGTACAAAACATTAGAAAATTAATATTTACCACTTATTGCAATTCCTACTATTTCTAGTACTACTAGACAAGGTGGCAAGGCGGCTGTGGTTCGGAAGGTAGAGCAGGTTGTCCACTAAACAGGATACGGTGGTTCAATCCCCAACCCCTCCTGGCATGTTGAAGTGTCCTTGAGCCAGATACTGAACCCTAAATTGCTCCTGATGGTTGTGCCTGAACCCTGGATGGTAGTTTGCTATCATCAGTGTGTGAGTGTACGTGTGAATGGGTGAATGAGCAGCAGAATGGATGTAAAGCATTTTGGATAAAAGTACTGTAGAAATACAGCCATTTACATTTTTATTTAGGCCCTTTTTCCTGAAATGCAAGGGGAGCAAAAGCTTAAATTCAAGCAAAAATTGCCCAGTACAACAACATTTAGCAGTTTTGGTGGTGGTAGTGTGAAAATGAAAAACAATAGTTGCTTCAAATATTTAGTAATAATTAAGCTTTGTGGCAGGTGGGGTGCTGAACAAAAGCTCTCTATTGACCGAGCGCCACTGCTATGCTCCACGTTGGGATTTTTGGTTACTTGCATTACCACAAATGTCAATGACATTGTGATTGAGGTTTCCTATTCATGGAACAGAATATTCCAGTTTCTCTTCTGCTTTCTGTTGCATGGCCAGAAAGGTTAAGAGAATACAATATAGGTTCATTTTTATGTTCATATTATATTCTATAATTTCATATGTGAAGTTATATCAAAATGCTTAAAAGGTAAAAACTAATTCATTGACTGATTTAAAACCTTAATAAATAATTTATCAAGCTGGATCACTCTGAATTAAACTGTGTGGCTGGTGTGGTGCTGCATGTGTGACCTCTATTGGCCAGCCACCAATGAATGTGAATAAAGACTCATAAGATATCTTTCTTTTTTTCAGATGCTCCAAAGCTTCCTTCTGTGTCAATGAGTCCCTCTGGTAAGATAGTGGAGGGCAGTTCAGTGACTCTGACCTGTAGCAGTGATGCTAACCCAGCAGCTAAATACTCCTGGTACAAGAAGAATGTAAATCCAGACCTTCAACCTCTCAGTAAAGAACCACAGCTTGTCTTCAGCTCCATCCAGTCTTCTGACTCTGGAGAGTATTACTGTACAGCCGAGAACCAACTGGGGAAGAAGACATCTGAATACATCTTTATTGATGTGAAATGTGAGTGAGAAAAAGCAACATGCAGCTAATGGAATTGTCAACCTTGTTAAACTTAAACCCCCCCCCCCCAACCATTTCTGATCATGTCTGCTTTCTTAAGCTTTGACAGCTTCACATTCAGTCTGCTGCTGTAGTTCACTGAGCAGCTCCAATACAACATGTTATAGTAATGCAGTCCATCCTCATTTTATAATTAATTCATTTTAATACATCTCCTCTAGATGCTCCAAAGGTTCCCTCTGTGTCAGTGAGTCCCTCTGGTGAGATAGTGGAGGGCAGTTCAGTGACTCTGACCTGTAGCAGTGATGCTAACCCAGCAGCTAACTATACCTGGTACAAGGAGAACCAAACAGTGACTCAAGGACAACAGGGAAGTTATCATTTCACCACTATCAAGTCTGAGGACAGCGGGATGTACCACTGCAAGTCTGAGAATCAATACAGACACATCAACTCCTCATCTCTAATCATAGATGTCCAGTGTAAGTACAAAACATTAGAAAATTAATATTTACCACTTATTGCAATTCCTACTATTTCTAGTACTACTAGACAAGGGGGCAACGCAGCTGTGGTCCAGGAGGTAGAGCGGGTCGTCCACTAAACAGGATGTGGTGGTTTGATCCCCAACTCCTCCTGTCATGTTGAAGTGTCCTTGAGCAGGATACTGAACCCTAAATTGCTCCTGATGGTTGTGCCTGAACCCTGGATGGTAGTTTGCCATCATCAGTGTGTGAGTGTATGCTTCAATGTGAGTGTGAATGGGTGAATGAGCAGCAGAATCATTGTGAGGTACTTTGGACAAAAGTGCTATAGAAATACCCTTTTTTCCTGAAATGCAAGGGGAGCACAAGCTTAAATTCGAGCAAAAATCGCCCAGTACAACAACATTTAGCAATTTTGGTGGTGGTAGTGTAAAAATGAAAAACAATAGTTGCTTCAAATATTTAATAAAAACAATAGTTGCTTCAAATATTTAATAATAATTAAGTTTCGTGGCTGGTGGGGTGCTGAACAAATGCTCTCTATTGACAGAGCGTCACTTCTATACTCCACCTTTGGACTTTTGGTTACTTGCATTACTACAAATGTCAATGACATTTTGATTGAAGTTTTCTTTTCATGGAACAAAATATTCTAGTTTCTCTTCTTCTTTCTGTCACATGGCTGGAAAGGTTAAGAGAATACAAAATAGGTTCATTTTTATGTTCATTTCACATTCTGTCATTTCATATGTGAAGTTATATCAAAATGCTTAAAAAGTAAAAACTAATTCCTTGACTCATTTAAAACCTTAATAAATAATTTATCAAGCTGGATCACTCTGAATTAAACAGTATGGCTGGTGTGGCGCTGCATGTGTGCCCTCTATTGGCCAGCCACCAATGAATGTGAATAAAGACTCATAAGATGTCTTTCTGTTTTTCAGATGCTCCAAAGGTTCCCTCTGTGTCAGTGCGTCCCTCTCGTGAGATAGTGGAGGGCAGTTCAGTGACTCTGACCTGTAGCAGTGATGCTAACCCAGCAGCTAATTATACCTGGTACAAGGAGAACCAAACAGTGACTCAAGGACAACAGGGAAGTTATCATTTCACCTCAATCAGGTCTGAGGACAGCGGGATCTACCACTGCAAGTCTGAGAATCAATATGGACAGATTAACTCTTCATCTCTAATCATAGATGTCCAGTGTAAGTACAAAACATTAGAAAATTAATATTTACCACTTATTGCAATTCCTACTATTTCTAGTACTACTAGACAAGGTGGCAAGGTGGCTGTGGTTCAGAAGGTAGAGCAGGTCGTCCACTAAACAGGATGCGGTGGTTCAATCCCCAACTCCTCCTGGCATGTTGAAGTGTCCTTGAGCCAGATACTGAACCCTAAATTGCTCTTGATGGTTGTGCCTGAACCCTGGATGGTAGTTTGCCATCATCAGTGTTTGAGTGTATGCTTGAATGTGAGTGTGAATGGGTGAATAAGCAGCAGAATGATTGTGCAGTACTTTGGATAAAAGTGCTATAGAAATACCCTTTTTTCCTGAAATGCAAGGGGAGCACACGCTTAAATTCAAGTAAAAATTGCCCAGTACAACAACATTTAGCAGTTTTGGTGCTGGTAGTGTAAAAATGAAAAACAATAGTTGCTTCAAATATTTAGTAATAATTAAGCTTTGTGGCAGGTGGGGTGCTGAACAAAAGCTCTCTATTGACCGAGCGCCACTGCTATGCTCCACGTTGGGATTTTTGGTTACTTGCATTACCACAAATGTCAATGACATTGTGATTGAGGTTTTCTATTCATGGAACAGAATATTCCAGTTTCTCTTCTTCTTTCTGCTGCATGGATGTAAAGGTTAAGAGAATACAAAATAGGTTCATTTTTATGTTCATTTCATATTCTATAATTTCATATGTGAAGAATGCTTAAAAAGTAAAAACTAATTCATTGACTCATTTAAAACCTTAATAAATAATTTATCAAGCTGGATCACCCTGAATTAAACTGTGTGGCTGGTGTGGTGCTGCATGTGTGACCTCTATTGGCCAGCCACCAATGAATGTGAATAAAGACTCATAAGATGTCTTTCTTTTTTTCAGATGCTCCAAAGCTTCCTTCTGTGTTAGTGAGTCCATCTGGTGAGATAGTGGAGGGCAGTTCAGTGACCCTGACCTGTAGCAGTGATGCTAACCCAGCAGCTAATTATACCTGGTACAAGGAGAATGAAGACTCACCAAAAGCATCAGGACAGATCTTCACCATCACCGATGTCAGACCTGAACACAGTGGGAATTATTACTGTGAAGCCCAGAACAGAAGAGGACATCATAACTCCACCTTATATCTGACTGTTGGATCTGGTAAGTTATGCTCATTGAACTTCACACACAGACACACACACACACACACACACACACATACTGAACATATTGATAAGCCAGATCTCCTTTCTTTTGGTCTGAATTTTCAGGAAAATCAATAATTAATATGAATATCATCTGGGTGATTCTGGTGGTCCTGATTCTGATTGCCCTGCTTCTCTTGAGTCTGTGGGCAAGGTAAAGCAATAAAAAAGAGATATGTTCTTTTGTTTTCTTATTAAAATATACTTAGAGTTTTTAAGTCTTGAATTTCATTTTGTTAAATATGTCTTGTTTTTGTTTGATTCAATCCAGGAAGAAGAAAACTTTGAGCTCCACCACTGAAATGAATGAACCTGTAGAGACTATAGAGGTGAGAGAGAGACCTTATTGACAGAACTTACCCTAAAGTACAGTTATGATCACTTGACTTATAAATGCACTCAAACACATTTATATTGTCAACATGAAGCTGTGAAGTGAATTTATATTTAAAATACAACTGAGAAGACACCCAATGTATATTTCACCTGAACATAATTTTTGTGTTAAATAATTCAGTTTTAAACACGATTTAATACATCTTTAATACAATCTAATTATATACAAGTTTTATGAATGAGGTCCATTAATCCTCATTTTGTTATCTCTCCCCATCAGTTGGACTCTTCTCCTGTGTATGAGGTCTCAGACTTGCAAGTCGTCACTGCAACACAGACAGAAGACACAGAGGAGCAGGAAGACGTGGAGTAAAGTCCAGTCAGGCTGGAGCATCATGAAAAAAAGGCCAATATCAGATTCATAGTTACAGTTATGAGAAGTACCTCCCCTAAATTTTATCTGATTTTGTTCTGATGCAGTTGAACCAGAGGCTCACCTGATGGGAGCAGAAAGTAGAGTGTTTTGTCTGAACTAATGCAAGCTTATTTTTTTCTCTGTAGAGTTCGTTATATTACAGATATTTAGGATTAGAGCTGTTTTTCAAACTATTATTTTAAATGTGTACATGCTGTAATTAATCACTTTTGAGGAATCCTGATTATCTTCCTGTTCAGTATACTGTATATTTTCACACATGAAACATTATCTCAGTTCTATCACACTTTGTTGAATGTCACATTATCCAGATATTGCAGTGGCTGATATACAATAAACAGACAGCTTCCACAACAACACTGTAGTTGGAAACATGATTTCAGTTCCCTCTCACTGCTGCAGAGGGCGACAGTGTGCAAAAAGTTTTAGCTGAGCAAATTGTTTCTGTGTTTATTTTTCAGAATATGAATTTATTTACTATGAAGACAAATAAAATTGAAATCTGTTCTTTTGTTCTTACTTACTTCTCACTTTCCCTCTATTTTAGGATGAAACTTGTCACAGTGTAATAGTTTATTATGATTAAGGATGTTGCTAAAATGAAAATTCACACACAGTTTGTATTGAAGAAGACCTTAATTGTCATGTGAGATGTTTTTCTCCTTTTTGGTCCATTTAAAGTCTTTGGGGTCACTCAGGCAAGCAGAATATGTGTCAGTTTACTGAGTATGAAGCCTTTTCAGTATAACAGTCCATATTTGTTAGTGACAACTGTAGATCACTGACTGAATCATTTTCATACTTAGACACCTCGTCTGTGAGCGTTTGTTCAACTACTGTACAACAAGGTCATCAATGTGAACAATCAGCACTTCTGAAACTGAACCTCTAACTGCAATGTTAAATTAATTTAATGTCAAGAGTAAACAGATTAAGATGCAACTCAAACATAAAAAGTGCACAGTAATAAAAGTACATTTAACCCTTTGAAAACAATCAGTGATTGATGGTAAAATGTTTCAGGGTTGTGATTCAGTATCTCTGATGTTTCACTGTCCTCTAGTGGTGAAGCTTCAGTGTTGCAGATTCAGGCTTCATCACTGAGGGTATTTAGAGCACTTATTCAGAGCAGCATTTTAAGAACATAAATATAAAATATCCTAGATCAGCACTTTTCTAAATTTGATGTATGTGTGATGCAGTATGATTAATACCATTTAAGCTCTACAACATCGAACATTCACTTCTGTTTATTCCTGTGTAAACTATAGCTATTGAGTAAAGGCAAAATGGTTTAAAATACACACACATGTACATCTCTCTCTTTCTCTCTCTCTCTATATATGTATATGCATCATGGGTGGTGGGGGTGGGGCCTGGCTAGTAAGGTTTGTCCACCCTCCCTCCATGGATTGTAAGAATCATATCGTTATACATGCATATGCATATATGCATAGTTCCATGATGGTACAGCAATGCACTGAGAGTTTCATCTCATCATGATGTTTTAATTCCTTTTGGTAACTAACTGTACTTTGTACTGTAGACCTGGACAACTGTTTTAGCTGTTACAGTTATAACAGTTGCCCCTTCCTGTGAAAACTTATTGTCACAAATTTTATTTTAGCTACTTTCAAAAGTTTCCCTCACTTCATGTTCTGCATTTCTTTGTGGTTTGCACATTTCACTGAGCAGCAACTTGACCAAAAAACTTACAGAGAGGAAATTAACCAAGACAACCACAGACTCTCTAATGATTCATTTACTTCTTCTTTTCCTGGTCAGTAAAACTGCATTAATGTTCACAGGTTCAATACATTCTTGTTCCTTCACTGCACCTTCAGACTGTACGATGTTCTGTCTCAGTGCACAGAGAGATTAACTGTAAACAGCATCTAAAACTGTTTCTTTACACCATATATTCAAAACATGTATACATATATCTTTGGACTTTTTGATGCATGTGTTTTCACCCAGGTATAATTCAGAAATAAAATATAATAGAGTTATAAAGTGCCTAAAAATAAATTAACATGGGGAAAAATAATGTTACAAAACAAATCTGAGTTTTAATGAAAACAACATTGATGTACCACTGATCTGCCACTCTAACCCTAAATGTTTTTCTCATTTTATGTTTTTATTGACATTGTGTTTGATAACACATAAGTGTAAGCTGAAACACTCAGCAGTAATAAATGATAAAATATGATAAACAACTGATAAAATACTGTATTCTAGTTCAGTTTTAGTTAGATTGCTCTGTGTTACAGTGGTACAGGGTCAGAACGACTGGAGAGTGAATTATACTTCTACTCAGATCTGTGCCTTAAAAGGATTGACAGTGGACATAAACTGCACCTACAGATACCCATCCAGAATAAATGATCATGATACTACAGCTGAGAGAAATTTCTGGTTTACTAAAATGAGAGATGTTCAATATGTGGATCTGAGAACAGACTCAGAGTATTCAGGTCGTGTTCAGTATCACTGTGATAAGAACGAACTGTGAGAGAGCGACTCAGCCCAGTATCACTTCACATTCAAAACACAATGGTTTGAATGGAGGAGTAGTTTACCTGGAACAACTCTGACTGTCACAGGTACTGATGAACACAAACACTGACACATTACATTTAAACAAGCTGATTAGAAATGAACGGGGCGACTGGCTGAACTAATGGAGATGAATTTCATTTAATATTGATTGTGACTGAGGGGTTTTCATCATTATGTGCACTCAAGTTTTTGTTAAGTGATCCACCAGTTTCATTAGTCATTTACATGACCTGTCAATTTAACTGTCTGCCTTTGTTTTAGTTATTTGTGATGTACGAATGTCTCTTTTTTTCCTCACAGATCCAAATCTACAAGTGCTGGCGAACAGAGTCTATCAGGATTCTATGTGGGCAGAGCTGAAGTGTCACAGCAGCTGTCTTCTACTTTTTGTTTCTTCCTTCATCTGGTACAAAAATGGATAGAAAATTTAGGGTGAAACATTCTTATAAAAAGTACTTTTCTCCTGCAGACAGCTATTCCTGTGCATTAAAAGGATTTCAGCATCATCCTGCTCCTTCAGTGAATGAATTGCATACTGGCTTCCGAACTAGTTGTGATGTCACAAATTCTGCTTGTAGGTACATGCCTTAAACTGACAGAGAAACTTTCCCTCTTTAGCAGATAAATGTGAAAACAAACTGCACATACATAATTCTGCACGGAGAAGAGAACATCCAAGTGAAATAACAAGAACATTTTTTGACTATGTAGGATTTGTTGGTTTCTGTTTGCAAACACAACATTCAAAGTTGGCCCCTCGTCCCCATCTCAACAACACCAGAGCGAGCTGAGAGCAGAGCGAGAGAAAGAGAGAGCGATAGAGAAAGCAGTGGTGGTCGAGCAAGCTAGAGAGTGTTTTGGATTTCATCTTGTCTGCTGTGGCCTCTCTGCTCTGCATGTGTGTGTAGCTCAGCCCCACCCTTGGTCACACAGACATGGCTGCACCATTGTTGAAAGCATTTAGGGGAAACACTAAAGCACATAAAAAACACAGTGATGTTACCTGGTCGCTACGATTTTATAGAGTCCCTACGTCACACCCTGCATGCTGTTATTGGCTGGGGGCAACATACCCACTGCCCAAAGGTTGACGCCCAGAGACGTCCTGAACACAGCAAAATAATATGAGAAAACAGGCAGATGGCAGGGTCTCTGCAGATAAATACACCACCACACACTTCTAGTGGGTCATAGGTGATGATTGAGAAGGATTACTTTTGTATATACATTTTTTTTTTGAAAATTCTACATAATGTACTTTAAAATGCAACCAATTTGTATCTATTGAGAGTAAAGGTGTGGTCACATTGCATTTACATTGTTTTATTTGTTTTGTTCCCCATTCATGTCCTTTGACACCTGTCTGACAAATTCAAGCATGTGTCTCCTGTTTTGGTGTGATGTCCAGATGGCTCTGGTGGTTTCACAGGTTCACCTTTGTTCAACTTTGAATGGGCAGATGTGCTCGGTCAGCCAATAGCAACACTGCTGCACTGTGTTTGGAAATATTAAAAAGTTATTGCTCTTGTGTGTTTCATCACCATTTTTAGTACATTATCACACTACCAGGCTTCAAACTGTTGCTTCACTTTTATACACTGTTTACAGTGTATAAAGAGCAGAGTGCAGGGACATTTCTGTGAACAGAAATGCCGTGTTACTGCACCTTGTAGGTAGAGTGAGTCATTCTGGAGAAAGACTGTTGATATTTGAACTAAACACCCAAATTTTCCTGCTCCTTCAGAAGTTACTCCCCCCAAATTCATGAATGCACATTGCCAAGGCAACGAACAAAAGAGAAATATGGTGCAATCCAGAGTGATGTTTATTAGCTGTAGAGTCACTTCTGTTCCTCTCACACATTATCATGAATGGGAAAAAAATTCGTCTCAGCCTCCCCACTTCTCATTCTACCCACATTCAGCATCTCTGTCCACAGAAGCAGCCGTCTGTCAGCTGCAGCTCCTGGGGAGCTGAGAGGACAGCGACCAGACAAACTGCCCTCACCAGGCTGACTGACAGCAGACATTTATTGAACCAAAATAGTTTGCATGTTGGCTCCACAGGAAGAAATCAACAGTATTTCTATTTATTGTTTCATTGATGTGGTTAATAAGTTCATACACATATACAGCTGCATATTTGTGTGATTTAAACAGCTGCCTGCTCAGATTATGCTTCACTAAGCATAACAGAAATAGACTCGAAGCATGAAAAAACACGGAGAGTCTCCATGAGATTGTTTTGGATTCAGTGTGGATTGATACGTTTAATAAAATGGAAGCGTATCTTTTTCTATATGAATTGGCCACGGCCTCTCTCTTTCTCTCAAGTTCGCCAGCCCTCCCTCACAATTCAATGCGTGCTGGAGATGGGAGACTGTCATGTCCTCACACAGACAGCTGACTTCCCCCTGATGACTTCCTCCTGATGACTTCCCCCTGTCCTGTGCATGAGCACAGGACAGGACAGCATGAACACAGCCACTGCGTTTACATGCCCATTTACAGTCAGTCAGCACACACACAGAAGGGACAGCTAGTGGACAGTGAGGAGATATTTGCTGAATTTGACAAAAAGTATAGTGGATTAGAATCGCTGACTTTACCTTTAATGTGCAGCTGAAAACTATGTATCTCCAAATTTATTGCTAACTGTTAACTATGAATGAATGGGCTAAGCTGTTTTCAGCATTATGTCAATGCATATTTTTTTACAGGGATTTTTAAATGGTTATTTCACTTAAGATGTAAGATCATAAGAATTTAAATTATGAGCCAACAACTTTTTCAACTTTCAAGTGAACGAGGATGACTTTGGACAAGTGATATGACGAGTGAATGTCAACAATTTCCACGGTCAGGAGTGAACTTTCAATCTCAATATATACACATATTTTCAGGAGATCTGTGTGTTTGTTCTTTACAGCCTCTGTTGATCTCAGTGTCAGACTAATGAGGAAGCTGACCATGCTGGCTTGAAGTGAGACATCAGATACATGCCTTAAATTTCTCTTCTGTTGTGAAATTTTCCCGTCTTGAAGCCTTGTTAGGGTAGGATGCTGTAATGTGAGTAGTTTGCTCTTTTTCTTTCTTTCTATTCTAGTCCATATTGGAAAATTGGAGTTTGCAAAACAACAGAAAGACTCATTTCTTCATTTCAACTCGGGGATGTACAGACATTCAACTGTTCATGCATGTTAATGATGTAATGAGGAAGGAAGCCAGGCCATGTTTCAACAGATATCTGTTTTCTTTCAAGACCACATCCCTCTTTGTTGAAAGCAGCATTGCTTATTGATGTTAATACCTGATATGCAGTATTTCTCATGTACGTTATCTAACTTCTGACATGTTTTTACAGACAGAGATGAGAGGAACAGCGATGAGTTTAACAGCAGCAACAAGTGGATTTTTGGTCTTCCTTCTCGCTGTACCAGGTACTGTACATCTTCATTCATATTTTAGAGTATTTACATTTATTTTGACCAACTTGAGGAGCTTTGGGGAAGGAAGGTATTATGTAGTTGTTGATAATTAGTCCTTAGATCACCAATATAAAATATAAAGTTGGAAATATAGAATTGATTACATTTAAGTAGTTCATGTTATTTTTCAAACCATCTGGTCTTTCTTTAAGCACACAGTAGCCTTAATATAGTCAGTGGATCAATAAATAAAGAATCCCTGATGTCTATTTGTCTTAGTACAAGAGCTCCATTTTGTTTAGTTGGTCAGATTCAATGTACAGCCAGTTGAAAAAAAAACTTGTTCCACCTACCAGAAGACAGACAATGAGGTCAGCTAGATGAACAGTGATGCCGGGTCAAACACTAAGCAAAAAGCCAAGTGGTCAGTAACATTAAGTTCGCACAAGAGGATGTCAGGAACAACAGCTTGGCCTTTTTGGACAGTGCCGTACATGTTGAAGAGGACAGGCACCTCCACAGTAGAGTATACAGGAAACCCACACACACAGTTGACTGTCACCACCCACTAGAGCATAAGCTAGGAGTTATCAGAACCCTGCACCACCGAGCTGATAATGTACCAACAGGTGCCCAGGCCCAAGAGAAGGAACACAAACACCTGAAGGATGCACTTAAAGCCCGTGGATACCCTAACTGGACCTTTGAGATCCAGGAAAAACACCAACACTATGGGTGGTGAAGAAAAGAAGAATAAACATAACATCATCTGCTCTAAACTGGCTACCATGCCAATACAGAGAGAGAGAGAGAGAGAGCACCATGTGTTGAAAAAGTGAAATATTCATATATATATTTACAAGACATCACATATTGATGATGTATATTTTAATCCTTCATTTACATGTTTCAGTGTTCTACATTTCTCTCTAGTTTCATACTCCTGACCTGACCACAGACAAGAAACAGACAAAGGAAACAGTCAATTTTTTCACACACTCTACCCTTCTAACAATTAATATTCTGCTTCTTATTTGCCTCAGTAAAGTACACTTTACAGTAGCATGTTACAGTCTCCCAAAAGATATGTTGGTAATACTGTATGTTTTATTGACTTCAAGGTCAATAAAAGGCACAAGGTTGTTGGGAGCCTAACAAGTTTTGCAAAAATATAGTTTGTAGGTTTTTATACTAATACCTATGCATACACACTATTCTTCCAAATAACATTCAAGCCTTTCTTCTGAATCTGATTGTGGGTTCTGATGTGCTCTGTGTTACAGTGGTACAGGGTCAGAATGACTGGAGAGTGACTTACACTTCTACATGGATTTGTGCCTTGAAAGGATCAACAGTGAACATACGCTGCACCTACAGATACCCATCCAGAGTAAATGACAATGACTATACAGTTGAAGAAACATTCTGGTTTACTAAAGAGAGTAATGGTGTGTATGTGGATCTGAGAACAGATCCGGAGTATGCAGGTCGTGTGCATTATCACAGTGATAAGAACGACTGTACTCTGACAATCACAGATCTGAGAGAGAGCGACTCAGCTGAGTACAAGTTCAGGTTCATAACAAACCAACCAGGATGGAGCTTTACTGGTTCACCTGGAGTCATCTTAATTGTTACAGGTAACATTTTTGTTATGTTATATGTTTTGTTATCACTTTGGAGGTTAGCTCCAAATGTTCAAAACAATAAGTCAACTCCTGCACACTGTCAGCACTTATGGAGAATATATGAAAAAGCTATGTTTGGGGTTGGCTGATTCTTTTGTGGATGCATGTACTGTATGTATATATATATATATATATATATATATATATATATATATATATATTTAAAATCTCACTATCCGATTGGCATAATGAGTGTGTACTACAGCTATGAATATTTGATGTTTACAGTTCTATTTTTAAGTATCACTCAGTGGCTACTGTTAAAATGTTGCCTGCAACCTGTAAGCAAGCAGGGAAAACACAGAGCTTCATCAACCACTGTCTCTGCAGCACCATGGTGCACAATTGGTGACCAAAACTGGGTGCCCGTGGAAGGTGGAGCAGCATCCTCACTACACCAAGCAATACATCTCCTAACCAAATGAGTAGGCCTAACGTTATTGCAAACACTTTGCAACCTGACCCCAGTGATGTTGGACAGTTTTCCATGGGTGTACAATTAATGGTAATGTTCATATTAATGTGAATAAATTAATTCTGGTTAGATAGCTGACTTGCTAGTTTAGTCTAGTTTAGTTTAGCAGTTTACTAAAGTTGCATAACCGCAGGCAGCTGGGAACTACTTTCTTGTAAATTACTCTTAATGCAATTGTTATTTAATAAAACTGTTTTTATTTGATTGTGTCTATAATTTCTATATTGTAATATTTGGTAACAGTTTTTAAAAAAAGCAATATCTCACTCCTGGTGGTGGTATATTGCGATTATGTCACAGCGAAGGGGGTTGTTGGCCCAACATGCAACGCCCCTTACCTGTGATATAATATACCACCACCAGGAGTGAGATAATACTTAAATATAGTATATATATATACGCATGCCTGTTTTCATTTGCTATGTGAAATGCCTGATGAAAGTTGCTGGACTGAAAGGTAGCTATTTGATAAATTTAACCATAAGTGTTAACAGTGTGCAGGATTTGATTTTTGTTTTGAACTACTGCTTCATCTCCTACACATCTGTCTATCCACATGTGTTTACAGGTCTCTTTTTTTGCATAGTTCCAAATGTTCAACATTAAGGAAACACTAATGTGAATCTATGTGTGTCTGTTATAGTGTACATTAACAGTTTAGGCTAAAATTATATTTCTGTTCTCTCTTCACATATACAGATCTCCAGGTGCAGGTGGTGAAGAGATCACGATTTTCTAGCTGGACAGACCTGAACTGTCACAGTATTTGTCTACCTGATCATGCCTCCTACATCTGGTACAAGAATGGACAGAAGACTCAGATAAAGACATCTACTTATTCAGACTACATTGGTCCTCCAGACAGCTATTCCTGTGCTGTAAATGGATATGAGCATCACTCTGCTCCCTCAGTGTGTGAGTTTTCTCCATTTTCCACTAACATAACATCATCAAGTGGAGCCTTTTAGTTAAGTAACTGTACAATTACTTCATGTATCTTTAATATGGGCAGCCCCATCCACAGCAATACAACAAGCACTGAATTACTGTAATGAAGGCCATTGTTTTCATAGTGATGATCAAACCTATTTCATTTTTCAGGTGTCTCTGGTCAATCCTGCAACAGAGTGATTTACACCGATCAAAGCATTTGTGCCTTCAGAGGCTCATCAGTGGACATTTCTTGCACATACAACAGTAATGAACCCATCACATCAAAATTCTGGTTCAATCCTGAACGTAGTCGTAGGTGGAGGTATTCCTCACAGCCTGAGGACCTTAGTGAAGACTCCCAGTATGCAGGTCATGTTCAGGTCATTGAAACAGAGAGAGGACGCTCCACTCTGAGAATCTCTGACCTGAGAGAAAGTGATTCAGCCCAGTATCACTTCACATTCAAAACACAATGGTTTGAATGGGGGAGTAGTTTACCTGGAACAACTCTGACTGTTACAGGTACTGATGAACACAAACTGATGATGAAGTTAATGTATCAGAAGTTAACATAATGTTGAAATATTTGTATTCATCATGCAATTGTGTGCTTGCTAATAGATAATTTGGATAATCCCTATATCTTGATAAAATAAAATAAAACTTTACGAATCCAGAAGATTTCTAAAGCAATAAATGATCAAAAAAAATCAGAAGCACACAGTTAAGGTAAAGTTTAACCATTGAAAATAGCAAAAGGCAAAATTATATTGAATATATTATGGGTAAGGTTGAGGGGAAGTTAAACATAAAGGGCAATGTTAAGTAAGAATCAATTGCAATTTGAAACAATTATTGAGTATAAACACATGGATAAGAAAATCTGATTAAAGGACGTTGAGAGAGGATGTTCAGTCTCCGCAGTCTTTGATGTTAAACTCATCTCGTCTGGCCAGAAGTGGACAGAGTCATGCTGGCAACTCTGTAAGTTATTTACACTTCATTTTTTTCATTTCTGTTTCTTGTTCACAGATCCAGATGTACAGGTGCAGGTGTTCTTGTCTTCTACTGGTCCGAAGCTGATTTGTCTCAGCAGCTGTCTTCTTCCTGGTCGTTCTTCCTGCATCTGGTACAAAAATGAGGAGAAAATTCAAGAAGAAACATCTCCTTCTTATAGAGGATCTATTGATCCAGCAGCCAGATATTCTTGTGCGCTTAAAGGACACCGCTCTCTTCCAGTGTGTAAGTGTACTCCATTGTTTCACTAACAAAATGTCATCTGGTGGAAACTTGAACTCAAAAGGGTTGGATAGAGTATAACATCAATTAGAGTGTATACAGTAATTAAATATTCTCCTTTGAGCCAGTCACATTCATAAATTCTTAACACCTCTGTTTCTCAAATAAACCTTTTGAGATCAACTATAATGACATTTAAAATGAGTGATCACAGAGAAAGTCAGAGGAGGGAAAAGGTTGTCATATTCAAGTACAGGATCTGCAAAAGCATCATGGAAATCAACTGCAAACTGTGGAGTATTTATGCTGGTAATACACTAAAAATGTCGGCAAAGACACTCTGTTTTTCTAGTGGACATTGAAACAGTTGTGAGTGAGCTGGAGCATGACGCAGCTGGATCCTGTAGATTTATTGCATATAGTTACAGTATGTAGCCACAGCGTTGAAATTTGTATTTGGAGATACAGAAACCTAGTTACCATATTTTTGTGGGTGTAATAATTAAGTTTGTGCAGCAATTGATGATATTGTAGTAAGTAAAAGTACAGCACATTACACTAGAAGTGAAAATTAAAGGTATCCAATTTAGTTTTTGTCCATCAGTTGCATTGCAGAGCATATGTGCATGAGAAAAAAAGGTTGCAGCCATGATAACTTTTCAGAATTGTAAAATTCAATTCACTGCTGTGCAGTGTTTTTTCTGATGAGCCTTTAAATACAATAATCTGTTACTCCAACCGAAATTGCTGGATCACATTTCATTGTCTCACCGGCACTTTAAACAACACAAACACACTTGTATCATTTTACACAGAGCTGTTTTTAGACTGAATGTAGCTCCTGTATGTTGCAGAACAATGAAAAATATTGAAAATATGAAAAAAATATTGTGTGTGCCACAGCTTAATGAGAACAGGAATACAGTACATACTTACTCAACTCAAATCCTGTTTGCTTTTCTAGCTCATGCACAGTTATCATGCTTGTAGTGCATACAGCATTTTGGGCTGCACGTGGACGTCCACAGAGGCGTCTGCATGGACCCTTGCAGCCACAGAAAGTATGAATTGGCCTTAACACACTGGTATAAAAGACAGTGAGGACCTGGGACAGCTCCAGTATCAGCACTCAGCGCTGTTCACTTTTCATTTTCAATTAATTAATTAATTTCATGAGCAAATCAAAAAGTTTATGTTCAATAATAACACACTCTTATGTTAACACTTGCTCATATAATGTCTTCCAGATGCTCCGAAAGTTCCCTTAGTGTTGAAGAGTTTCCCTGGTAACATTATGGAGGGCAGCTCAGTGTCTCTGACCTGCAGCAGTGATGCTAACCCAGCAGCTAAGTTCACCTGGTACAAGATGAACCAAACACTGCTCAGGAATGAACCACAGCTGATTTTCAACAACATCCAGTCCTCTGACTCTGGAGAGTATTACTGTACAGCTGAGAATGAGCTGGGGAAGAGGACATCTGAATATGTCTTTATTGATGTGAGATGTGAGTGAAATTGCTTTTTAAATGCAACAAATAGATTAAATCTGTCAGATTTATTGCATCTGGTAACAAAGTCTGCTGCTAGTTCACCGAGCAGCTCCAGCAGATGTTGAAGAGGCAGTTTTAATCACTAGTATCATTCATATTTACTCTGCTATTCAGGATATTCAAACCATCAAATTCATCATTCCTCCAACGTTTCAGATGTTGCTACACACTTACATACTAATTATTGAAATAGAATATTTTCCACAGTTGTAACACATCCTCAATTCATGATAATCTATGTTAATACATTTCTTCCAGATGCTCCAAAGCTTTCCTCTGTGTCAGTGAATCCCTCTGGTGAGATAGTGGAGGGCAGTTCAGTGACTCTGACCTGTAGCAGTGATGCTAACCCAGCAGCTAATTATACCTGGTACAAGGAGAACCAAACACTGCTTCATGGGCCAGAAAACATTTATCATTTCACCTCCATCAGCTCTGAGGACAGCGGGATCTACCACTGCAAGTCTGAGAATCAGTATGGACAGATCAACTCTTCATCTCTATCCTTAGATGTCCAGTGTAAGTACATAAGAAGACACAATATATTTGAACATACTGATGGTGTGTGTAAAATTAGAGTTTGGACCAGTGGTTAAACCTACTAACTGACAATGCCACAGTTAGTGTAACTCAATCTCAGTTAGTTACAACAGCTCGATGGTCTAATGCAAATTAGGGAGTGTGTTGTCAGAGACATACAGCAAAGCCCTTTTCAGACATAACATTCAGCAAGCTGCTGAGCTTTATGTCATTCCAACATTGGTGGCTTTTACGTTAATGCTCCTTACAGCCTCAATCAGACATGACAGGACATTTACGTAAAGAGACAATGCTTGTGCGATATTTGGTGCCAGGTGCACAAAAGGGAGCAGAGAAAAAGAGGGAGAGTGATAAGTTAAAAATGTGAAAAGGCAAAGAAGGGGAGAATTGTGTTCGTTCACAGGCTGCATCACTGATGGATTTTAAATGGATTTTGCTGTTGAATCTTTAATTAATGACCATCGTGAGTGTGTGGTTCTGCTCCCAGAAACGGTCTAATTTGCCTTTATTTACTGCATAATCAGATCTGTAGACAGATGTTAATGAGTTGTATTTTTATACATATTGTCCTTCAGATGCTCCAAAGCTTCCCTCTGTGTCAGTGAGTCCCTCTGGTGAGATAGTAGAGGGTAGTTCAGTGAATCTGACCTGTAGCAGTGATGCTAACCCAGCAGCTAATTATACCTGGTACAAGGAGAATAAAGACTCACCAAAAGCATCAGGACAGATCTTCACCATCATTCACTTCAAACCTGAGCACAGTGGGAATTATTACTGTGAAGCCCAGAACAGAAGAGGACGTCATAACTCCACCTTATATCTGACATTAGTGGGAGGTAAGTTGTGTGCATTTACAGTACACTTAACCTGACCATGTCCCAACCCTATCCAAAGGAAAGCTGCCTCTCCCCTATTGTACAATAAGTGTTTTTAACATAAAGCGGACTTAATATTTTCTAACCTAATACTGGTGGGTGATAAAAACCTCAATAAGCAAGTGGAGAAACATAGCAAATGCAGAAGCTTCCAGACAGGGCACCATGGGTCACTGGATGGTTTCTTGAGTATCTAAATGATGTCAATCATATGCTATGACCATCAAAGTCACCAGATCTCCTGCGTGAGATTTCGTAGTGATGTATTAAACTGGAATTATTTAAATGTCCTGTAATTCCCAAATAAACTGTCAGTATTTCCTTCAGATTCAGCTGCATATAAATTAGCAGCTATTGGAACAATCACTGCTCTTCTCCTGGCTATTACACTTCTTGCTGTCTTCCTATGGATTAGGTGAGCAATACTGTATCACTACTATGTTCACTAATACATCTATAATTTTGGAATCTTTGTCCTTATTCAATTAATTAATTAATCTCATTGTTCATTTGCCTATCCAGAAGAAATAGGAGCTTCACACAACAGTCTGAGCCTGGAGGGAGTACGGACAACAGAGCACAGGTAAGGAGGAAGAGGTCAAGTTTTTCAGTGCAAAAGAGAACTTATAAATCTTTGAAAAACACTTTTTGCTCCATGTTATTTGTCTTTCTTTATCCAAATTTATACTAAACTAACGAACAGAACTTCAAACTATGTTCTTGTAAAATGACCAAAAAGTTGAATAACCGTCTCCCTAAAGGTCAGAGAAACGTGGGAAAACCTTTAGTCGTCACTCCAAAGCAGTGCAGCTTGATCACACTGTGAGACTTGTTCACCATCAATCGATATGGAGTTTTGGTGACCAAAGACAACCTGAGGCAAACTTCTGACAGAGTCAGAAATGAAAGATTCAGTCCTCACAATGTGACTGCAGCTTCAACCCACGACTACAAAGAAATCAATTAGACTAAAAGATGAAATGACACAGAATACACTGGCAGTTGTGCAGTTTTTAATAAAGTTTAGGGGAAAAACACACTCGTTCTCGCAGTGGTAGTAGAAGCTTTAGGAGTGGAGGAAGGGTTGCTACCTAGTAACTTGTTAGTGTACACATCTTTTGTGTGGCTGCAGGGAGAACTAATGGTCCCTGTCATGAATGTTGGTCATACAGATGTGTGCTTGTATGCTATGCACTTGCCTGGCATGCATGAATGTAGCGGATGTGGTAGCTGGGGGTGTCAGCCCTGTAGCATTTCAGGAGGCAGGGCCACAGGAAATGGAGGTTTCTGTGTACATGCAGGAGGCCACAGTGGGGCCACAGTGGGGCAGCCATCAGCACGTTTCCATTTGATTTCAACTATCCTCATTCAGATGAGCAGCAGTTAGCTCAGGTGAGGAATTTACTGGTTGAAAACTCAGATGTGTTTGCCGGGAGTGATAGTGAGTTGTTCAGCATCAAGGTCATACAGTAGAGATTTCCCTGTTAGAGAACACACCAATGAAGCAGAAAAAGGCCCCTCATGCCTCTGTCAACCATACAGGCACAGTTTCTGGGTAGAAACAAATGTGCTGGCCAAAAATCTGACCCACAGCAAGGTAGAAGCCGATGGGGTGACAGAAATTTTGGGGTGGCATCTAGGGTGGCCAATCAGATTGTAGGGTGGCACTGGACACTCCGGCCCCGACCCCTTTGAAACCGCGCATGGTGGCCAGTAAGGATTGCACCAACAAAAACAATGATCTCAAACCTCAGGATCGCAGTTGTTTACATCAGCAAAGCAATGATTAGTTCCAAATTAACAACATCAAACGCTGTGCCAAGAAACCCTCAGTAGCCTATCTGGTAAAGTAATTGTACAGTCCCTAGAATTAGAGATCAACCTCTTGTATGTGTGTTGTTTTCCCATCAGCTAGGCATGGGTCCAGTGAATGACTCCCCGTCAGCTGCAACACAAAGTGAAATGGCAGGACAGCAGGATGACCTTAACTACGCCAGCATCAGCTTCTCTCAGGACCAGCCAGATGCTCTCTACTCCAACATCAGACCAGCTCAGCGCCCCAGACAAACAGAGGAAGAGGAGCAGGATGATGTTGAGTACAGTGATATCAAATTTGACAGTGCCAGTAGTGCACCAGGGTGAGCAGCTCCTCTCACACGAAAATCTTTATCGCTACACAATTTAAAAATGTACATATTGATTGATAAACTGTCACTCAGAATGGTTTATTTTTCCTTCACAGAACAAGACAACAAGAAGCTGGGGATGAATTATTTGCACTATATAGCACAGTCAACAAAAAACATGTGAATACAACATGAATTTGCTGTCTGTTATTTATACATGGATTTTTCTGGGACATTGTTTATGCAGGTAGCAGCACTGAGTTCAGAAATACAGTTACTGAGACAGACAGGAAAGGACAGACCTGGCCAAGAATGCATCAAGGTAGCCATAAAAACCAAAATCGCCATAAAAATGAAAACATATAAACAAAAGCAGTTTATGTAGGATGAGTAAAGACTTTTTTTGTTGTTTACTTTAAGGGCTCACAAAAAATCTGGTATGTAGCCATGCTGAAAGTTGTAATTTTTAATGTCATTTTTTATAGACAGATACCACAATGGGTAAGTGAGCATTTCCAATTTGGGTGAACTGTCCCTTTAACACAGGTATGGCTGTTATGTTGTTGAGATTCTACTGAAACTTTACTGAAGAAAATTCCACAAATTGTAAATACTGTATATCAGCACGTAACTGTGCATGATTTATGTGTATTGAAAGAGACAAATACAAAATACATAATAAAATACACTTGTGTGACATTTGTCAAAAGCATATTTTACTCTATTTATTTGTAAATATTCTGGCATACTCAAATCTCTGAAGCTTCCCTGAACTACTCAGTCCAATGTTTAAGTTAAAGTCCAACAGAAATTAAATGGCATTTTCTATTATCTGCCACAGCATACTAATATTCTGTGTATCACTGCTCAAAAGAATTAGAAACCAAAAGACAGAATTTCATGATGGCGCCCCCTAGTTTGCATCCATTTGATGAAATACTGATTGTTTGTCATTTACTTGGATGGAGAACGTACCATACAGAAAATCAAATCTTGCATAAAGTGATAAGGTGTTGTTCTGCAGAGCAGACGGTCACACTGAGCCTGATAGCATCCTGCGACACAACACAAGAGCCACAGACACTTAACAACAACCCACACTAGCTTTTCTTCTTCTTATCTAACTTACAAACATGAACACACATCTCCTCCTGCACCTTTGTTTTCTGAATGAACCACCAAACAAAAAGTTACACAGCTGCAATATATCTAGCAGCATGTAAACATACCTGCAAATGTCAATTTGGTCTTTTTATATGCTGGTGTGGTTCTTATTCTTCAATACCACTGCCTGCTGTCACATTGTCTGCATTATATAATAATTAAAATAATAGTATTGTTTCTGTATGTCTGTCTTTACCCTCCTGTGTCAGATTTGTTGGGAATTAGAACCTGAGAAACTGAAAAAGATGCCAAACAGACTTATCTATGACTCACTAGCCTGACTTCAGTGGCGGGTAGTACACATGATAATACCTGCTGTCATCAGGACATGACCGTTTTGGTGGTGGGAGAATATAGTACCCTGCACTACTTTTGCTTACATATTGTTTTATTTGACAGGCATTTCAGTTTAAAAATGCAATTTCTTATAGCACAATGTTGTTACTGTAGATACATCCTGAATTTAAAACTATAGTAGACCCCTCTCCAATACACCTCTCATGCAAAGGTGTTGTTAGTTAATGTTATGCAATATGCCACAACATGTGGTTGGATGGGCTACATGGGCATTTGGCATGCCTGCTGCGTATGCACTGACCGCAGTGGAAAGTTATCGTTCAGTGTAACTTCTATCTCTATTCTAGCAGAGTACAAAGGTTGATTGATGTGGCTGGTATACTTCCTGTGTGTTCTTCCAAAACAGGTTTTAACATATCTGAAGTCACAGAGAGAGAGATGAGAGGAGCAGTTTTGAGTTTAACTGCATGAGCAAGTGGATTTGGTGTCTTTCTTCTCTCTGTGTCAGGTATTGTATATTTACATTTACATTGTAGGGAATTTAGCACACTTATACAGAGCAGCATAAATAAATTTTAAGAAAGTAAATAAGTACTCCAGATTTACCTCTAGATTTTGATGTATGATGTGAAGCTGTGTGAATTTAACCCTTATAGACCCACCATAGACCCATTTTTGCCTTTTTTAGGGGGGGACAGGGGACCTTTAGGGGAAGATAGCAGGTCAGCAATATATGCCACATAGAAGTGGTATACATCATCTGAAAGCTGGGAACCTAAAGATTATTTTAGATGCAGCTCAGCACTGTGTGTCAAGTTTTTCTAGTCATAAATCTGTAATGAACATTATGTTTTGGTTAGGTGTCTGTTCAAATTTTGAAAGTTTAGAGTGTATAAGGGCTTAGAACATTATGATGGAAGTATATCATGGCCATTCCAATGCTCAATTATGTCTCATACGTTGTTGCAGCAATTTCTGGGCTGATACCATTTGTTATAAAGACTCGGTGTAAAATGTAACCATTTCTGACCACACGAGAATCAATAAAATGGTCAAAAATCCCTCCTAAATATCACATTAAGACATCAAGACTTAAAGGGACACCACAGAAAAAATCATGCTGTGATTTGGTATAGAAAATTTTGACATTTGTAGATATCTGTATGAATTGCATTTCTTAGCGATTGGATGGCAAGCACTTCTGATCTGGAAATTGCTGCCCCCCCCCACCACCACCTTATTGTCATCCTCTAAATGACCCAGGTCTCTATTGGTGGTCATGGGTTCATGAGGCTTTGAGGCTTTTTCCTTCGCCAAAATTTAGCCTAACTTTGGAGTGTTATTTAGCCCCCCTTCCGACAAGCTAGCATAACATGGGCGGTATTGGTTGGTACCTATGGATGCCTTAGGTTGCCTAGTTTCATATGATACTAGTATCTTCATTTTAGCTTTAAAACTGAGTTGACTACAGCCTCTGAAAGACAGTAATGTCGACCAAGAGCGCAGACGCCCCTGCAGGTCTCTGAGGTTTAAAGGCCTACAAAACCAAATATTTATTAAATCTTTTTTTCTGTTTATATATTTTTCTGTGATACAGTTTTTTTGTATCACATTGCCTATTCAAGACTTGATTGTGGTGATAACTGAAGTCCTCAGATTTATGTTTTCACACATTTCTCTGTATTTCTCCTTTTACCTGAACACTGTAGACAGATTGAAATAATGTGTGCTGTTAACAACAGCGGGATCTATAAATGAATGCTCTTCTCTAGAATAACTAAGTTTCCCAGAAAGTCTTGTGTTATGGACCACTAATTTCTGTCTGCAGCTACTTTCATCTCAATGAAGTCATGTTTCGGGTAGGGGTATATGTGTTGCACAGTGGGCTTCTTTTATTACTTTCTTAACTCAGTTTGATATTTTCTTGCTGAGAGCAGTAGTCTGTCTTTTTGTGGTTGATTACTCATAGCTGCTGTGAATCGTCCCCCACACCTCAGTGTTCTACACTTCCTGTGTCTTTCACAACCACTGGCCACAAAGTGAACACAGAGGAAACAAACAAAAAAAAGAAAAGTTAAATCTTTTATCTTATCTTGTTACATTCTCTACACTGATATGTAAAACTACATTTATTTTAACAGGTTTGGTGTATTCCTGTTCTTTCACTGCACATTCAGACTGTATGAAGTCCTGCCTTAGTGAACATAGAGATTAACTGTGGAAAGGACGTTTACACTTTCCAACAATCCTTTTAACTGTAAATCAGTATAACTGAGTAAAATATCTTGTATTTAGATTTTCCCTGTCTGAGTTTACCCAGGTTTAATTCCAAAAACATAAAAGATGTAAAACCTCATTTTTAACATCATGCTCTGGTGGGTGGGTGACGTACTGCGAGTTGGGCGGTGCTTGGTTTTTGCTCTGCTGTGGCGGCCGTGGTACAAATGATCCCATTTTACAGCTAAACAGTACACTATGTATGTTTCTGAACACATTTGAGGTGAGAAAGCCAACGCAGTAACAGAATCTTGATTCATATTTGATCAGAACTGCCTAGTTTGACAGTTTGAATTTCGTGAGCTGGCTATGTTGTGCTGGATAGACATAGAGTTGTGATTATACAAATTCAGATACGGCAATGGGTTTGTCAACTCGCCATTCCATATCCATTATGCACCACACAGCTGGATATCCTGCTCCCCATAGAAAATTAATGGGATCTGTTGACTTGACATCCGTCCATGGATTTGGTGTGTCTGCACCATTAGATAAAAATGTCTCATTATTTCTCTTTTCTCTTTAAATTATGAACAGGTCAAAACACTGGTCTTTTATTCTCTCTAACATAGGTTATATCAAGTCTTTGCAAAACAGTAAAACTTGGTTGTGACTTCTGCCTTTGCTGGCAATTGGCACATCATGCATGTTCATAATGATAAAAAAGAGGAAGGAAATCAAGGCAACACAGGTTTATTTGTATAGCACATTTCAACAACAAGGCAATTCAAGTGCTTTACATAGAGCATAAAAGGCATCAAGACAGAATATAAAAGCAACACATGTAAAAAGACATTTAAATACGATTGAAAAGAGTTAAATTTGGAAATAAAAATAAGCTAAAAAAGAATAAGAGATAAAACAGGAGAATAAAAGTTACAGTGCAGTGTAAAATATTAACCCTCAAATTTGGTTTAATAAAAGGCAGTGGCAAACAGAAAAGTCTTCAGCTGTGATTTAAAAGAACTGAGAGTTGCAGCAGACCAACAGTTTCCTGGGAGTTTGTTCCAGATATGTGGAGCATAAAAACTGAACACTACTTCTTCATGTTTAGTTTTTACTCTGGGGACAGAAAGCAGACCTGTCCCAGACAACCTGAGAGGTCTAGATGATTCATGATGTAGCAGCGGATCAGAAATGTATTTTAACCCTAAACCATTCAGCGCTTTATAAATCAACAGCAGTATTTTAAAATCAATTCTTTGACAGACAGGAAGCCAGTGTAAAGATCTGAGAACTGGAGTGATATGATCCACTTTCTTAGTCTTAGTGAGGACTCGAGCAGCAGCGTTCTGAATCAGCTGCAGCTGTCTGATCGATCTTTTAGGGAGACCTGTGAAGACAGTGTTGTCGAGTCTACTGAAGATAAATGTATGGACAAGTTTTTCCATAAGTCCTTTAATTCTTGATATATTCTTCAGGTGACAGTAGGCTGACTCTGTAATTGTCTTAATGTGGCTGTTGAAATTCAGGTCTGAGTACAAGACTACACCAATATTTCTGGCTTGGTTTGTGGTTCATCATCAATTGAAGCTGAGTGCTGAGTTTTAATCATTCTTCCTTGGCTCCAAAAACAAGTCATCTAATTTAAGCCTCATATATGACTTCTGCTTACAGTTCACAGAGGACAGGCATCTCAACAGACAACGTCATTCTCTGTTGTAAGTAGAATAGTTTACTGATATGACTATTACATGGTTTGTACATTATGTGATGTATTTTATGTCTCTGAAGCCTCACAGAGAGATGAGAGGAGCAGCTATGAGTTTAACAGCAGCAGCGAGTGGATTTGTTGTCTTCCTTCTCTCTGTGTCAGGTACTGTATATCTACATTTACATTGTAGGACATTTAACACACTTATTCAGAGCAGCATGAAGTGATTTTGAGAAAGTAAATATAAAATATCCCAGATCAGCACTTTTCTAGGTTTGATGTATGTGTGATGCAGTATGATGAATAACTTTTAAACTCTACAACACCAAACATTCACTTCTGTTTATTCCTGTGTAAAATATAGCTGTTGAATGAAGACAAAAATAATACCAGTAACAGCCCCTCCCTATAAAAGTGAATATCCACCTGTGTCATTTTCGCCACTTTTAACAGTTTCTCTCAATTCATATTCTGTGTTTCTCTGTAGTTTACAAACTTAATTCAACAGCAACTTGACCAGAGAACTAACAGAAGAAACTAACCAAGAAAAACACAGACTCTTTAATTATTCATTTTCTTCTTTTCCTGTTCACTAAAACTACATTAATGTTCACAGCTACATTCTTGTTCCTTCACTGCACCTTCAGACTGTCCGATGTTCTGTCTCAGTGCACAGAAAGATTAACTGTAAACAGCATCTAAAACTGTTTCTTTACATTATAAATTCAGTTATAAGTTAGTTATAAAGTGCCTAAAAAGCAGTTTAATGAATTTTAATGAAGTGAAAACAACATAGGTTGTATTACCGGCAAGCTCTCAAAACAGTTAGTTAAATTGTCATTGTATCAATCAGTCATTTTATATTTGAAGGACTTTGTGTTTGATAACATATAAATTACACTTTTCAGGCGTTTAGCTTCAGCTTTTCAAAAAACACAACAAACAAGCAGAGCAAGAAGATAAAATCATAATGGTACCATTATCGACTTTGTCTTATTCACTGATTCTTAGCTTGATGTGCTCTGTGTTACAGTGGTACAGGGTCAGAATGACTGGGGAGTGACTTACACTTCTACTCAGATTTGTGCCTTAAAAGGATCAACAGTGGACATAAACTGCACCTACAGATACCCATCCAGAATAAATGACCATGATAATACAGTTGAGAAAACATTCTGGTTTACAAAGGAGAGTAATGATGTGTATGTGGATCTGAGAACAGATCTGGTGTATTCAGGTCGTGTTCAATATCACTGTGATAAGAACGACTGCACTCTGAGAATCACAGACCTGAGAGAGAGCGACTCAGCTGAGTACAAGTTCATGTTCATAACAAACCAACCAGGAGGGAGATTTACTGGTTCACCTGGAGTCACTTTGACTGTCACAGGTAACAATTTCATCTGAAGATTTAATAATTTAATAAATTAATCCAAACGGTGGACACAAGTGTACGTGTGTGTGCTTGTATGTGTGAATGTTGACAGTTAAGTTTAACTTTCTTTTCTTTACTTTTTTTTTTTCTTTATTCATATATGCAGATCTCCAGGTGCAGGTGAGCAGATTAATTATCAACCAGGATTATCCCCTGGCAGAGCTGAAGTGTCACAGCAGCTGTCATCTACCTGATGGTTCTTCCTACATCTGGAACAAGAATGGACGGCACATTTGGGGACAAACATCTAATTCTTATTCAGGCGAATTTTATTCTGCATACAGCTATTCCTGTGCTGTGAAAGGACATGAGAAATTCCCCTCTCCTTTACTGTGTGAGTTTACATCACAGTCTTTTACACTATCTAGTGGAGTGTTTTAGCTAATGTATCATAACCAATCCAATCACCAGAACAAAACTTTGGCATTGAAACATCTGTAAACCACAGAAACGTTGAATATATACGTTTCAACACGTGTAATACGTATCATATCAACATTTCTACAAACGTAGCATATTAACATTTCTACCCATTGAATAATGATGTTTTATGATGTGACAACACTGTGATTAAGGTCTGGTTAGGTTTAGGCACAAAGACCACTTGGTTAGGGTTAGGGAAAGATCATGGTTTGGGTTCAAATAAAATAACAAATAAAATAAAAACAGCCAATGTCCCACTAAAAACACCCGGTTTTCTCGCCAGAAAAATGACTGCAAATGTCCTGATGTCTTGCTAAAAACACCTGCTTTTGTCGGTTGAAATGGGAAGCGGGCATTGGTTTCGAGGTGGTCTCTGCTGATTTCCAACTTACTGTCAAGAAACTTACAAACCAACCACCGACCCCTCCTCCTCCTAATAGGGAAGTCAGCTCATATAGATTGCATGTGAACTACGTCACTTTAGAAATGTTGATATGATACGTTTTGTAGAAATGTTAATATGCTACGAATTACACGTGCTGAAACGTAAATGTTCAACGTTTCTGTGGTTTGCTGGCAACCAGGCTGTCATAACTGAATGTGCACACATGCACAATGCTTAATGTCGGAGACATCAAGCCTCATGCTTTTTCAGCATTAACATGTTCTGTTGCACCTGCAGGGGGATGAACACAATGGAACCATCTGCCCTCTGATTGGACAGATTGACTTGGCGTTTGACCAATCAGATTCACATGTAAAAACAGGGTCAAAATTTCAACTTACAGTTCATACAACCTTGTAGTTTGTACTTTTAACTTCAATGTCGCACACACAGGTAGGAAATTTGTGTGTCCGTCTCTCAGACTTTGTAAAACCTCACTGTTGAAAAAAATCCTGTGCAAATTATAATTACACATCAACAAAATATTTCTACAGCTACAAAATCTTTTTACACGTGTGCAAGTTATATCTGTATGCACAAAAGTTTTTCACACATGGCATTACTCCTTTCAGTTAAGAATGTACTTGAATAAACTGTACAATATGTTAGTAATATAATTTTTGCATTTTTTCCTTTAAAGAGCAACTTACCAGCTGAAACCTTGTCTCCACTGCCCTCCAGTGGTTTAACCTCTGATGCAGAAGTGCACTCCAGGGTGTGTCAGTACAATGTGACAACACTGTTTGATGTGGTGACAGGTGCAACAGAACACGCTAATGCTGAAAAAGCTTGAGGCTTGATGTCTCCAATATTAAGCATTATGTGTGCATGACTGTTCCTGTATGTGTTTTTATCCATGTAGCCTATAGCTGTCAGACATTATCAAATATGCATGTCAGTGGTGCTTCAAAGGTTGTATTGATGTTGGGATACCTACAGCAGTATCCCAAGAGCTTAATGGGACCAGTCCAGAGAGGGAGGTGATATCACCCATATTTAAGACACATTCAGTTATGGTACATCAGCTAACCATTTCACAAGCTCAGAATATTTATTACCATTATTTGATTCCATAAATATACACATACAGGAACTGTTGCACCTGTCACCACATCAAACAGTGTTGTCACAGTGTACTGACACACCCAGGAGTGCACTTCTGCGTCAGAGTTTAAACCACTGGAGGGCAGTAGAGACAAGGTTTCAGCTGGTGTTAAGTTACTCTTTAAAGGAAAAAATGCACTGTGAAATGTATGTAGTTCAGTTCTATAGTTTATTCAAGAGCATTCTTAACTAAAAGGAGTAATGCCAAATACTACATTTCCCAGAGTGCTATAAGATCATTTGATACTCTACAGTATACATGGCTCCACATCTCATGGTTATACATTTCCTTTATCAAATTATATCTCGATTAACTTTCAACTTTTACTGTATTGATTCACACCTGAACAACATTGTATTATTGATTTCATTTTGTGGTACTCAAGTGTAAAACACTCTTTATGTTTGTCCTTGTGTTGGTGCCATAAGCTTCATAAATTAGTCTCATGTCCTTCTTGGAGGTGGAAAGAAGGAGGCCCATGCAGTATCTTAGCAGTTATCTTCATAACATATGAATTACATTAATCATTAACAGACTTTAATAGATTAAAGTCTGTTCTCTGATGTTGTTATGAGTCTCGTTGTGGATTCTGTTGTGTTCTGTGTTACAGTGGGTCACTGGGGAGTGATGTACTCTTCTACTCAGATCTGTGCCTTCAAAGGATCAACAGTGTACATAAGCTGCACCTACAGATGCCCATCCAGAATAGATAACCTTGATATTACAGTTGACAAAACTTTATGGTTCACTAAAATGGATGGTAATCAATATTTGGATCTGAGAACAGACTCAGAGTATTCAGGTCGTGTTCAGTATCACTGTGATAAGAACGACTGCACTCTGAGAATCACAGACCTCAGAGAGAGCGACTCAGCTGAGTACAAGTTCAGGTTCATAACAAACCAACCAAAAGGGAAATATTCTGCCTCACCTGGAGTCACTTTGACTGTAACAGGTAACGTTTTCATTTTAAATGGAGCAAAACATTAGTTCAGGCAGAGCACAGAGCTTTACCAGCTGCTTGGCTACCAGCTGACTGTTAATGGTCATCATATTCATAGAAGTGGACAGTGCTTCCATTATAAGCTGACACTTCTTACTATTACTTTGCTTACATGCTAATGCTGACACCATCTGCTGCCCCAATCTCCTCATTATGTATTATGCTTTTGCTATTCTTTATTTCTCTCACATCTAATGTTCATCTATGTGATTATTAAGGTTATTTAGCAGAATCTTCATTACTGCTTGGATTCTCTGAGAGCTCCCTCAAAGAGCAGGTTCTTTTCCATCAAATCTAACTTTATAACCATTTTCTATAAATGGTTGATTCCTTGATGTTGTGATCAGTTAGATTCAGATGTTTCAGATCATTTAGGAAATGTTACTGTGAACATGTGAATATTTGCTTGTATGTGCTGTATGTTGACAGTTAATTCTGAAATGACATTTCTGTTTGTTGTTCACAGATCCAGACTTCCAAGTGCATGTTAGAAAATCTTCCCCCAACCAGCATCCCACCTGGACAGAGCTGACATGTCACAGCAATTGTCAGCTGCTTGTTCATCATTACTACATCTGGTACAAGAATGGCCAGCTAATGGAGGGAAAAAAAGTTTATTTTCATCCGCACCCAATTAATCCTGAGGACGAGTATTCTTGTGCTCTATCAGGATATGAGTCTTTCCGCTCTCCTTCAGTGTGTGAGTTTTCTCTACAATGTTCCACTAACACATCAAGTGAAAACTTTGACCCACATAGTCTACAACAAGTCAGACCCAGTTTTAACTCTTACATTTTTTCATTTATACTTTGTACTTTTATCAACATAACTATTTTACTCAGACCAAAATGTGGTGTCAATTGTTTTTTTAATAACATGTTGGCTCGTGCTAAGGTGTGTAAGTGTAGTCAAGTGCAGGACACACAATACAAGCAACGTGATGTCACAGCAGGATTTATAGAACAAGACAAGAAAGATGTGTGACAGCAAGGCAGGTAGAGCTATCTGAAACTACAGGGCCAATAACACAGCAAGCAGAATCTGAACACACACACACACACACACACACACACACACACACACACACACACACACACACTCACTTACTCACTCACACATGTACACACATACGTACAAGGATGTTGGACTTGTCAAACATTTCTGATCATGTCTATCATCTGACATATGACAACATATTCTATTCTTCAAGTTAATGTGTGTCTGTATCTCCCACAGATGCTCCAAAGCTTCCCTCTGTGTCAGTGAGTCCTTCTGGTGAGATAGTGGAGGGCAGTTCAGTGACTCTAACCTGTAGCAGTGATGCTAACCCAGCAGCAAAATACACCTGGTACAAGAAGAATGTAAATCCAGACCTTCAACCTCTCAGTAAAGGACCACAGCTTGACTTCAGCTCCATCCAGTCCTCTGACTCTGGAGAGTATTACTGTACAGCTGAGAACCAGCTGGGGAAGAGGACATCTGAATACATCTTTATAGATGTGGAATGTGAGTAAATCTGCTCATTTAAAAAAAAAAACAAAGCTGTTGGGCAAACATTTCTGATCATGTCTGCTTTCTTCAGCTCTGCCTGCTTCACATTCAGTCTGCTGCTGTGGTTCACTGAGCAGCTCCAATACAACATGTTGTACTAATGCAACCCTTCCTCATTTTATAGTTCATTCATTGTCATACATTTCCTCCAGATGCTCCAAAGCTTCCCTCTGTGTCAGTGAGTCCCTCTGGTGAGATAGTGGAGGGCAGTTCAGTGAATCTGACCTGTAGCAGTGATGCTAACCCAGCAGCTAATTATATCTGGTACAAGGAGAATGAAGACTCACCAAAAGCATCAGCACAGATCTTCACCATCACTGATGTCAGACCTGAACACAGTGGGAATTATTACTGTGAAGCCCAGAACAGAAGAGGACATCATAACTCCAACTTATATCTGACTGTTGGATCAGGTAAGTTATGCTCATTGACCTTCAGACACACACACACACACACACACACACACACACACACACACACACACACACACACACACACACACACACACACACACACCTGTATACTACATTTATTGATGAGCCATATCTCCTTTCTGTTGCTCTCAATTTTTAGGGAAATCAGTATTTATAATAAATATCATCAGGTTGATTCTGGTGGTCCTGATGCTGATTCCTCTGCTTCTCTTGAGTCTATGGGCAAGGTAAAATGATAAAGAAGAAATTTGTTCTTTTATTTTCTTATTAAAACATTTTCACAGTTTTTAAGTCATGAATTTCATTTAGTTAAATATTTCTTGTATTTGTTGGATTCAATCCAGGAAGAAGAAAACTCTGAGCTCCACCACCGAACTGAATGAACCTGTAGAGACTATAGAGGTGAGAGAGAGACCTTATTGACAGAATTTACCCTAAAATACAGTTATGATCACTTGACTCATAAATGCACTCAAACACATTTATATTGTCAGCATGAAGCTATATTTAAAATACAACTCGCAGAGTAGAAACTTGTGATGTATTTAACCTGAACACAACTTTAGCATTAAATAATTCAGTTTTAAACATGATTTAATACATCGTTAATTTAATCTAATTATATGCAAGTTTCATGAATGAGGTCCATTAATCTTCATTTTGACATCTCTCCCCATCAGTTGGACTCTTCTCCTGTGTGTGAGAACGTCTCAGACTTTTAGGTTGTCGCTGCAGCACAGACAGAAGACACAGAGGAGCAGGAAGACGTGGAGTAAAGTCCAGTCGGGCTGGAGCATCATGAAAGGAAAAAAAAACAAAAACAGGCCAATATCAGATTCATAGTTACAGTTATGAGAAGTAACTCACCTAAATTTCATGTGATTTTGCTGTGATGCAGTTGAACCAGAGGCTGGACTCATCTGATGGAAGCAGAAAGTAGTACAACAGTGAAATATGACAGTGGAGAGAGAGGCTGTAGAGGATGATGTGGACGTTTTCATGTTCAGTTTTCAGCAGCAGCAGCAGGTAGAAGTGAGCAGCACAGACAGTCAGTAACAGCATGTAGCAGAAACTTTGAGAAGAATGTGCTGATGGCAGCTTGAACTGAATCATGTCAATGTGTCAAACATGATTGATTATTTAGATCAGTTGAATGTCAGGTGGTGTGAGACTCAGTTGACTTATAATTTAAAGAATGTTTGTGAATGTTCTGTCTGAACTAATGCAAGCTTATTTTTTTCTCTGTAGAGTTCTTATATTACAGATATTTAGGATTAGAGCTGTTTTGCAAATTATTATTTTGAATGTATAAATACTGTAATTAATCGTTTTTGAGGAATCCTGATTATCTTCTTGTGCAGTATACTGTATATTTTCACACATGGAACATGATATCAGTTCTGTCACACTTTGTTGAATGTCACACTATCCAGATATTGCAGTGGTTGATTCACAATAAACAGACAGCTTGCACAACAACTCTGTAGTTGGAAACATGATTTCAGTTCCCTCTCAGTGCTGCAGGGGGCGACAGCGTGCAGAAAGTTTCAGCTTTAAATAAACTGTTTTTATGTTTGTTTTTCAGAATATGAATTTATTTACCAGCTGTGAAGACAAATAAGATTTAAATTTGTTCCCTTGTGCTGACTTTTTTTCTCACTTTCCCTCTATTTTAGGATGAAACAGTCTAATAGTTTATTCTGATTAAGGATGTTGCTAAAATGACGATTCACAGACACAGTTTGTACTGAAGAAGACCTTAATTGTCATGTGAGATGTTTATCTCCTTTTCGGTCCATTTAAACTCTTTGGGGTCACTCAGGGAAGCAGAATGTGTGGCAGTTTGGTGAGCATGAAGCCTTTTCAGTATAACCGTCCATATTTGTTAGTGACATCTGTAGATCACTGACTGAATCAATTTCATACTTAGACACCTCAACTGTGAGCATTTGTTCAATTACTGTACAACAACATCAACAATGTGAACAATTAAGACTTCTAAAATTGAATCTCTAAATGAAATGCTTAATGAGTGGATCTACACAGTCTCTGAATGTCCTCCCTGGAATTCCGTCTGGACCGGCGGCTTTCCTGGGGTTCACACTGCGGAGCACTATCCTGACATCATCTGTGCTGACAGTAAGTGACCGGCTGTTAGTAGTTGGTGGCAGTGCTGTCCCTATCTCTGCCTCATTCACCTCATTCACTTCAAAGCGGGAGAAGAAGTGGTTGAGTTCCTCTGCTAATGAGCCGCTGCCGCTGGTGGTTTATTTTATTTGCATCACTGAAATGACCTTCACACTAAATGCTAGTCATACTCAAATTAAATGTCTTGGTGGTTCACTGAACAAAGTTATACTGGCTTCCCCTCATTGTTCATAAATGTTAATAAGAGACAAAATAAATGTGCATTTAAAAGCATTAAATATGGACAACAAAGTGTATCTGTGCTCTTTTGTTTTCTCAACAAACTTCTCACAAATAAATTGTAAACATTAATCATGTAAATGTTTGCCCTTGTGATGTGTATCGCATAGTGATTTCAAAACATTTAAAATCTCAATCAATCAAAAAAGAACTGCAGTTGTTCAACTAAAGAGTGAAAAGCTGCACTGATCAAAAGTTTGCTCTTTGTCTAGAAACATTAACAGGTTCATTACAGTTAATGCAGACTGCAGCTTCTATTAATGACGACCACAGTTGGTAAGTTCATGTTTACACTTTAAAGATTTTATTCAAAGTCCAATCAGCATTTTACACATGAATCTTGCTCCATGGTATGTTTTCATGTTTATGTTAATGTTATTATTTTATCTATAATGTATTGTTATTCCCACTCTACTGTATTGAGCAGAGACTTGCCACTATCATCATTAAACACCAACTCAAATGCAACAGCCATGTAGTAAGAATGTAAGAAGACGTACAAAGACATCAACAAGATCAACCTCAAAAACGTTGCACATTGACCCAATAAACTGGGAGGAAATTGCACAAAACAGAACAATATGGAGAAACAGAGTCCTTGCAAGAGCTGCACTTCATGAGAAAGATCTCTGACAGACTGCCAGAGATGAGTGGCAACAAAGAAAGGAGAGACTCTCCACCAAGCAGTCCCATCCACCCCCATCCACCAGCAGCACCATGCATCTATGCTCATACTGTCATAAAGTCTGTGGTACTAGTATTGGCCTCTTCAGCCATGTAAAGACCCACAAACCTCAGGAGGACAAACCATACTCAACCCCGAATGATGGCTGATGATGATGACTATATTGTGCTCTATACTTCTTTTATATGTTACGTGATCTTTTGATGCTTTTATGTTTAGGTGCAGATGCAAGACAATTTTCCACTCTGGTCGACAATTAAGTCTATTTAATTATATTAGAGCACAATCCCAACCAAAACAAATTCAAAATGATTTACACGGTAGTAGTAAATTATAAATTAGTAAATAAATAAATAAGTTATAACAGAAAAAAACCACACGTCTGACTACATCTGTACTCCTGCTCTAAGCATTGCAAAACCAAATAATTAAACTACAGAGTGCTTTTGCTGCAAATTGTACTTTATTTCATATTTTATTTTTCATCCATTTTTCGCACCTGTTTTTATTTTAAAATACTGATGACAAACATTCATAAAAAAAAACAACACTGATAATCTTTTAGTCTAACAATGCAGCAATGCCTCCTTCTAATGCAGTGCATCATTTTAAAATCATGTTGATGTAAGGGTCATTTTCATTGCCTCAACAGACACTAGAAAATGTTGCATGTAGGAGCTTTGTTAATTTGTGCACCTCTAGCAGACGGTTGAGATAATACGGACACTTACAAAAAACATGGGAGATTAAAAATGTCCTAAATTTTCTCTTTTTCCTTTAAATTTTGATCTCTTGTGTCAGAGGGGTTTTGCTTTGGCCAGGCCACATAACAATTCTGACTCTTGAACTTATAGATTATAATATGAAGCTCATATATAAACAACAACCTGGTCATTTCCTCTTATCTAACAAATTTACAGGCATCATGCATAATGAAGTTGGGCATACGTGCCGAATGTTAACAGACTGATCTCTGTCATCTGTTTATAGACCACATGAGGAACAGACAAGGCAACATCTTTCTATGTTCTATGTAGAATAGTTTATTCATAGGAGTTGGCTATTTCTTGTTCCAGTATTCATTTGTTGTTGTATTGTGTCTGAAGCCAGATAGAGACACAAGAGGAATAGCTATGAGTTTAACAGCAGCAGCCAGTGGATTTGTTGTCTTCCTTCTCTGTTTGCCAGGTACTGTATATCTACATTTACTTTGTATGGTATTTATCAAACTTACTCAGAGAAGCCTGAAGTGGGTTTAACAAAAAACAAATTCCATATCATTTTCTTTTACTCGAGACTGACTATTGATATGATGGATACCTTTAAAAACCTGCATCTAATATTTATTAACAGACATCTTGAGTTTAAATCCTAGTTTTCTGTGTTATCACATGTTTAACACAGAGTAGTTTTTAATCCACACATGCATCACTCTGTATTCTTTTACCTGAACATTGGAAATTGAAGTTTTGTACAGTTTAAGACAGTAAGTGTAATGGAGATGAAAATAAAATATACCAGAATTGATAAATATTGTAGAGTTTGTCTCTGTGTAGACTTGTCTGATTCCAGATAGTATCACCATAATACTTCAGCCAACCATCCTTGACCCAGGACTGTCAAACTACTGTATGTTTCACAGTCTTGGATCACCATCTACCTTAATTGAACTGAGGAGCTCATAGAATTTGTTACATGGAGACAAAAAACATGATTTTCTTCAAACAAGAAAGATCTTTTGTTTAGGTCAAAGTAATGTGGGGGGTCCCAAAACTTGGAGAAAAAAGTACAAAAAGAGAGAGAGAGACAATGATTTTCAGGACTTTCCTTTAAAATTATTTAAAAGTGAGTGTTTCTCATTTTCTTTAAATCAGTTTTTCTTTTACTATCATACACCTGTAATAACCAAGTTCAGTGTGTTAGTGTGATAGTTCCATGTTGTGCAGGGTCAACGGTAATTTTTCTTTGTATTATCTGTTCACATACTTCAGTGTTTTGCATTTCTCTGCAGTTTCCTCTTACACTTAGCAGTAACCTGACCACAGAGTGAACAGAGAGGAAATACATTTTGAAAAAGCAACCTGAACCTGACTTGCACTTCAGTAGACTGAAATATAAATTCATGTGAATCCTATTCAGAAATTTAAACATTACACCTTTTTTGGGCATGTGTATATCTAAAAGAAAAATGTCCACCTGTCCGGACATCCAAAGGAAGCCAAGGCCAGATGTACAAACCAAACCTGAAATTTGATGACCTTGTAAAAAGTCCATACAGATGCTTAAAATGTTTTGAACCTTTCTTGCATGTCTGTATGTGTCCAAAAATGGTTCATTCATTATATTTTACCTTTTCTATTACACCCACACACATCCAAAATGTTCTCTAAACAAATGTCTAGATATTAAACCTACTGTATATTGGACAACCACAGACAAACAAAAAGGGGTTCTAGCCAGACGATGAATGTGTTAACATGTGACTTTTGTGTTAATATGTGTTTTGAATTTGTTTTGGGAAAATGTGTTGGTACTGAGATTTTGGTTGTTTTACTGACTAAAGTGGGATGAAACAAGCTTTTACTTGAGAAATGTAGACAACTTCTTGACCTCTTGAAATGAAGCACTTCCACAAAATATTCAACTCTGTCCTTTGTTTATATGAATCTGATTGTGGTTTCTGATGTGCTCTGTGTTACAGTGGTACAGGGTCAGAATGACTGGGGAGTGACTTACACTTCTACTAAGATCTGTGCCTTAAAAGGATCAACAGTGGACATAAACTGCACCTACAGATACCCTTCCACAGTAAAGGGCACTTCTACTGTAGTTAAGGAAACATTCTGGTTCACTAGATCGCCTAATTATAAATATGTGGATCTGAGAACAGACTCAGAGTATGCAGGTCGTGTTCAGTATCACTGTGATAAGAACAACTGCACTCTGAGAATCACAGACCTGAGAGAGAGTGACCCAGCTCTGTACAAGTTCAGGTTCATAACAAACCAACGAGGAGGGAAATATATTGGTAAACCTGGAGTCACTTTGTTTGTAACAGGTAACATTTTAACATGAAGATTTAATATTTTCTCCCCCAAATGGTCAAATTCTGCAGACAGTTTTTCCTGTGCTGTGAAAGGACATGAGGATTTCCACTCTCCTTTTAGAGTGCGAGTTCAGTCCACAGTCTTCCACTAACATGCTGCCATCTGGTGGAGCCTGTAAACTGTTGCATCAATGACTGTTTGATAATTAGTGGCAGCTAGTCAAGAGTGAACTTTTGCAAAGTTTGAAGAATTTCAGATGATTAGAGTCAATAGGTTTATATATTCAACCTTCCGTTTGGGAGTTATGATGTGACAGATGGGAAAATTACACATTGATCGTTTAATCCAGATAGTAAACCAGAATCATGTATTTGGTCTTTGCTAACAGTACTCCTGATTTGGAAACTATTAGCATGTTTCATCATAAGGGAGAAGAAGCTTTTGCTATGATTTCTCTTATTGATTTTATGAATATAATATAGTCTCCTGAGTATCTAACACAGTGGTTGCCAATATGGAGATGGGGACCCCAAAAAATAGATAACAAGATAAAAATATGGTGTTGTGAGATTATTAAATATTATGTATATAAATATTATTACTCAATAAGGATTATTCAAACACATATTTAGGTTTCTCTTTGTTTCTGCAAGCGATGACATTTTGTGTACTTCCTCACATCCAGCTGTCAAGGTGCAGGTGACCAGAATAACAGTCCATCAGTCTCATTCTGAGGCAGAGCTGAAATGTCTCAGCAGTTGCAGTCCAGCTGGTTCTCTTTCCTACGTTTGGTTCAAGAATGGACAGAAATTTCTGAGAGAAACTTATACAGGCCAGTTTTATCCTGCAGACAACATCTCCTGTGCTTTAAAAGGATACGAGGATTACCGCTCTCCTACACTGTGTGAGTTTACTTCACTGTCTCTAACTAAAAGTCATTTTTTTAAACTAAAATAATGAGAGACAACGTAGATTCTAACATGTGAGAATAAGCCTCCTTTACCCACTTTATATCTAATATTGCTTCTTACATTTTATCAATTATTCAACCTCTGTATATGTAAATTCAGTTCCACTGTGAAAACTTGTCATTTTTTAAAAAACAAAAAACAAACAATGTTTTTGCCTCCAGATGCTCCAATAGTTCCTTCAGTGTTGGTGACTCCGTCTGGAGAAATCATCGAGGGCAGTTCAGTGAATCTGACCTGTAGCAGTGATGCTAACATAGCAGCTAATTATGCCTGGTACAAGAAGAATATAAATCCACACCTTCAACCTCTCATTAAAGAACCACAGCTTGTCTTCAGCTCCATCCAGTCTTCTGACTCTGGAGAATATTATTGTACAATTGAGACCCAGCTGGGGAAGAAGACATCTGAATACATCTTTATTAATGTGACATGTGAGTGAAACAGAGTATTTTAAATTAAACAAAGATATACTTGTTAATGTTGCTATGGCAGGTTACTGAATATCTCCAGTATTTATGAGAATGAGAATTTACAATTAACATCCGAATTTTCCCTGATGCCCACTGCTGTCACACAGTCATTGGTATTACCTGGTACCATATGTGGCATTAAAGCAGCACATCCTCATTTCATAGTTAATTCATATCACCACGTCTCCTCTAGATGCTCCAAAGCTTCCCTCTGTGTCAGTGAGTCCATCCGGTCAGATAGTGGAGGGCAGTTCAGTGACTCTGAACTGTAGCAGTGATGCTAACCCAGCAGCTAATTACACCTGGTACAAGGAGAACCAAACACTGTTTCATGGACCAGAGGGAAGTTATAATTTCACCTCCATCAGCTCTGAGGACAGAGGGATGTACTACTGCAAGTCTGAGAATCAATATGGATGGATCAACTCTTCATCTCTCTTCATAGATGTCCTGTGTAAGTAGTAAAGTGTAAATCCAACACTTTAAGTCAACATGGTACTTTTTGTGATAATAATCTATGAGGCCCCCAATCCAAAATGTCCTAGACACTCTCCTGAGCTCTGACTGAGCTACATCAAAAGGAAATATATGCCCTTTAATAGCTTACTTATTTAGACTTTTTAAACTATTCTCTCTATGGTGTTCAAGACATTTTAGGACTTGTTTTTTGATCAGTCTAATTGACATTGCCTCAGTGCTCTTTCTTGATTTCTTACATTTTCTGGAACATCTTTCAATAGTTCTCAGACACACAATGTGGACTTGCTTTTGACTGCAGTTTATTTTTGTAGATGGAGAAAACTGAACCTGGCACAGCAGTCAGTGAGAGCTTTTTCAGTGAAAAAAATGATCACATTTGAAGTTTACACAAAGCCATGTTAAAAGCAAATACAATGACCTGACATACAATACATCATACTATCCTGCATGTTAATATTAATGAATGTTTTTGATACATATTGTTCACCAGATGCTCCAAAGCTTCCCTCTGTGTCAGTAAGTCCCTCTGGTCAGATAGTGGAGGGCAGTTTAGTGACTCTGACCTGTAGCAGTGATGCTAACCCAGCAGCCAATTATACCTGGTACAAGGAGAATGAAGACTCACCAAAAGCATCAGGACAGATCTTCACCATCACTGATGTCAGACCTGAACACAGTGGGAATTATTCTTGTGAAGTCCAGAACATCAGGGGACGTCAAAGCGTGACCATACATCTGACTGTGGCAGGTGGGTTTTTCCACTGCATCTGATGTGATGGGGAGGTGGGGGGCTCAACCTTGACCTGTACTTTTGCATACACATAGTTATTCTGTGCAATGGGGGATTCAAAAATTAACACACAATGCATAATTCTTCTCCAGTAGACCATATTTGTTCATCAAATGTTTTCAGCTATCTGTCCCCCATCAGGATGGTGCCCGAGGACACTTGTATTCCTCTTAAATAAGAGGAATAGATGTCTATGTCAAACATAGTCAAAACTTCACCTCAAAAACCAGGCCTTCACTCTGCTCTGAACACTCCAATCAGATTTTAGTACTGTTGAATCTTGGAGCTCTCTCTTATGACTTACAGTAAAAGACTTTTTTGTCAATCTATGGGGCCAGTGGGCCCAAATATCCTGTAACACCCAAATTAAATTTCAGTGTTATCTTTTGATTTCCATTTGCCAGGAGCATGGAAATTAATAGCTGTTGGAACAATCGCTGCTATTTTACTTGTTGTCCTACTCATCTCAGTTGCACTATGCATTAGGTGAGCAGTACATCATTCTCAATAGAAAAATCTTTGAAAAGCATTTCAAGTCATTTCAATCAGTCAATTTAATAATTAATTTATTCGTCCTTTTTTCATTTATTTTCCAAACCAGAGCCTCTAAGCAACCATCTAAGCCTGTAGAGACACTGGACAACAGTGCAAAGGTGAGGAAGATCAGTCCCAGTACAAAATATGGTTCCACGATTCAGCTCTTATTGTAAAGACAGTCTCTCAGTCTTTTGAATTTGACTTACAGAGACAAAACACACTCAGAAATATCCTCAGGAACATAACAATATAGCACTTAGTTTAGAACTGGACAGGACAACATATGAGTACTTGTTTTTTTTAATAGGTTACCCGAATCTGATTCATACTGTTCTTCTGAGAGCTAAAAGTTTGATTTTATTTCCCCTTGCAGTGAGGGTCAATACAGGAAAAAAAACATCACTTGGCACAACTAAGAAAAATAATTGACAATAGTTGGACTGATATCATGAAGCTAAATAACCCAGAGTTCAACATTGCTTTTAGTAAAAATCCTACCTACTGTCACTTTAAATTAAAGAAGCATTGAGCTCAGTTTGTCGAATGGTCGCCTACTCAACAAGTAATTTTATCTGTCCATTGTCTACAGACACAACCAGCAGAGCAGCAGGATGCTCTTACATATACCACTGTTCACTTCTCTAAGAAACAGGTAGATCCTCTCTACTCCAATATCAGCCCAGCTCAGCCCCAAAGACACAAGGGGGAGGAAGAGGTGAAGGATGTTGTGTATGCTACTGTCAAACTGAACGGTGGCAATGCTGCCCTGAGGTGAGTGCCTCTTTACACAGGAACAGTATCCTCAGTTGGTGTTTGATTGAGTGTCTTGGCCTTTTCTGTTCAAAACTGTGCACAAATTTGGAATTGGCCAGAACTTTATCAGGTGGATTCAGCTGCTGTATTGTGTACCACAGAGGATGATTCAGGATAATTGTCCCATTTGTATGTCATCAGTTTGACCTTGAGAAAGGAACATGCCTTTTGTCACAACTTAATGTTGATCGTTAAATGATTGACACAAGTGAAACACAGTGATGTACATATCAAAGAAATAGTTAAAAATAACATTTATAAAGAATTCCTTTAATCCTCATCATACCAACATATTTAACATCAATGGGGGTCCCTTGGGACCCTCAGAATAGACTACTGTAAGAAACAACCGACATAGCAAAATATATTTCAAAACTTATTTCTTCTCATAACATTATTAGTTATGTATTTAATGCCATCTGAAAAAAACAGATTATTATTATTTTAGGAAAGTAACAGTTAATTTGCAAATTGTATAAAATTAAAATTTAGGGGCATCAACAGAGCACATGAGGAAATCTGTGTCTGTTGCATCTGTGTCTGTCTCCTTCAAAATGACTGACGGAGTGCCCCCACCCACCCCTAATAGGGTGTGAAATAAGGACCCATGGCAAACATGAACCCAATAAATAGTTCCATCTATTAAAACTGCATAGGTGGTATTGGGTGCTTTTGACTGGGGTCCACCAGAACCCCAATACATTGGTATTTTTAAAAGCAAAACAGAAACAGAAAACAATGATATGAAGTCATTCGGAACCAATTAAAATCACTAAAATAATTGGAATGATAGAATAAAGCACTTGTGAGATATGACAAAAAGTACATCTCCAGGGTCTGCAGGTACCCCAGTCGGTAGGATTAGGGTTAATGCTGATGATGTGTTATATAATCTATCATGGTTTATTGTTTCTGTAACTGATGGCCACATTTGGTACCTTTTAGGATAGAAAGTCGATGTTAGCAAAACTGAAGCCTTTAAATTCACATACAGTATCACACCTGAGATTAAAGATGTGCTCTTGTTCAAGTTATCATATCTATGGAACCTAATACATGGGCTGTGCTTCCTCTTACACTGTTGCATAAAATAAAATGTTGAATGTGTCGCCATAGCTGCTATTTCTCTTTTTGACTTCCCCCCTTTTGCCATCAAAAAATCTTCACATCTTGTCAGTTAAGGTTATTGACAATCTGGATTACCTGTGTACTGCAATGGCCATGGTGTGAAGATCTACAGTCCTTGAAGATGAAAAATTATTTGGAATTATATTATCATATAATAATAACTATATATTATTATTATTAGAATTATACTGTTTTTAGTAGGATATTCCCACTGTGTATCTTTGCTGAGCTGCAATGGAGGGATTTTACCACACAGAGGGAATTAGCCAAGTCAAGTTTTACATAAATTTTGGCTAAACTGTACAATGTATATTCAGGTGAAAAGCAGACTGTAGATTTTGTCTCACATCTCTTACACTGGTGTTGCTCTACAGAGGTATCATTTCACAGTTGGTATGAAGAAGAGGAATGACCACAGTGACCACTAACTCAATGTATGAGCATTTGAGTGTTGTAATAAGAAAGCTTAAAATTTTAGTTTATTTACATTTTTAGTTGCATGTTTGATAAAGAGTTTGAGTTGAGTTTTATAATAACTGTAAATTAATTAACAACTAATTTTAATAACTAATTTTGTCATTTTATAACATATGTTTAGATTGTTCTCATTTGTTTTTTCCCCCCTCACAGAAACAGAAGTCAGGAAACTGTGGAGGATCCAGCTGCGTTGTATAGCACAGTCAACAAAACCCCTAAATAACATGGAGAATTTTTTCTTAATTTGTATTAAACCAGTTTTTGTTTCTCAGAACAGACCTGTCCAGGAATAGAGACATACTGTATGTGGACAATACATTTATATCTCTAATGTAAATATACACATTTAAATAGAACAAACAACAGTAGTCAGAGTTTGTTTTTTTCTCATGACTGCACTCATGATTTATTGCATACATGTAACATGTTTTTAAGCCACTTGGATCTTAGTCGCTTGGTGCCATAACAGGAGCCCTAATATCATTTGCCGGACTGCACGCTCGAGCCAGAACAACCACTACGTGGAATTGAAGCCAGAGTGGACTCCCTTTTGTAATTCATGCAAATCAAGCAGACATTTTCTATATAATCTCTAGAGCTGCAACTATTATTAGATTAAGTTATTAGATAGAAAATTAATCTGCAACTATTTTGATAATTGAATAATCATTTCAATCATTTTTAAAGCAAACTTGCCCAAAATTTACTGGTTTCAGCTTCTCAAATTCTTTGTTATGACAAAGAAACCCAGATTTAAGGAGCTCTGTTGTCACTTTCAAACTAAATCTTAAGACACATCTTTTTACCATTGCTATCTCCTGAAGTGTTTTTACCCCACAGTTGTTTTATCTTGTCTTATTCTTAATTTTAATGTAATTCTATCTTGTTTTATATTTACCTTGTTTTTATTGTTTTATCATGAATGCTATGCTTTTCTGCTTTTATATTAAACAAATGTTTTGCATTTTATGCATGAAATTTGCTGTATGAATAAACTTTATCATTATTATTGTTATATATGATAGTAAACTGAATATCTTTGGTTTTTGGACAAAACTTTGACTTTTGAGAAACAAAATGACAAAATGATTAATTAAGAAAATAACCAGCAGATTCATTGATAATGAAAATAATTGTTTTTTTTCTGCCCCAAAAATGAGAGCTGTATCAAGCATCTGACAGGAACAATATCACTGAATACTGATAGGATGAAATGGTGGACCTTAGAGGACAAAAACATCCCCTTCCTAAAACTAATATAAACAAATAATTTTAACCAACATCAGTCCTGATCATTACCAGCAAATATACATTCACTTTCATAATTTCAACCCTTTAAATGCCACACACACACACACACACAAACACACACACATGACCACGGGTCCGTTTCACAAAGCGGGTTTAGTGAAAACTCAGAGTTTGTTAACCCTGAAATGAGGGAAACTCTGAGTTTTCCGTTTCAAAAAGGGAGGTAACTCAAACCAGAGAAAGAGGGATAACTCTAGCCTGTTTCACAGAGAGGGGTAATTTAAACTCTCGGTCAGTTACCGTAGTAACAGACTCTATGAACCTAACCTGGTCGGGACCAGGTTTTTCTCAATGAACCTCGAGTTTCTCTCAGTCTCCGCCCTCTTTCAGAGCCACACACTCCATTTGATTTCCTCATTCATTCAGTCAGCAGGCGAGTTTTGGCGTAGCCTAGTTCTGCCGTCTATCATTTAAAAAAATCATTAAAAAAATCAGAGTCAGTATATTAGAAGTCCATTAGGCACAGTAGGTGACGACTTTTTCACTAACATGGCATGTCCTTTTGATAACGATCCCGTGGATGAAGGTGCAGCATTACTGCGCAGAGAATTAAATATTCGTTGAGAGATGGTTATCAGACCGCCCATAGATGTTCTAGCATTTCCAGACAATTATCTTTTTGAGCGGTACCGTTTCACGTCACAGTCCATCATCTACATACACAACCAAATCCGTCTTTACATTTGCAACATTACCAATCGTAGTCATGCTCTCACATCCCAACAGATATTGTGTGTTGCGCTGCGTTTCTTTGCAAACGGAAGTTTTTTGTACAATGTCGGAGCCAGCCACTGGCCTTCCTAAATTCTGGCTTAGGGCCAGCTCCTCTGCCTCCGTTAGAGGTGGCGGTGCTGGACCACCACCCGTTTTACGGACATCTGCCTTCTTTCTGTTGGCTGAGTAGTTGTGTTAGTCTGTGTTAGTTTAAATAGGCTTAATTATTTAACAGAACATGATGTAGATGAGAAGACATTTATGTGTGTGAAAAGAAACCAGCATTATGTTGGGGATAAAACAGCTGCTCAGTCAAACAGCCACTTAATATTTACTTTACAATGTAAAACATGATCAAAATGAGGTTCCCCCATGAGATTATTATCGAGGTTTTACTTTTTGTGTTGCACTTCTTTCTGAAAACATGCTCAAACTCGCCGTATGAGCGAATTAAGATTTCTAGCCCTAGTGGGGCGAAAAAAGCAGCCATCCTCTTCCCCGTTGCCATGGTGACTCGTTGAATCGGGGCTCAATTGATGCTGGCTTTTTATAGTTGTGGTGCACGCGCTTAACTCCAGGTGAAACTACTCCGAGTTGATTAAACTGACTCAAATCAGCTGTTCTGGAACCGGAAACTCAGAGTTTTCTATCTCAGAGTAGATCAACTCAGAGTTCAGGATTAGACTCATAGTTTGTTGAACCTGCTTTGTGAAACGGACCCCACATGTGCACGCACACACCAATTTCTCCATACACACAAACACACAAACATACACCACTCTCTGACATCCATATCAACACACACATATCATTTTAGTTGTATACATTTGCTACATGTGCTCCATAATACAGCAGCAAAGCCCCTAGTGGATACCAGGAAATGGCATTTATTTGCTCCATAGGGCAAACATCAGAAAATAGCTCAATCTGCTGGAAAAGAGTGAAAACTACAATGTTGAAGCCAGGGCTCTAGAATAAAAGCCTTATACAATAGAATGCATGATTTTGTGCTGTAATGGTTGTGAGATCAAAAATTAAGGTTTTAATGCTTTTCAATTGGAACATTTTTGTCCTTAAACAGCTGAGTGTCTTTATTTTGATTACATACTTTATTATAAACTTATCATAGGAAATGAGGTTGAACTCCCAAAATCGGACAAAAAAGTCTACACCCATGTCAAATTTCATGCAGTATGCATTAACACAGCCAAAATGATCGCAAAGTTGTAAATTTAAAAGCCAAAAATGTCCTCAGTGAGGCATAAGGGAATCAGTTTGATATTTCCTTGATCAGAATGATTAAAAACTAATGAGCCGATAGACTTACTTTGCATACAATAGATGTATTGGGTTTGACCATTTCTGGGTGTATAGTGTTTATGGTATGATCTGTAGCGGTTTAAGGAGTGACCACCTGAGACCGCCTCATCAGAATATTAGAGACAGCATCATGCACATTCAACTGTGATTGCTAATGTTTCTGTTCTCCACCTGGTCAAGTGTTCAATAAATATTCTCAACATAAGACATCAAAGACTCCTGGTCCCTTTTTCACTGATGAGTTGACCATTGATCAGTGTTTCTCCATAACACTGGCCACAAAGTGAACATAGAGGAAACAAACAAAAAGGAAAAGTCCAATCTTATCTTATCTGCTCTTATGTTATCTTATCTTGTCTTGTCTTGTCTTGTCTTGTCTTGTCTTGTCTTGTCTTGTCTTGTCTTGTCTTCTCTTGTCTTGTCCTGTCCTGTCCTTTCCTGTCCTATCTTGTTGAAAAATTATTTTCACAAGTTTGGTGTATACCTGTTCTTTTGCTGCACATTCAGACTGTATGAAGTCCTACCTTAGTGAACATAGTAAATGGAAATTAACTGTGGAAAGGACATTTACACTTTCCAACATTCCTTTTCACTGTAAATCAGTATAACTGAGGAAATATATTGTATTTAGATTTCTCCCTGTCTGAGTTTACCCAGGTCTAATTCTGAAAACATAAAAGTTGTAAAACTTAACAACTTTTTGTCGTCTATCTGAACTAATGCAAGCTTATTATTTCTCTGTAGAGTTAGTTATATTACAGATATTTAGGATTAGAGCTGCTATGCAAATTATTATTTTAAATGTGTACCTGCTGTAATTAATCGTTTTTGAGGAATCCTGATTATCTTCTTGTGCAGTATACTGTATATTTTCATACATGAAATATGATCTCAGTTCTATCACACTTTGTTGAATGTCACATTATCCAGATATTGCAGTGGCTGATTCACAATAAACAGACAGCTTCCACAACAACTCTGTAGTTGGTAACATGATTTCAGTTCCCTCTCACTGCTGCAGAGGGCGACAGTGTGCAGAAAGTTTCAGCTAAACAAATTGTTTTTATGTCTATTTTTAGAATAAAAATGTATTTACCCGCTGAAGACAAATAAAATTTAAATATGTTCCCTTGTGCTGACTTTTTTCTCAATTTCCCCTGTATTTTAGGATGAAACAGTCTAATAGTTTATTATGATTAAGGATGTTGCTAAAATGAAGATTCACAGACACGGTTTGTATTGAAGAAGACTTTCATTGTCATGTGAGCTGTTTATCACCTTTTCGGTCCATTTAAACTCTTCTGGGTCACTCAGGGAAGCAGAATGTGTTGCAGTTTAGTGAGTATGAAGCCTTTTCAGTACAACAATCCATATTTGTTAGTGACATCTGTAGATCACTGACTGAATCATTTTCATACTTAGACACCTCAACTGTGAGTATTTGTTCAATTACTGTACAACAACATCACCAATGTGAACAATCAACGCTTCCAAAACTGAATCTCTAAATGAAATGCTTAATGAGTGGATCTACACAGTCTCTGAATGTCCTCCCTGGAATTCCGTCTGGACTCGCGGCTTTCCTGGGGTTCACACTGTGGAGCACTATCCTGACATCATCTGTGCTGACAGTAAGTGACCGGCTGTTAGTGGTTGGTAGCAGTACTGTCCCCGTCTCTGCCTCATTCACCTCATTCACTTCAAAGCGGGAGAAGTAGAGTTCCTCTGCTACTGAGCCACTGCTGCTGGTGGTTGGGTATTTGCTGCCTTTGTAGTTTGTGAGATGCTGAATGCCTTGCTATGGACGACAGGGGTCCGCATCACTGAAATGACCTTCACACTAAACACTAGTCATACTCAAATTAAATGTCTTGGTGGTCCACTGAACAAAGTTTTACTGGCTCCCCCTCATTGTTCATAAATGTTAATAAGAGACAAAATAAATGTGCATTTAAAAGCATTAAATATGGACAACAAAGTGTATCTGTGCTCTTTTGTTTTCTCAACAAACTTCTCACAAATAAATTGTAAACATTATGTAAATATTTGCCCTTGTGATGTGTATCGCATAGTGATTTCAAAACATTAAAAATCTCAATCAATCAAAAAAAGAACTGCAGTTCAGCTAAAGAGTGAAAAACTGCACTGATAAAAAGTTTGCTCTCTGTCTAGAAACATTAACAGGTTCATTACAGTTAATCCAGACTGCAGCTTCTATTAATGAGTGACTGATGACCACAGTTGGTAAGTTCATGTTTACACTTCAAAGATTTTATTCAAAGTCCAATCGGCATTTTACACTAAAAAAAAAACGAGTCATGAATCTTGCTCCACGGTATGTTTTAATGTTTATGTTAATGTTAATGTTATTATTTTATCTATAATGTATTGTTATTCCCACTCTCCTGTATTGAGCAGAGACTTGCCACTATCATCATTTAACACCAACTCAGATGTAACAGTCATGTAGTAAGAATGTGAGAGGACGTACAAAGAGAACAACAAGATCAACCTCAAAAAGTTGCAAATTGACAAATTGGGAGGAAATTACACAAAACAGAACAATATGGAGAAACAGAGTCCTTGCAAGAGCTGCACTTCATGAGAAAGATCTCTGACAGACTGCCAGAGACGAGTGGCATCAAAGAAAGGAGAGACTCTCCACCACGCAGTCCCATCCACCTCCATCCACCAGCAGCATGCATCTATGCTCATACTGTCATAAAGTCTGTGGTTCTAGTATTGGCCTCTTCAGCCATGTAAAGACGCACAAACCTCAGGAGGACAAACCATACTCAACCCCGAATGATGGCTGATGATGATAACTATATTGTACTCTATACTTCTTTTATATGTTACGTGATCTTTTGATGCTTTTTATGTTTAGGCACAGAGGTAAGAAAATTTTCCACTCTGGTCGACAATTAAGTCTATTTCATTTTGTTAGAGCACAGTCCTAAACAAAAGCAATTGAAAATGCTTTGCATGATAGCAATAAGTTAGAAATTACTAAATAAATAAGTTATAACAGAAAAAAAACACGTCTGACTACATCTGTACTCCTGCTCTAAGCATTGCAAAACCAAATAGTTAAACTACAGAGTACTTTTGCTGCAAATTGTATTTTAATTTACACACTGGCTTTTCTTCCACAGATTTTTCATCCATTTTTCACACTTGTTTTTATTTTAAAATACTGATGACAAACATTCATAAAAAAAAAAAAAATCTTTTAGTCTCACAATGCAGCAATGCCTCCTTCTAATGCAGTACATCATTTTAAAATCATGTTGACGTAAAGGTCATTTTCATTGCCTCAACAGACACTAGAAAATGTTGCATGTAGGAGCTTTGTTAATTTGTGCACCTCTAGCAGACGGTTGAGATAATACAGACACTTACAAAAAACATGGGAGATTAAAAATGTCCTAAATTTTCTCTTTTTTCTTTAAATTTTGATCTCTTGTGTCAGAGGGGTTTTGCTTTGGCCAGGCCACATAACAATTCTGACTCTTGAACTTATAGATTATAATATGAAGCTCATATATAAACAACAACCTGGTCATTTCCTCTTATCTAACAAATTTACAGGCATCATGCATAATGATGTAAAAAGGAAGGAAGTTGGGCATACGTGCTGAATGTTAACATCTGTCATCTGCTTACAGAGCACATGAGGAACAAACAAGACAAGGCAACATCTTTCTATATTCTATGTAGAATACTTTATTGATAGGAGTGGGCTGTTTCCTGTGTCTCGTAGTCATTTGTTGTTTTATTGCCTCTGAAGCCTAACAGAGAGACAAGAGGAGCAGCTATGAGTTTAACAGCAGCAGCCGGTGGATTTGTTGTCTTCCTTCTCTGTTTGCCAGGTATTGTATATCTACATTTACTTTGTATGGTATTTATCAAACTTACTCAGAGAAGCCTGAAGTGGGTTTAAATCCCATATCATTTTCTTTTACCCGAGACTGACTATTGATATGATGCATACCTTTAAAACCCTGCATCCAATATTCATTCACAGACATCTTGAGTTTAAATCCTAGTTTTCTGTGTTGTCACATGTTTAACACACAGTGGTTTTTAATCCACACATGCATCGCTCTGTATTCTTTTACCTAAACATTGGAAATTGAAGTTTTGTACAGTTTAAGACAGTAAGTGTAATGGAGATGAAAATAAAATATACCAGAATTGATAAATATTGTAGTTTGTCTCTGTGTAGACTTGTCTGATTCCAGATAGTATCACCATAAGACTGCAGCCAACCAGCCTTGACCCAAGACTGTCCAACTACTGTATGTATCACAGTCCTGGATCACCATCTACCTTAATTGAACTGAGGAGCTCATAGAATTTGTTACATGGAGACAAAAAACATGATTTTCTTCAAACAAGAAAGATCTTTTGTTTAGGTCAAAGTAATGCGGGGGTCCCAAAACCTGGAGAAAAAAGTACAAAAAGTATTTGAGAGAGAGACAATGATTTTCAGAACTTTCCTATAAAATTGTTTAAAAGTGAGTGTTTCTCATTCTCTTTAACTCAATTTTTCTTTTATTATCATACACCTGAAAAAAAAACAAGTTCAGTATGTTAGTGTTATAGTTCCATGTTGCGCAGGGTCAACAGTAATTTGCCTTTGTATTATCTCTTTACATACCTCAGTGTTCTGCATTTCTCTGCAGTTTCCTCTTATATCCAGCAGTAACCTGACCACAGAGTGAACAGAGAGGAAATACATTTTGACAAAACACAAACTCTCAAACAGATTGTCTGGCTCTTATTTGTTCTTACATGTTTGTATATGTCCAAAAGTGGTCCATTCATTCCATTTTACCTTTTATATTACACCCACACACATCCAAAATGTGCTCTAAACAAGCATCCATATATTGAACTTAAAGTATATTGGACATCCACAGTTAAACAAAAAGAGTTCTAGCCAGACGATGATGTGTTAAAATGTGACTTTTGTGTTAATAGGTGTTTTGAATTTGTTTTGTGAAAATGTGTGGGCACTGAGGTTTTTATTGTCTTACTGACTAAAGTGGGATGAAACAAGCTTTTATTTGAGAAATGTAGATGAGTTCTTGAGCAGGATTACAAAATGAAGCACTTCCACAAAATATTAAACTCTGTCTTATGTTGCTATAATTCTGATTGTGGTTTCTGATGTGCTCTGTGTTACAGTGATACAGAGTCAGAATGACTGGGCAGCGACTTACACTTCTACTCAGATCTGTGCCTTAAAAGGATCAACAGTGAACATAAGCTGCAACTACAGATACCCATCCACAATAAATAACATTAATACCACGGTTGAGAAAACATTCTGGTTTATAGAATGGGAAGTGGATGTGACAACAGATTCAAAGTTTGCAGGTCGTGTGCAGAATCACTGTGATAGGAACAACTGCACTCTGAGAATCACAGACCTGAGAGAGCACGACTCAGCTCGGTACAAGTTCAGGCTCCTAACAAACCAAGGGAAGATTTATGGTAAACCTGGAGTCACTTTGTCCGTAACAGGTAACATTTTAATATGAAGATTTAATATTTTTCCCCCCTAATGATCAAATTCTGCAATCAGCTTTTCCTGTGCTGTTAAAGGACATGAGGATTTCCACTCTCCTTTAGAGTGTGAGTTCAGTCCACAGTCTTCCACTAACATGCTGCCATCTGGTGGAGCCTGTAAACTGTTACATTGTACTATGACTGCTTGATAATTAGTGACAGCTACTGATTCAAGAGTGATGATTTGCCAAGTTTGAAGAACGTCAGATGATTACGCATGAGGTTCATCTATTCAATCTTCCATTTGGGAGTTATGATGTGACAGATGGAAAAATTACTCATACATTGTTTAATCCGGATAGTTAGCTTATTTCTCCTAAAGGCTGATAGTAGGCATGCCGGTGTCCAACATTAAACCAGAATCATGTATTTGGTCTTTGCCAACAATACTCCTGGTTTAGAAACTATTAAAATGTTTCAACATAAGAGAGAAGAAGCTTTTGCTATGATTTCTGTCATTGATTTTATGAATATAATACAGTCTCCTGAGTATCTAACACAATGGTTCCTAATGTGAAGGTCAGAACCCCCACAAAGAAGTAACAAGATAAAAAATATGGGGTATTGATTGTGATATTATTTAATTTAATTATTTATATAAATATGATTATTTATTAAGGATTACTCAAACACTTGTTTAGGTTTCTGTTTGTTTCTGGAAGAAATGACATTTTGTGTACTTCCTCACATCCAGCTGTCAAGGTGCAGGTGACCAGTATAACAGTCCATCAGTCTCATTCTGATGCAGAGCTGAAATGTCTCAGCAGCTGCAGTCCAGCTGGTTCTCTTTCCTATGTTTGGTTCAAGAATGGACAGAAATTTCTGAGAGAAACTTATACAGGCCAGTTTTATCCTGCAGACAACATCTCCTGTGCTTTAAAAGGATACGAGGATTACCGCTCTCCTACACTGTGTGAGTTTACTTCACTGTCTCTAACTAAATGTCATTTTTTTTAAAACTAAAATAACGAGAGACAATGTAGATTCTAACATGAGAAAATAAGCCTCCTTTACCCACTTTATATCTAATATTGCTTCTTACATTTTATCAATTATTCAACCTCTGTATATGTAAATTCAGTTCCACTGTGAAAACTTGTCATTTTTTAAAAAACAAAAAACAAACAATGTTTTTGCCTCCAGATGCTCCAATAGTTCCTTCAGTGTTGGTGACTCCGTCTGGAGAAATCATCGAGGGCAGTTCAGTGAATCTGACCTGTAGCAGTGATGCTAACATAGCAGCTAATTATGCCTGGTACAAGAAGAATATAAATCCACACCTTCAACCTCTCATTAAAGAACCACAGCTTGTCTTCAGCTCCATCCAGTCTTCTGACTCTGGAGAATATTATTGTACAATTGAGACCCAGCTGGGGAAGAAGACATCTGAATACATCTTTATTAATGTGACATGTGAGTGAAACAGAGTATTTTAAATTAAACAAAGATATACTTGTTAATGTTGCTATGGCAGGTTACTGAATATCTCCAGTATTTATGAGAATGAGAATTTACAATTAACATCCGAATTTTCCCTGATGCCCACTGCTGTCACACAGTCATTGGTATTACCTGGTACCATATGTGGCATTAAAGCAGCACATCCTCATTTCATAGTTAATTCATATCACCACGTCTCCTCTAGATGCTCCAAAGCTTCCCTCTGTGTCAGTGAGTCCATCCGGTCAGATAGTGGAGGGCAGTTCAGTGACTCTGAACTGTAGCAGTGATGCTAACCCAGCAGCTAATTACACCTGGTACAAAGAGAACCAAGCACTGTTTCATGGACCAGAAGGAAGTTATAATTTCACCTCCATCAGCTCTGAGGACAGAGGGATGTACAACTGCAAGTCTGAGAATCAATATGGATGGATCAACTCTTCATCTCTCTTCATAGATGTCCTGTGTAAGTAGTAAAGTGTAAATCCAACACTTTAAGTCAACATGGTACTTTTTGTGATAATAATCTATGAGGCCCCTAATCCAAAATGTCCTAGACACTCTCCTGAGCTCTGACTGAGCTACATCAAAAGGAAATATATGCCCTTTAATAGCTTACTTATTTAGACTTTTTAAACTATTCTGTCTATGGTGTTCAAGACATTTTAGAACTTGTTTTTTGATCAGTCTAATTGACATTGCCTCAGTGCTCTCTCTTGATTTCTTACATTTTCTGGAACATCTTTCAATAGTTCTCAGACACACAATGTGGACTTGCTTTTGGCTGCAGTTTATTTTTGTAGATGGAGAAAACTGAACCTGACACAACAGTCAGTGAGAGCTTTTTCAGTGAAAAAAATGATCACATTTAAAGTCTACACAAAGCCATGTTAAAAGCAAATACAATGACTTGACATACAATACATCATACTATCCTGTATGTTAATATTAATGAATGTTTTTGATACATATTGTTCACTAGATGCTCCAAAGCTTCCCTCTGTGTCAGTAAATCCCTCTGGTCAGATAGTGGAGGGCAGTTCAGTGACTCTGACCTGTAGCAGTGATGCTAACCCAGCAGCTAATTATACCTGGTACAAGGAGAATGAAGATTCACCAAAAGCATTAGGACAGAACTTCACCATCATTGATGTCAGACCTGAACACAGTGGGAATTATTACTGTGAAGTCCAGAACATCAGGGGACGTCAAAGCGTGACCATACATCTGACAGTGGCAGGTGGGTTTTTCCACTGCATCTGATGTGATGGGGAGGGGGGGGGCTCAACCTCGACCTGTACTTTTGCATACACATAGTTATTCTGTGCAATGGGGGCTTCAAAAATTAACACACAATGCATAATTCTTCTCCAGTAGACCATATTTGTTCATCAAATGTTTTTCAGCTATCTCTCCCCCATCAGGATGGTGCCCGAGGACACTTGTATTCCTCTTAAATAAGAGGAATAGATGTCTATGTCAAACATAGTCAAAACTTCAACTCAAAAACCAGGCCTTCACTCTGCTCTGAACACTCCATTTGCAAACTAACCTCTGCTTCCCCATTGAACTGACGTCAGATTTTTAGTACTGTTGAATCTTGGAGCTCTCTCTTATGGCTTACAGTAAAAGATGTTTTTGTCAATCTATGGGGCCAGTGGGCCCAAATATCCTGTAACACCCAAATTAAATTTCAGTGTTATCTTTTGATTTCCATTTGCCAGGAGCATGGAAATTAATAGCTGTTGGAACAATCGCTGCTATTTTACTTGTTGTCCTACTCATCTCAGTTGCACTATGCATTAGGTGAGCAGTACATCATTCTTAATTGAAAAATCTTTGAAAAGCATTTCAAGTCATTTCAATCAGTCAATTTAACAATTAATTTATTTGTCCTCTTTTCATTTACTTTCCAATCCAGAGCCTCTAAGCAACCATCTAAGCCTGTAGAGACACTGGACAACAGTGCAAAGGTGAGGAAGATCAGTCCCAGTACAAAATATGGTTCCACAATTCAGCTCTTACTATAAAGACAGTCTCTCAGTCATTTGAATTTGACTTACAGAGACAAAACACACTCAGAAATATCCTCTGGAACATAACAATATAGTACTTAGTTTAGAGCTAGACAGGACGAAGTATGAGTATTTGTTTTTTTAATAGGTTACCCGAATCTGATTCATACTGTTCTTCTGAGAGATAAAAGTATGATTTTATTTCCCCTTGCAGTGAGGGTCAATACAGGAAAAAAAAACCCCATCACCAATCTTATCTGTCCATTGTCTACAGACACAACCAGAAGAGCCAGAGGATGCCCTTACCTATACGACTGTTCACTTTTCCAAGAAACAGGCAGATCCTCTCTACTCCAATATCAGCCCAGCTCAGCCCCAAAGACACAAGGAGGAGGAAGAGGTGAAGGATGTCGTGTATGCTACTGTCAAACTGAACAGTGGCAATGCTGCCCCGAGGTGAGTGCCTCTTTACACAGGAACAGTATCCTCAGTTGGTGTTTGATTGAGTGTCTTGGCCTTTTCTGTTCAAAACTGTGGACAAATTTGGAACTGGCCAGAACTTTATCAGGTGGATTCAGCTACTGCATTGTGTGCCACAGAGGATGATTTGGATTAATTGTTTAATTTGTATGTCATCAGTTTGCCCTTAAGAAAGGAACATGCCTTTTTTACCACTTAATGTTGATCATTAAACGATTGACACAAGTGAAACACAATGATGTACATATCATAGAAATAGTTAAAGACAACATTTATAAAGAATTCCTTTAACCCTCATCATACCAACATATTTAACATCAATGGGGGTCCCTTGGGACCCTCAGAATAAACTACTGTAAGAAACAACCAACATAGCAAAATTTATTTCAAAACTTATTTCTTCTCATAACATTATTAGTTATGTATTAAATGCCATCTGAAAGAGAACAGATTATTATTATTTTAGGAAAGTAACAGTTAATTTGCTTATTGTATAAAATGAAAATTTAGGGGCATCAACAGAGCACATGAGGAAATCTGTGTCTGTTGCATGTGTGTCTGTCTCCTTCAAAATGACTGACAGAGTGCCCCCACTCACCCCTAATAGGGTGTGAAATTAGGACCCATGGCAAACATAAACCCAATAAATAGTTCCATCTATTAAAACTGCATAGGTGGAATTGGGTGCTTTTGACTGGAGTCCCCCAGAACCCCAATATGTTGGTATTTTTAAAAAGCACTAATTAAAACAGAAACAGAAAACAATGATTAGTCATTGGGAACAAATTGATTGACAAAGCCATAAAAAATGGAATGATAGAATAAAGCACTTGTGAGATATGACAAAAAGAACATCTCTGGGGTCTGCAGGTACCCCAGTTGGTAGGATTACGGTTAATGCTATGTTATATATCTATCATGGTTTATTATTTCTGCAACTGATGGCCACATTTGGTACCTTTTAGGGTAGTGTTAGGAGTAAAGGGGGCGGGGTTTATAGTTCCTCTTTCTTCCTTTCCCTTTCTTAAACTGGACTGGTTTTCATTGAGAAGATAACAAGGGGGTGTGGTTAAGCTGCGGGCTGATAAAAGGACGCCACGGTGAGGTGCGTGCGCAACCACTGGAGTAACGTGAGACAGCTCAGCTGGGAAAGCGCGAACCTTTGAAAGTGATACGAGTGAGTTAAAGCCCAGAGAGACGTCCTTTCTAGAAGCGTTCGAGACATTACAGCCGCACACCTTTCCTGCACCCGGACCCTTTGGTAAAACCAGTTTCGGTCTTCGGGGACCCATCCCCCAACCACCAAAACCTGAACTGAACCGCCAGAAGGAGCTCGCGGCTCACGAGAGCAATGCCAGAGCTGGCGAGGCCGAGTCGGAGGGACTTGCACTGCTAGTCGGCGTGGCAACCCGATAAGGTAACCCACCTCCAGCCTGTCTATCTCTAACACTGGAAACCAGTCCGTCTTTCTCTGATTCCTTCCTAGTTTTCTCCTTTTCTACACCCTCCAGGTTAGGACTAGTATTGGTTCATTGATACTGAATCCCCTAGACTTGACTAGTCCGTAACATAATTTGGGGGGCTCGTCCGGGATATGGATTCGAAGCGATTAGAGTTCAGTTAGTGAGTTACATCCAAGCATTCTGTTTGCGGGAAGAGGCACAAGTGAGTTGGATTCAGCTCGGTAAAAGTTGTATGTTGCTAGGTTTAGAAGTAGGCCATGGACATACAGCTACGGGCAGAACAGCTGCTCGGTGCCAGACTCTCGTTTTAAACAGATGGTTGTGTATGTATGTAAAACTCAGCTAGCTAGACGAAAGGTTAAGGAAAATTTATCGGGTGTGTCGAGGTTAAAAACGAGGATAGGTCTGTAAGTTGACGATAACAGTGTGACTTAGCGGGTTGGTTGACGGCTGGTGTTTTGCTGCTGTGCGCGGCGTATGGGTGCATTGGTTTGTGGTCCGTGTGTAAGTTGTATTGTCATAAGCGCTGTGTGCGACTTGAGGGTGCATTGATCTCTGAGAATAGAGTGACCTATGAGCTACCTCCTGTTAACAGGTTATACGTTTAGTTTATGGCCATCTGATAAGTTACCTTAGAGGTAATTTTTGCGAGGCCCTTGTCTCCTTTGGTTACCCCCACCGGTGAGCGCTCACTAACAGGTGACTATGGCTACTTTCAGAGTAGAAGAGTTTTGTGGGAGCGATTTTGGGCGAAATGAGTTGCGTAAGCTTAGAAAAGAAGATTTGCTTGCGGTAGCTCAATATTGTGAGGTCGAGATAAATCCAGAGGCTAGAAAGCCAGAAATTGTGGAGACTCTCATTTCAGCGTTACACCTGCATGATCCGGTACAGGAGAGAGAGAGGGAGGAGAGAGAGAGAGAGAGAGCGAGAGAGGGGGAGCGGATGTTTCAACTTGAGCTGGCAAAAATGGCAGCAAGAGAGCAAGAGCAGAAACTTGAGTTGGCAAGGTTGGCATTGGAGCAAGAGAAGCTTAAAGCTAACCATAGTGTCCTACAACGCAAGCACGAGGCTCGTTTTGATGTTTCCAGCTGTTTAAGACTCATGCCAAAATTTAACGGTGATGATGTGGCCTCTTTCTTCGAAGCTTTTGAGAAAGTAGCCAAAGAGCTAGAGTGGCCTGAAAATAGGTGGACACTGCTTATCCAGAGTGTGCTTGAGGGTAAAGCTCAGGAAGCTTATGCAGCCTTAGATGCTTCTGACAGCCGAGACTATGATGCTGTGAGGAAGTTGGTTTTGGCAGCCTATGAGGTGGTGCCAGAAGCCTACCGACAGAAGTTCAGGTCTCTGCAGCGGAAACAAGGTGAGACTTTCCTTGATTTGGCTAGGCAACAGGAAGTTGTGTTTGACAGGTGGTTAGCAAGTACCAAAACACATACCTTTCAAGAGTTGCGACAACTTATACTTGTGGAGCAGTTTAAAACCAGTTTACCCCGGCACATGGAAATACATCTAAATGAGAGGGGCGTTACAGAGCTGAGAGGAGCTGCTATGGCAGCGGATTCTTACGAGTTAACGCACAGAGAGGCGCCTTGGAAAAGCAAGGTTGGCAGACAGGATAGGAGGCAGGCTACCACTGACAGGCCTACAGAGGCTACCGTGGTTAAGCCTACTCTTCCCTCCCTGCGGTCTCAAGGACCAGGGAAAAGGTATGAGAAGCCTTTCATTCCTAGAAGTGATGTCATCTGTCATTACTGCAAAAAGCCTGGCCATATAAAGTCCAGTTGTCCTGGTCTCAGGAGAAGAAATGGGGACGAGAAAGTTGTGGGGTTGATAAATGCCCACCCACAGATTGGTCTTTGTGAAGTGGACAGCGTGAACCTGCCATCCTGCCCAGTAGCAAAGGGGTTTGAAGGTTTTGTGTCAAGGGGGGCTGTTTCTGGGGCACCTGATAGGGAAATGGTCCCTATATCCATCCTGAGGGACACAGGGGCCACACAGTCCTTATTGGTTCAGGGTATTATAGATCTCTCGCCCGCCACCTATTTAAAAGCTTCTACCCCAGTGAAGGGTGTGGGAGGTGGTTTTATTAGTGCTCCTTTGCACCGGATATTTCTGGAGTCTAACATTGTAAATGGGCCGGTAGTGGTCGGCATTGTACCTTCCTTGCCAGTTGAAGGGGTTGCCTTTGTGTTGGGAAATGATTTGGCCGGTACTCAGGTTTGCGTGACACCAGTTGTGTGTGAGAAACCTTGTGAAGTCCCAGAGACCATGGCTTTGGAGAAAGAACACCCCGAGGTGTTTACAGCTTGTGTGGTGACACGTGCTCAGGCTCTGGCTGCTGAAAAAGGAAATTCCAGCGAGCAGGAGGAACTGTCTGGTGGGTTGGCTGATACCTTTTTCGCTAGGCTAGCTGAAGTGTCACCTTGCTCTCAGTTCACTCGGGAAGCCCTCATATTAGAGCAGGAAAAGGATCCTTCTGTAGCTCCGTTGAGACAGACAGCTGCTAGTGCTGAGGACATGAAAGAGGTAGCTGAAGGCTTCTTTATCCAAGATGGAGTCCTGTTGAGGAAATGGCGGCCTCGTGATCGTCCTGCTGAGGAGACATGGACCGTTAGGACTCAAGTTGTGCTGCCTGAGAGTTTTAGGGAGGAAGTCCTGCGTTTAGCCCATGAAGTATCCATGGCTGGTCATTTAGGCATCCGGAAAACTCAGGAGAAAATCAGCAGACATTTCTACTGGCCCAAAATGCATAAGGACGTGGTGTCATACTGTCGTAGTTGTCATGCTTGTCAGGTTATAGGCAAGCCCAACCAGACCATTCCAGCTGCTCCCCTCTGCCCTCTACCAGTCATGGAGGAACCCTTTTCAAGGGTAATGATTGATTGTGTTGGCCCTTTGCCAAAAACTAAGAAAGGGAATGAGTACCTCCTGACTATTATGGATGTTTCTACGAGGTTTCCAGAGGCTGTGCCATTGAAGTCAATTAAAACCAGGGTCATAGTGGAGGCTTTGCTCCATTTCTTTTCTAGGGTAGGTTTACCACTAGAAGTCCAACATGATCGTGGGTCCAACTTCACTTCTGGTGCATTTCAGGAAGTGATGCATGAGCTGGGAATTAAACAAATTATGTCATCTGCCTATCATCCTCAGTCCCAAGGCGCAATCGAGAGGTACCACCAGACTTTAAAGTCTATGATTAAAACCTATTGTGTTGGTTACTCAAATGACTGGGATGTAGCTATGCCATTTCTATTGTTTGCTATTAGAGACTCTGTGAATGAGGCTACAGGTTTTAGCCCTTTCGAGTTGGTTTATGGACATCAAGTGAGAGGACCGCTGAGGATGGTGAAAGAACAGCTGTTGCAGTCCGCCGGGCAGACAGACGCTCCCAGTGGAGTTTTGCAGTATGTAGCATCCTTCAAGGACCGGCTGCATACAGCTTGTGACTTGGCCAGGAGTAACTTGGAAGCAGCTAAGGGAAAGATGAAGGCTCAGTATGACAAGAAGGCAGTGAAACGTACCTTCAAGGCAGGGGACCGGGTTCTGATTTTGTTGCCCATGGGTGGAGATAAGCTAGGGGTGAAATTCTATGGTCCATATAAGGTTATCAAGAAAGTGGGTGCTTGCAATTATGTTGTTGAGACCCCCGACCGGAGGCACAAATCACGAGTATGTCACATCAATCTCTTGAAACCTTATTATACCCGTGACACTTCGTCCACCGTGTGTATAACCTCTCAAGTTGCTGTGGAAGAGGAGACAAGTGAGGATGATGATGTTGGGTCAGTGGAGCCTGTTACAGCTAGGCTGAAGAATTCCAGCGCCCTGGCCAATCTCAGAGAGTCACTCAGTTACCTCACTACAGAGCAGAGAGAGGATGTAGTACATCTAGTGGACCAGTATAGTTCTTTGTTTAAAGATACCCCTGGCTTGACGAAGTTAATAACTCATGATGTAGATACTGGTGAGGCAACTCCCATTAAGCAACATCCGTACCGCATTAACCCACAAAAATGGGCTCAGGTGAAGTCAGAGTTGCTTTATATGGAAGAAATTGGTGTCATTGAACAGGGCTCAAGTGAATGGAGTTCTCCCTTAGTCCCTGTTCCCAAGCCTGATTTAAGCGTACGACCTTGCATTGATTACCGAAAGGTTAATAATGTTACTAAGACTGACGCGTATCCCATACCCAGGTTAGAAGACTGCATTGACAAGATCGGCAAGGCACAATATGTCTCAAAGTTTGACTTGTTAAAAGGCTACTGGCAAGTGCCGTTGACAGAAAGGGCAAAAGATGTATCTGCCTTTGTGACGCAGGAATGTTTGTATCGCTGTCGAGCTCTCCCGTTTGGCATGAAGAACGCGCCAGCAACCTTTCAGAGGTTAATGAATCTGGTAACCTCCGGATTACAGAACACTGTAACCTATTTAGATGATGTGGTTTGCTATAGCTCTTCATGGTCTGATCACGTGCAACATATGAGACAGTTGTTTGAACGGCTTGAGCAAGCAGGGTTGGTAGTCAACTTGCCCAAGTGTGAGATTGGAAAGGGGCAGGTCACATACTTGGGGCACCAGGTTGGTCAAGGTTCAGTGAGGCCAAGGACTGCCAAGGTGCAGGCCATTTTAGACATGCCTGTTCCAAAAACGAAACGTCAGCTAATGCGCCTTTTGGGCATGTGTGGATTTTATAGGCGGTTTGTCCCCAACTTCGCAGCGGTAACAACACCACTAACAAACTTGCTGAAGAAGGGAGTGAGGTTTAGCTGGTCGGCAGACTGTCAAAAAGCACTGGAAATGGTTAAAGCTATCCTAGCTAGTGAACCAGTATTGGTGGCTCCGGACTTCTCTGTCCCATTCAAACTGGCAGTGGATGCTTGTGATGTTGGAGTGGGGGCAGTGTTACTGCAGACTGATGTGTCAGGGATAGATAGGCCGGTTGCCTACTTCTCTAAAAAATTGAATCGCCATCAGAAACGTTATTCTACCATTGAGAAGGAGGCCCTGGCTCTAGTTCTGGCAGTTCAACACTTTGAGGTGTATGTCTGTAGTGCTGGAGGTGATCTGGTGGTTCTCACTGACCACAACCCATTGACATTTCTAGCCAAGTTCAAAACGTCCAGTCAGAGAGTGTTCCGTTGGAGTTTAATTTTGCAGCCATATAACTTGACAGTAGTGCATTTACCAGGCAAAGAAAATGTTATCGCCGACACCCTGTCAAGGGGATGAACATGTGGTGAGAAGCCGTGAGTGCAGTGTTTATAGTAAATGCATGTGTATTGGAGTTAAGAGACTGTTTACATTATACATTGGTATAGTCTTTCACATTTATAGGCATAACTCCAGAGTAGACGTTAATCATGTCACTAGTGATAAGATACCTTTTATACTAAGGGTCAGAGACTAGACATGCCAGTAATGTCTGCTAATGTGATGTGTACATTGTTGTTTTTAAGAAAAGAGAAAATGCTAAGGAAAAAAAAATAAATAAATAAAATAAAATAAAAAAAAAAAACATAGGTGGAATCCAGATGGGTTTTTTTTTTGTTGTAAGGGGGGAGGAATGTTAGGAGTAAAGGGGGCGGGGTTTATAGTTCCTCTTTCTTCCTTTCCCTTTCTTAAACTGGACTGGTTTTCATTGAGAAGATAACAAGGGGGTGTGGTTAAGCTGCGGGCTGATAAAAGGACGCCACGGTGAGGTGCGTGCGCAACCACTGGAGTAACGTGAGACAGCTCAGCTGGGAAAGCGCGAACCTTTGAAAGTGATACGAGTGAGTTAAAGCCCAGAGAGACGTCCTTTCTAGAAGCGTTCGAGACATTACAGCCGCACACCTTTCCTGCACCCGGACCCTTTGGTAAAACCAGTTTCGGTCTTCGGGGACCCATCCCCCAACCACCAAAACCTGAACTGAACCGCCAGAAGGAGCTCGCGGCTCACGAGAGCAACGCCAGAGCTGGCGAGGCCGAGTCGGAGGGACTTGCACTGCTAGTCGGCGTGGCAACCCGATAAGGTAACCCACCTCCAGCCTGTCTATCTCTAACACTGGAAACCAGTCCGTCTTTCTCTGATTCCTTCCTAGTTTTCTCCTTTTCTACACCCTCCAGGTTAGGACTAGTATTGGTTCATTGATACTGAATCCCCTAGACTTGACTAGTCCGTAACAGTAGAAAGTCAATGTTAGCAAAACTGAAGCCTTTAAATTCACATACAGTATCACACCTGAGATTAAAGCTGTAATGCTAATGTAAGCCTGAAGTGTCTACATGTAAAATAACAAATATGGCCCAAATATCCCAAAACAAATGTGGGCCATTTTGGGCAAAGATGCGGTGCTGTCTGCGATGTGTAAACTGAATGTGACCCTAAAGTCGCCCATGTGATACATAGTGAATATGGCCCAAATATCACAAAACACATGTGGGCCACCTTTGGCAAAGATCTGGCACAGCTGACAATAATTAATGTGGGTGTAAACCAAAAGTGGCCCACATATGGTGCAGCACATGTGGTCCGGTTATCTTAAAACAAACCAAGGCCAGTTCTGACAAACATACAGCACAGTAAGCACTGGCTTGACTTGATGTGAATCTAAATTGGCCGACATATGATATGGCAAATATGGCCTAAATACTATACAACAAATTTGGCCCACTTTTGGCAATGAATGGCACAGTCAGCACTGGCTGTCATAGTGTGAGCCCAATGTGGCCCACATTTGAAATAGTAAATATGGCCCATATATTGCTGAACATTATCGGGCCACTTTAGGTAACGATGTGGCACAATTGATGCTGGCTTATGTAAAGGGTTAAAAATGTTGTGTATACCAGACATAAATATGCAGAGTGTAAAGGATTAAAAATGTATATACAGGAATTTAAGAAATGGCATAAAAGATGTTAAAAAGTCATTGGGACTATGGTACTGTTCATTTCAAAGATAATAAGTTAAATGTGCTGAAAAATAGACACCCCTATATTTTTTATTTTATTTTATTGTGTCAAATAGTGATTAAATTGCAAATTTCATTGTACTCCACTTGTTACCATGCCAGTGTGATGCTTAAACAGGACGCTAGAGGGTGCTTAGCTTGGGAGGAACCGTAAACCCTGTAGAGGCAAACACTGCAGAATAAATCCTGCAGTCGAGCTGAACGCAAGCTAAAATTTTCTGCCTCTTTGTTTTTACATAAAGCTGCAGGGTGTATGAACACACCCCTCCTGACACCCACCAGGCCAGGGGGGCAACACTTATCTGAATGTGAGCCTGAAGTGGCCCACATATGATGCAGCAAATGTGGCCCATTTATCTTAAACATATCTGGGCCAGTTCTGGCAAATATACGACACAGTAAGCACTGGCTAATCTGGGTGTGAGCCTAGAATGGCCCATATTTGAAATGGTGAATATGGCCCAAATATGGTTGAACAGTATTGGGCCACTATAGGTAAAGATGCGGCACAATTAGTACTGGCTAATCTAGAAGTGAGCCTGAGGTGGCAATAAATGATGCAGCCAATGTGGTCATGGGTGTCATCTTAAAACATATCTGGGCCAGTTTTGGCCAAGATACGGCACACTCAGAACTGGCTAATCTGGATGTGATATGATATGATATGATATGATATGATATGATATATGATTCACTGTGGTTCTAAATTAATCATAAAATTTTAGAGGTGAAGCTCAGTGTAGGTGCATACACACCGATAATGTTTACAACTGGGAAGGTAAGATTCTCTGGAAATGCTCCCAGAAGATTATGTTTTTACAGCAAAGTTTGCCCTGGCCTCCTCCTCTTATAAACATGGAATTTACTGTTCTATGTTAGTCCAGGGATCATTGTCCTAACCGTCCAGCCACAGTCCCCACCTCTAGTCTAAGAACTGGTTTCCACTGCCTCGTTTGGTGCAATTAGGGTTGAACCCCACATGTACCCAATTGAACTGATTAACTGATAGCACCTTGTTGGGGGCTGCACAGCTTAAAGCAGCTGTCTTTCCAGTGACACATAAATGCTTTATCCACAGGTACTGGAATTAGCAAACCATGTTGACTGTGGTGACTGCAAAAACAATGTTGCTAGGCCTGTTGCTGGCAAACAGGAGTGCATTGCCAAAATGCCACCATTCCATGCAGGATGTGGACCATATGAACATTAGGAATGTGGGCCAGTTCTTGTTTGTTTGGTTTGTTCTTGGTTGACATGCGGTATTGCTATGGCTTTCTTATTGCTCTGGCAAACAGGAGTGGGACCCACAGTAATTTTGCTATCTGGGTGGGCTGTGCTGCCTCTTACACTATTGCATTGCAAATACAATGCTGAACATGTTGCCATAGCTGCTATTTCTTTTTTAGACTTCCCCCCTTTTGCCATCAAAAAAATCTTCACATCTTGTCAGTTAAGGTTATTGACAATCTGGATTACAGATAAAACAGATACAAAGTGGTTTTATATTGAGAAATCAGCCTGTGTACTGCAATGGTCATGGTGAATCTACAGTTCTTGTGGATGAAAAATGATTAGAATTATATTATTATATAATAATTATTATATATTATTATAGTTAGAATTATACTGTTTTTAGTAGGATATTTCCACTGTGGGTTTTGCCAGACAATGTATCTTTGCTGAGCTGCAGTGGAGGGATTTTACCACACAGAGTGAATTAGCCAAGTCAAGTCTTGAATACATTTTGGCTAAACTGTATAATGTATATTCAGGTGGTAAACAGACTGTGGGTTTTGTCTCACATCTCTTACACTGGTGTTGCTCTACAGAGGTATCATTTCACAGCTGGTATGAAGAAGAGGAATGACCACAGTGACCACTAACTCAATGTATGAGCATTTGAGTGTTGTATTAAGAGAGGTTAAAATTTTTTTCTATTTACATTTTTAGTTGCGTGTTTGATAAAGAGTTTGAGTTGAGTTTTATAATAACTGTTGTACTAACTTTGTCATTTTATAACATATCTTTAGATTGTTCTCATTTGTTTTTTCCCCCCTCACAGAAACAGAAGTTAGGAAACTGTGGAGGATCCAGCTGCGTTGTATAGCACTGTCAACAAAACCCCCAAATAACATGGAGAATTTTTTCTTTATTTGTATTAAACCAGTTTTTGTTTCTCAGAACAGACCTGTCCAGGAATAGAGATATACTGTATGTGGACAATACATTTATATCTCTAATGTAAATATACACATTTGAATAGAACATACAACAGTATTCAGAGTTTGTGTGTAAAATAGTCATGACTTAATGCATACGTGTAACATGTTTTTAAGCCACCTGATGAATGTTTGTCGCTTGATGCCATAACAGGAGCCCTAATATCATTTATTGGTGTAGTGGAACATCAACAACTGCATTTGCTGGACTGCACAATCAAGCCAGAGTAACCACTACCTGGAATTGAAGCCAGAGTGTCTGCAGATGAATAGTTTCCTCCCTCTCAGTCTGTTCTATAATGATTAGGACTCCTTTTGTAATTCATGCAAATCAAGCAGGGACATTTTCTATATATAATCTCTAGAGTTGCAACGATTATTAGATTAATTCATTAGTTGAATGACAAATAATATATCTGCAACTATTTTGATAATTGAATAATCATTTCAGTCATTTTTAAAGCAAACTTGCCCAAAATCTACTGGTTTCAGCTTCTCAAATGTGAAAACTTAATGCTTGTTATGACAAAGGAACCCAGATTTAAGGAGCTCTGTTGTCACTTTCAAACTAAATCTTAGGACACATCTTTTACCATTGCTTTCTCCTGAAGTGTTTTTTCCCCACAGTTGTTTTATCTTGTCTTATCCTTAGTTTTAATTTAATTCCGTCTTGTTTTATATTTACCTTGTTTTTATTGTTTTAACATAAATGCTATGCTTTTCTGCTTTTATATTAAGCAAATGTTTTGCATTTTATGCATGAACTTTGCTGTATGAATAAACTTTATCATTATTATTGTTATATATGATAGGGTTAGGGTCAAACTGAATATCTTTGGTTTTTGGACAAAACTTTGACTTTTGAGAAACAAAATGACAAAATGATTAATTAAGAAAATAACCAGCAGATTCATTGATAATGAAAATAATCAGAGTTTTTTCTGCCCCAAAAATGAGAGCTGTATCAAGCATCTGACAGGAACAATATCACTGAATACTGATAGGATGAAATGGTGGACCTTAGAGGACAAAAATATCCCCTTCCTAAAACTAATATAAACAAATAATTTTAACCAACATCAGTCCTGATCATTACCAGCAAATATACATTCACTTTCATAATTTTAACCCTTTAAATGCCACACGCACACACACACACACACACACACACACACACACACACACACACACACACACGCACACGTGCACGCCCACACCTATATCTGCACACACACACACACACAAACACATGCACCACTCTCTGACATCCATATCAACACACACATATCATTTTAGTTGTATACATTTGCTGCATGTGCTCCATAATACAGCAGCAATGCCCCTAGTGGATACCAGGAAAATAGCATTTATTTGCTCCATAGGGCAAACATCAGAAAATAGCTCAATCTGCTGGAAAAGAGTAAAAGCTACAATTTTGAAGCCAGAGCTCTAGAATAAAAGCCTTATACAATATAATGCATGATTTTATGCTGTAATGGTCATGGGATCAAAAATTAAGGTTTTAATGATTTTAAATTGGGACATTTTTGTTCTTAAACAGCTGAGTGTCTTTATTTTGATTACAGTTTATTATAGACTTATTAGAGGAAATGAGGTTGAACTCCCGAAATTGGACCAAAAAATCTACGCCCTGTTCAAATTTTATGCGGTATGCATTAACAAAGCTAAAATGATCAAAAAGTCGCAAATTTAAAAGCCAAAAATGTCCTCAGTAAGGCACAAGGGAATCAGTTTGATATTTCCTTGATCTGAATGACTAGAAACTAATGAGCCAATAGACTAACTTTGCATACAGTAGATGCATTGGGTTTGACCATTTCTGGGTGTATAGTGTTTATGATATGATCTGTAGGGGTTTAAAGAGTGACCACATTAGACTGCCTCATCAGAATATTAAAGACAGTGTCATGCACATTCAACTGTGATTGATAAGGTTTCTGTTCTCCATTTGGCCAAGTGTTCAATTAATATTCTCAGCATAAGACATCAAAGGCTCCTGGACACTTTCTTCACTGATGAGTGAAGAACATAGTGAACATAGCGGAAACAAACAAAAAGGAAAAGTCCAATCTTTTATCTTGTCTTATCTTATCTTATCTTATCTTATCTTATCTTATCTTATCTTATCTTATCTTACAATATCTTATCTTACAATATCTTATCTTATACTATCCTATCCTATACTAGCCTAGCCTAGCCTAGCCTAGCCTATCTTATCTTGTTACACTCTCTACACTGATACGTAAATCTTAATTTATTTTCACATGGTTTGGTGAATACCTGTTCTTTCGCTGCACATTCAAACTGTATGAAATCCTGCCTTAGTAAACATAGTAAATGCAAATTAACTGTGGAAAGGACATTTACACTTCCCAACATTCGTTTTCACTGTAAATCAGTATAACTAAGGAATATCTTGTATTTAGATTTCTTCCTGTCTGAGTTTACCCAGGTCTAATTCTGAAAACATAAAAGTTGTAAAACTTCATTTTTAACATCAGTTAAAAAGATGTGAAGTAAAGTCCAGTCAGGCTGGAGCATCATGAAAAAAAGAGGCCAAAATCAGATTCATAGTTGCAGTTATGAGAAGTACTTCATCTAAATGTCATGTGATTTTGTTCTGATGCAGTTGAACCAGAGGCTGGACTCACCTGATGGGAGCAGAAAGTAGTACAACAGTGAAATATGACAGTGGAGAGAGAGGCTGTAGAGGATGATGTGGACGTTTTCATGTTCAGTTTTCAGCAGCAGCAGCAGGTAGAAGTGAGCAGCACAGACAGTCAGTAACAGCATGTAGCAGAAGCTTTGAGAGGAATGTGCCGATGGCAGCTTGAACTGAATCATGTCGACGTGTCAAACATGATTGATTATTTAGATCAGTTGAATGTCAGGTGGTGTGTGTGACTCAATTGACTTGTAATGCACAGACTGTCTGAACTAATGCAAGCTTATTGTTTTTCTCTGTAGAGTTAGTTATATTAGAGAGAGATTAGAGCTGTTTTGCAAATTGTAATTTTAAATGTATAAATAATGTAATTAATCACTTTTGAGGAATCCTGATTAGCTTCTTGTGCAGTATACTGTATATTTACACACATCAAACATGATCTCAGTTCTATCACACTTTGTTGAATGTCACATTATCCAGATATTGCAGTGGCTGATTCACAATAAACAGACAGCTTCCACAACAACTCTGTAGTTGGAAACATGATTTCAGTTCCCTCTCACTGCTGCAGAGGGCGACAGCGTGTATAAAGTTTCAGCTGTAAACAAATTGTTTTTAATGTTTGTTTTTCAGAATATGAATTTATTTACCAGCTATGAAGACAAAATTGAAATCTGTTCCTTTGTGCTGACTTCTTTCTCATGTTCCCTGTATTTTAGGATGAAACTTGTCACAGTATAATAGTTTATTATGATTAAGGATGTTGCTAAAATGAAGATTCACAGACACAGTTTGTATTGAAGATCAACCTTAAAAAGTCGTACATTGACAGCACAAATTGGGAGGAAATTGCACAAAACAGAACAATATGGAGAAACAGAGTCCTGGCAAGAGCTGCACTACATGAGAAAGATTTCTGACAGACTGCCAGAGATGAGTGGCATCAAAGAAAGGAGAGACTCTCCACCAAGCAGTCCCATCCACCTCCAACCACCAGCAGCACCATGCATCTGTGCCCGCACTGTCATAAAGTCTGTGGTTCTAGTATTGGCCTCTTAAGCCATGTCAAGACCCACATATGGGACACTTCAGGAGGTCGAATTATACTCAACCCCGAATGATGGCTGATGATGATGACTATATTGTACTCTATACTTCTTTTATATGTTATGTGGTCTTTTGTTGCTTTTATGTTTAGGCGCAGATGCAAGAAATTTTATTTTCTATTTCATTTTATTAGAGCACAATCCTAAACAAAAGCAATTCAAAATGATTTAGATGGTAGCAGTAAGTTAAAATTACTAAATAAATAAGTTATAACAGAAAAAAAACATATCTGATTACATCTGTACTCCTGCTCTAAGCATTGCAAAACCAAACAGTTAAACTACAGAGTACTTTTGCTGCAAATTGTATTTTAATTTACACACTGGCTTTTCTGCCACAGATTTTTCATCCATTTTTCGCACCTATTTCTATTTTAAAATACTGACGACAAACATTGATAAAAACAAAACAAACATTGATAGTCTTTTCTCCTCAAAATCTAGCATGTGACTTTTTCATCTCCTTCTAATGCAGTGCATCATTTTAAAATCATATTGGTGTAAAGGTCATTTTCATTGCCTCAACAGACACTAGAAAATGTTGCATGTCACAGATAATACAGACACTTAAGAAAAACCGAGAGATTAAAAAAGTCTTAAATTTTCTCTTTTTCCTTTAAATTTTGATCCTTTGTGTCAGTGGGGTTTTTTTTTTTTTTTGACCAGGCCACATAACAATTCTGACTCTTTAATTTAGGGCTCATAATATGAAGTTCATATGTAATTTGCAAAATGACAAACTGGTCATTTCCTTAATCTAACTCACGTATTTACAGACATCATGCATATTAATAATGTACAAGAAGAATGTAAATCCAGACCTTCAACCTCTCAGTAAAGAACCACAGCTTGTCTTCAGCTCCATCCAGTCCTCTGACTCTGGAGAGTATTACTGTACAGCTGAGAACCAGCTGGGGAAGAGGACATCTGAGTACATCTTTATTAATGTGAAATGTGAGTGAAACAGAGTATTTTAAATTAAACAAAGATATACTTGTTAATGTTGCTATGGCAGGTTACTGAATATCTCCAGTATTTATGAGAAGGAAGTTATTTATAATTAACATTCGAATTTTCCCTGATGCCCACTGCTTTCACACAGTCATTGATATTACCTGGTACCATATGTGGCATTAAAGCAGAACATCCTCATTTCATAGTTAATTCATATCACCACGTCTCCTCTAGATGCTCCAAAGCTTCCCTCTGTGTCAGTGAGTCCCTCTGGTGAGTTAGTGGAGGGCAGTTCAGTGACTCTGACCTGTAGCAGTGATGCTAACCCAGCAGCTAATTACACCTGTTACAAAGAGAATGAAGACTCACCAAAAGCATCAGGACAGATCTTCACCATCACTGATGTCAGACCTGAACACAGTGGGAATTATTACTGTGAAGTCCAGAACATCAGAGGACGTCAAAGCGTCACCATACATCTGACTGTGGCAGGTTGGTTTTTCCACTGCATCTGATGTGATGGGGGGACTCAACCTTGACCTGTACTTTTGCATACACATAGTTATTCTGTGCAATGAGGGATTCCAAAATTAACACACATCACATAATTCTTCTCCAGTAGACCATACTTTTTTCATCAAATGTTTTTGGCCATCTCTCCTTCATCAGGGTGGTGCCTGAGGACACTCCTCTTAAATAAGGGGACATAATATGCTTTTTGTGATTTTTAATCATTTATAAACTATTATAATTCCGGATGTCTATGTAAGACATACTCAAAACTTGAAGTCAAAAGCCAGGCCTTCAGCCTGCTGTATATGTCTGTCACAATGGCATCTACCAAAGAGTACACGCAAAAAAGATAATACATTGGTGTTGTGGTTATCTGATAGAAACTGTCATATATTGACTTTAATTAAGTTTTAAACCACTTTTTTTACGATAAGCTCTTTAGATCCAACTTTCCCTGCTGCCCACTGCTGTAACACAGTCATTAATATTAACTAGTACTATATATTTAACATAATATGTAGCAGTAAGGCAACACATCTTTATTTTATTGTTAATTTATATTACCACATCTCCTCTAGATGCTCCAAAGCTGTTGGAGCAGTGAAATACAGCTGAGCTGCTGTAGCTCACCGAGTAGCTCCAATACAACATGTACTAATACAACTCTTCCTCATTTTAAAGTTAATTCATTTTAATATGTAGCTAATAATATGTAGTTAATATGTAGCAAAGCACGATTGGTGCAAAGAACGTACAATTTCCTCTCAGGATTACCAGACTGTTTTTCTGTAACTGTGTTAATAAAGAAACCATCATCATATCATAGATGACACTGACTGACTGATTAACAAACAGTATAAACTGGAAAACTGATTTATCCGTCTAATGCTCCTAGTGATTTATATCTCATATCTATTAATATTTCTAGGGAAATCAAAAAATATGATGCATCTTATCTGGTTGATTCTGGTGGTCCCACTGCTGATTCTTCTGCTTCTCTTGGGTCTGTGGATGAGGTAAAATAATAAAAAGCCATTGGTTTAATCAGTGCTTTTTTATTTTCTCCTGCAAACGACCTTTGGTTTCAGAGTTATGATTTTCTCTTTGTTACATTTTGAATTTGCTGTTTTTGTTGTATCCAATCCAGGAAGAAGAAAACTCCGAGCTCCACAACTGAAGTGAATGAACCTGTAGAGACTATAGAGGTGAGAGAGAGACCTTATTGACAGAACTTACACTAAGTTATGATCACTTGGCTTATAAATACACTTGAACACATTTTATTGTCAGCATGAAGCTTTAAAGTGAATTCATACAACTTGCAGAGTAGAAACCATTTTACCTGAACACAATTTCTATTGTATTTAGATTGTATTTCAATCTAATACATCTTTGATAAAATCTAATTATACTGTGACATCTCTCCCTATCAGTAGAACTCTTCTCCTGTGTATGAGAATGTCTCAGACTTGCAGGTCGTCACTGCAGCACAGACAGAAGACACAGAGATCTACGAAACCCTGGAGTAAAGTCCAGTCAGGTTGGAGCCTCCTGAAAGGAAAACACTGGCTGACAAATACCTCACCAATGTGATTTTATTCTGATGCAGTTGAACCAGAGGTTGGACTCACCTGATGGAAGCAGAAAGTAGTACAACAGTGAAATATGACAGTGGAGAGAGAGGCTGTAGAGGATGATGTGGATGTTTTCATGTTCAGTTTTCAGCAGCAGCAGGTGTGTGTGACTCAATTGTGTTTATGTATATTAAGTGTTCTGTCTGAGGTAATGCAGGTTATATTATTGTACTTTACTCCTTTGTCCTTTTTCTATATTATGGATATATGATTAGAGCTGTTATGCAAATGTCATTTTAAATGTATACATGATAAATCGCTTTTGAAGAATCCTGATTGGCTTCCTGGTTTGCACCTGTCTTGGCTCACAAAGCTCATTAAGTCTGTTCTGAACAGAGACATCAAGCTGGAAGCATCACATTCACACCATATGCAGTAAACTGTATACTTTCACACATCAAATTCAAACATAATCTTGGTTCAATCACACTTTGCTGAATGTCAAATTATCCAGATATCGCTGCGGGTGAATAAACAGCCAGTTTCCACAAAAACTGTAATTTAATAATTTAATAATTTAATAATTGGAAACTTAATTTCAGTTCCCTTTCACTGCTGCAGAGGGCGGCAGTGTGCAGAAAGGTTCAGCTTTAAAGGACAGGTTCACATTTTTTCAAGTCTGTCTTAAAACAACAGTCAAGTGCCCATATGAACATTGAAACAGGTGTTGCTCGCTGTAATCATTCCTCCTGTTCATGGGGGACAAAATCAACAGGGGTCCGTTTCACAAAGCAGGTTTAGTGAAAACTCAGAGTTTGTTAACCCTGAAATGAGGGAAACTCTGAGTTTTCCGTTTCAAAAAGGGAGGTAACTCAAACCAGAGAAAGAGGGATAACTCTAGCCTGTTTCACAGAGAGGGGTAACTTAAGCTCTCGGTCAGTTACCGTAGCAACAGACTCTATGAACCTAACCTGGTCGGGACCAGGTTTTTCTCAATGAACCTCGAGTTTCTCTCAGTCTCCGCCCTCTTTCAGAGCCACACACTCCATTTGATTTCCTCATTCATTCAGTCAGCAGGCGAGTTCTGCCGTCTATCATTTAAAAAAATCATTAAAAAGAAAAAAAAAAATCAGTCAGTATATTAGAAGCCCATTAGGCACAGTAACATTTTTCACTAACATGGCATGTCCTTTTGATAACGATTTCGTGGATGAAGGTGCAGCATTACTGCGCAGAGAATTAAATATTCGTTGAGGTTATCAGACCACGCATAGATGTTCTAGCATTTCCAGACAATTATCTTTTTGAGCGGTACCGTTTCACGTCACAGTCCATCATCTACATACACAACCTAATCCGTCCTTACATTTGCAACATTACCAATCGTAGTCATGCTCTCACATCCCAGCAGATATTGTGTGTTGCGCTGCGTTTCTTTGCAAACGGAAGTTTTTTGTACAGTGTCGGAGCCAGCCACTGGCCTTCCTATAGTCTGGCTTAGGGCCAGCTCCTCTGCCTCCGTTAGAGGTGGCGGTGCTGGACCACCATCCGTTTTACGGACATCTGCCTTCTTTCTGTTGGCTGAGTAGAAGTCTGTGTTAATTTAAATAGGATTAATTATTTAACAGAACATGATGTAGATGAGAAGACATTTATGTGTGTGAAACCAGCATTATGTTGGGGATAAAACAGCTGCTCAGTCAAACAGCCACTTAATATTTACTTTACAATGTAAAACATGATCAAAGTGAGGTTCCCCCATGAGATTATGCCGAGGTCTCACCTGTTTGAACAATGTTTTTATATTTCATCCTAAACTGCTGCCAAGTGCGCTTCTCCCTCGCGGGATTGGACCTAAATGAAATAAATTAATAGGCGACCAATCAAGCAGTTTTCCTCTGTAATATTATTGTGATTGCAAAGGACTACATTTAAACTTACGCATTGACCCGAGCAGCGATGTTCTCCCACGCCGTCTCCCTCTCTTTTGCAGTTGCAGCGGTGTTGCACTTCTTTTTGAAAACATGTTCAAACTCGCCGTATTATCGCATTAAGATTTCTAATTCTAGTGGGGTGAAAAACGCCGCCCTCCTCTTCCCCGTTGCCATGGTGACTCGTTGAATCAGGGCTCCATTGATGCTGGCTTTTTATAGTTGTGGTGCACGCGCTTAACTCCAGGTGAAACTACTCCGAGTTGAATAAACTGACTCAAATCAGCTGTTCTGGAACCGGAAACTCAGAGTTTCTTATCTCAGAGTATATCAACTCAGAGTTCAGGATTAGACTCAGAGTTTGTTGAACCTGCTTTGTGAAACGGACCCCAGGCCTCATTGTTGTGATTCAGTATCTCTGATGTTTTACTGTCCTCTAGTGGTGAAGCATCAGTGTTGTGCGCTTCAGCACTGAGGTCTCCCTCCTGTCTGCTTTAAAGGACAAAGGTGGTGATTTTCTATATTTCAGTGAGCCACACTGTTGCACTGGGTGACATGTTCCTTTCCCTCAAAAGCAATGATTACTATAATTTGTTTAGAAACGGCTCCAATGAATAATGACAGCAATAACATTTACAGTCTCTGGAGAGACTGCAATGAGTTTGCATTTACAGAGCTTTACTAGCTTGTTGTGCTACATATCACAACGTCTTGACTTTGTTATGAAAGAGAAATTTACATTGTACCACGAAGTAAATAAGAAATACCACTAGACACTTCTCTTTTCCTGTGTATTTCTCTCTCACACACACAAAACAGTGAGAAGTGACAAAACATGATAGTTGCACCACATGTCTGAAGTATGTTTTGATGCAAATGATGAAGATAAGTCTTTATCTGTCATCATTTTACCCTTGAAACCAGAAGACATGATGCACTCTTCTCTCTTTTGAAACTCCTAAGTGGTGAATTCAAGTCTACAGTTCAGGTTACCAATTCATTGCAATGTCAGTGCTGGTTGTGCTCACGCTAAATGTCTTGGTGGTCCACTGAACAAAGTTATACTGGTTTCCCCTCATCGTCCATAAACATTAATAAGGGACAAAATAAATGTGAATTTAAAAACATTCAGTATGGACAACAAAGCACATCTGTGTTCTTTTGTTTTCTTAAAATTCTCACAAATAAATAGTAAACATTCATTATATGAATATTTGCCCCAGTGTGACATATTGCTGATTTTGTGAATGAAAGCACACATTTTAAAACATTTAAAGTCACAGTCAATCAAAAAAGAACTGCAGTTGTTCAATTAAAGACTGAAAAGCTCCACTGATAAAAAGTTTGCTCTCTGTCTAGAAACATTAACTGGTTCATTACAGTTAATGCAGACTGCAGCTTCTATTAATGAGTGACTGATGACCACAGTTGGTAAGTTCATGTTTACACTTCAAAGACTTTATTCCAAGTCCAATCAGCATTTTACACAAAAAAACTGAGTCAAGAATCTTGCTCCTCAGTATGTTTTAATTATTTTATCTATTATGTATTGTTCTTCTCACTCTCCTGTATTGAGAGAGACTTGCCACTGCCATCATTAAACACCAACTCAGATGCAACAGTCATGTAGTAAGAACGTAAGAGGACGTACCAGGATATCAACAAGATCAAGACCTCAAAAAGTTGCACAATGACACCACAAATTGGGAAGAAATTGCACAAAACAATAATATGGAGAAACAGAGTCCTTGCAAGAGCTGCACTTCATGAGAAAGATCTCTGACAGACTGCCAGAGACAAGTGGCAACAAACAGCCTGGTCACCAGAATAAAATGTTGGCATTGTAAGTTTCTGCAAACCACAGAAATGCTGAATATCTATGTTTCAACACGTGTAATACGTAGCATATTAACATTTCAACAAAACGTATAATTTCAACATTTCCAAAATATGTATCATCTCAACATTTGTAAGGTGATGTACTTTACATGCAATCCATATGAGCTGACTTTCCTATTTGGAGGAGGAGGGGTTGGTGGATGGTTAGTATTTTTCTTGGAAAGTTGAAAGTTGGGAATCAGCAGAGAGCACGGTTCAAGCCGCTTCCCGTTTCAACCGACAAAAGTTTTTTTAGCGAGACGTCAGGACATTTGCAGCCGTTTTTCTGGCGAGAAAACCGGGTGTTTTAAGTGAGACATCGGGACATTTATATTATTTTTTATTTTATTTTAACCTAAACCAAGATCTTTCTTTAACCCTAACCAAGTGGTCTTTGTGCCTAAACCTAACCAGACCTTAACCACAGCATTGTCACACCATAAAACATCATTATTCAACGGATAGAAATGTTAATATGCGCTTTGTAGAAATGTTGAGATGATACGTTTTGTTGAAATGACAATATGCTAAGTATTACACGTGTTGAAATGTAGATAATCAACGTTTCTGTGGTTTGCAGAAACGTTCAATGCCAACGTTTTAATCTGGCGGCTTGGTTGCAACAAAGAAAGGAGAGACTCGCCACCATCCACCTCCAACTACCAGCAGCACCATGCATCTATGCCCACACTGTCATGAAGTCTGTGGTTCTAGGATTGGCCTCCTCAGTCATGTCAAGACCCACAAACCTCAGGAGGACGAATCATACTCAACCCCAAATGATGGCTGATGATGATGACTTTATTGTACTCTATGCTTCTTTTATATATGACATGGTCTTTTGATGCTTTTATGTTTAGGCACAGCCACACACAATTTTCTACTCCGGTCGACAATTAAGTCTATTTCATTTGGTTAGAGCACAGTCCTAAACAAACGCAATTCAAAATGATTTACATGGTGGCAGTGAGTTAGAAATTCGTAAATAAATGAATAGGTTAAAACAGAATGACTAATGACAGCAATAACATTTACAGTCTCTGGAGAGACCGCAATGTGTTTGCATTTACTGAGTTTAGTAGCTTGTTATGCTACATATCACAACATCTCGACTTTGTTATGAAAGAGAAATTTACATTACCACATTACAGTACCACATAGTAGATAAGAAATACCACTAGACACTTCTCTTTTTCTGTGTATTCTTTCCCACACACACAAAACAGTGAGAAGTGACAAAACATGATAGTTGCACCACATGTCTGAAGATGGTTTTGATGCAAATGATGAAGATAAGTCTTTATCCGTCATCATTTTACGCTAGAAACCAGAAGACATGACACACTCTTCTCTCTTTTGAAACTGCTAAGTGGTGAATTGCAGTCTATTGTTCAGGTTACCAATTCACTGCAATGTCAGTGCTGGTCATGCTCACACTAAATATCTTGGTGGTCCACTGAACAAAGTTATACTGGCTTCCCCTCATTGTTCATAAACTTCAATAAGGGACAAAATAAACGTGCATTTAAAAGCATTCAGTATGGCCAACAAAGTGTATCTGTGTTCTTCTGTTTTCTTAAATTTCTCACAAATAGATTTTAAACATTCAAGGAGAGACTTTCCACCAAGCAATCCCATCCACCCTCAACCACCAGCAGCACCATGCATCTATGCCCATACTGTCAAAAAGTCTGTGGTTCTAGGATTGGTCTCTTCAGCCATGTCAAGACCCACAAACCTCAGGAGGACAGATCATACTTAACCCCGAATGATGGCTGATGATGATGACTATATTGTGCTCTATACTTCTTTTATATGTTACGTGATCTTTTGATGCTTTTATGTTAGAGCACGATCCCAACCAAAAGCAATTCAAAATGATTTACACGGTAGTAGTAAATTATAAATTAGTAAATAAATAAATAAGTTATAACAGAAAAAAACACACGTCTGACTACAGCTGTACTCCTGCTCTAAGCATTGCAAAACCAAATAGTTAAGCTACAGAGTGCTTTTGCTGGAAATTGTATTTTATTTTACACACTGGCTTTTGTTCCACAGATTTGTCATCCATTTTTCGCACCTGTTTTTATTTTAAAATACTGACGACAAACATTGATAAAAAAAGACACTGATAATCCTTGAGTCTAACAATGCAGCAATGCCTCCTTCTAATGCAGTGCATCATTTTAAAATCATGTTGATGTAAAGGTCATTTTCATTGCCTCAATACACACTAGAAAATTTTGCATGTAGGAGCTTTGTTAATTTGTGCACCTCTGGCAGACAGTTGAGATAATATGGACACTTACAAAAAATGGCGAGATTAAAAATGTCCTAAATTTTCTTGTTTCTTTAAATTTTGATCTCTTGTGTCAGTGTTTTTTTGTTGTTTGTTTGTTTTTGACCTGGCCACATATCAGGTCTGACTCTTTAACTTATAGATTATAATATGAAGTTCATATATATTTTGCAAAACAACAAACCGGTCATTTCCTTTATCTAACTTACGTATTTACAGGCATCATGAATAATGATGTAAAGAGGAAGGAAGTTGGACATGCGTGCCCAATAAAAACAGTCTGATCTCTGTCATCTCCTTACAGACCACATGAGGAACAGACAAGACAACATCTTTCTATGTTCTATGTAGAATAGTTTATTGATAGGAGTTGGCTATTTCTTGTGCCCAGTATTAATTTGTTGGTTCATTACATCTGAAGCCAGACAGAGACACAAGAGGAGCAGCTATGAGTTTAACAGCAGCAGCCGTTGGATTTGTTGTCTTCCTTTTCTCTTTGCCAGGTACTGTATATCTACATTTATTTTGTACGGTATTTAACAAAGGTGATATGATGTGTACCTTTAAAACCCTTCACAGACATCTTGAGTTTAACTCCTAGTTTTCTGTACTGTCACACTTTTAACACACAGTTGTTTTTAATCCACACATGCATCGCTTTGCATTGGAAATTGAACTTTTGTACAGGTTAAGACAGTAAGTGTAATGGAGGTGAAAATCAAATGCCCCAGAATTAAGAAGTCTTGTCAAGGGCATGTGACACTCTGACCAAAACACCATCTTAATGTCTCTGCTGACAACATTTTCTCTCCATGCTGCACTGTTAAAGTTACTGTCACTGAAAGTTATGCTCTGATGCACTTCAGTAGACTGAAATATAAATTCATGTGAATCCTATTCAGACATTTAAACATTACACCTTTTCTGGGCATGTGTAAACCTAAAAGACAGTTCCAGAAAAATGTCCACCTGTCCAGGCATCCAAAGGAAGCCAAGGCCAGATGTACAAACCAAACCTGAAATTTGTTGGACAAAAGTCCAGATAGGTGCTGAAAATGTTTTGAACCTTTCTTGCATGTCTGTATATGTCCAAAAGTGGTTCATTCATTATATTTTACCTTTTCTATTACACACACACACATCCAAAATGTTCTCTAAACAAGTGTCCAGATATTGAACCTACTGTATACTGGACATCCACAGATAAACAAAAAGGGGTTCTAGCCAGACGATGATGTGTTAACATGTGACTTTTGTGTTAATGTGTTTTGAATTTGTTTTGTGATAATGTGTGGGTACTGAGATTTTGATTGTCTTACTGAAAAGTGGGATGAAACAAGCTTTTATTTGAGAAATGTAGACGACTTCTTGAGCAGATATAGAAATGAAGCACTTCCAACAAAATAGTCAACTCTGTCCTTTGTTGCTATAATTCTGATTGTGGTTTCTGATGTGCTCTGTGTTACAGTGATACAGGGTCAGACTGACTTGGAAGTGACTTACACTTCCACTCAGATCTGTGCCTTAAAAGGATCAACAGTGGACATAAACTGCAACTACACATACCCATCCACAATAAATAACATTAATACCACGGTTGAGAAAACATTCTGGTTTATTAAATGGGAAGTGGATGTGACAACAGACTCAAAGTTCACAGGTCGTGTGCAGGATCGCTGTGATAAAAACGACTGCACTCTGAGAATCACAGACCTGAGAGAGAGCGACTCAGCTGTGTACAAGTTCAGGCTTGTAACAAACGTTGAAAAAATTTATGGTCCACCTGGAGTCACTTTGACTGTCACAGGTAACATTTTAATATGAAGATTTAATATTTTTCCCCCCAAAATATTCAAAGTGTTATTAACACAACTGTTAATGTGTATGTATTACGTGTATGCTGACAGTTTAATCTAATATGACATTTCTGTTCTTTCTTTACATACCGTCAGATCTCCAGGTGCAGGTGAGCGGACCAAATCAAAACTTGTCTTCTTCTCAGGCAGAGTTGACGTGTCTCAGCAGCTGCCCTCTACTTGATCATCCTGTCTTCATCTGGTACAAGAATGGACAGAAAATAAAGGAAGACACATCTCCTTCTTATGCAGAATCCATTAATAATTCTGCAGACAGCTTTTCCTGTGCTGTGAAAGGATATGAGGATTTCAACTCTCCTTTAGAGTGTGAGTCCACTCCACAGTCTTCCACTAACATGCTGCCATCTGGTGGAGCCTGTAAACTGTTGCATTGTACCATGACTGATAATTACTGGCAGCTACTCAAGAGTGATCTTTTGCAAAGTTTGAAGACAGTCAGATGATTAGAGTCATGAGGTTTATATATTCAATCTTCCATTTGGGAGTTATGATGTGCCAGATGGGAAAATTACTCATTCATTGTTTAATCTGGTTAGTTAGCTTATTTCTCCCCTAGAGGTTGTTAGTAAGCATGTCAGTGTCATTAAACCAGAATCATTTACTTGGTCTCCAACAGTACTGCTGATCTGAAGAAAACTTTGAGTCTATTAAAATGTTTCACCATGAAGGAGGAAAAGCTTTTGCTATGATTTATCTCTTTGATTTTATGAATATAATATAGTCTCCTGAGTATTTAACACAGTGGTTCCCACTGTGGAGGTCAGGACCCCCACAAAAAAGTAACAAGATAAAAAATATGGGGTTGTGAGATTATAAAATAAATATTATTATTTATTAAGGAAATACACAATTATGTTATATGCAAAATTATATTTATTTTGATTTTGATTTTCTCTAATTTCTGCTTTTTTCTTTTGTGAAGATAATGGAGAATTTTACCTCTGAAAATTATTCAAACTAAACAGTTGGAGAAAGCAAAACAACTCTTTTAACTGCTCAGCTCATAACTCATAGATCTGCACTCTGTGATGAGGGGTCACAAATAGACAAAGCTTTGTATTAAGGGAGTTAAAGGCAAAAAAGCTTTAGAACCACTAATCTACAGTAATGCAGTCTGTGGCATATCCCCCTCCCAAAAAACACAGACAAAAGATTCAGTGCTTACGATGATGTTTTAAACTCATTTGATCTTTCAGGTGTCAGTGGTCAAACTTGCAACAGAGTGACTTACACCAACAGAAACATCTGTGCCTTCCAAGGATCATCGGTTGACTTTTCTTCCATGTACAAGAGTTATAACGATAATGTTGAATCAAAATTCTGGTTCAGTCCTGAACGTAGTCATCAGTGGCAGAATCCCTCACAGCCTGAGGACCTTAGTGAAGACTCCCAGTATGCAGGTCGTGTTCGGGTCCTTGAAACAGAGAGAGGACGCTCCACTCTGAAAATCTCTGACCTGAGAGAGAGCGATTCAGCCCAGTATCACTTCACATTCAAAACACCAAGCTTTGAATGGAGGAGTAGTTTACCTGGAACAACTCTGACTGTCACAGGTACTGATGAACTTGAAATGACATACAAACAGTACAGTGTATTAAAACTACAGTTTTAAGTACAGAACAACACTGTGTATTTAGGTATATGAATGCATAGGTACATGCTCACAATGTCAGCATTAACATGCTGATTTTAAAGAATAAGTTTGGCAACTTTTTATGTTTTTCTTACTGTCAACAAATCTCATGTGCAGAGCCAACACTGAATTGATCCCACTTAAAAGTATTGTATGTGTATCGAAAGCCTAATATATCTTATTCCTCTGTAGCATAGACCTCTGTTGTTGTCCAAAAACTATTAATAACATGTCAATGAGCCACACCGTTGTGCTGGGTGACATGTTCGTTCACTATGGTTTGATTTGGCTCTGCACATGAGATTTGTTGACAATAAGAAATATATAGAAAATCACCAGCAATATGCTTTAACAGGTATAATGTTTACCATGTTCACCACATTTACTCAGCTGAGGCTGATGGGAATGACTACGAGACATTTTACTTAAAACCACAAATGTCAATCTCATGGTGGCACCAGATGAAAAGTCTCAGCATAAGTCAGTAGGATTCATCCTCTGAAGAACATGTTGTTCAATGTTTGTACAAAATTTCATGGCAACCCATATTTGTTGAGATATTTCAGCCTAGAAAGGTGAAAGTAATTAATACTTTATTGTAGAAGAAATTCACATGAAACTGTTGGTGACTATATGATTATGATTACTGAAACAGTTATTTAGGTTTTGTTTTTTTCTGGAAGCAATGACATTTTGTGTACTTCCTCACATCCAGCTGTCAAGGTGCAGGTGACCAGAATAACAGTCCATCAGTCTCATTCTGAGGCAGAGCTGAAATGTCTCAGCAGCTGCAGTCCAGCTGGTTCTCTTTCCTACGTTTGGTTCAAGAATGGACAGAAATTTCTGGGAGAAACTTATACAGGCCAGTTTTATCCTGCAGACAACATCTCCTGTGCTTTAAAAGGATACGAGGATTACCGCTCTCCTACACTGTGTGAGTTTACTTCACTGTCTCTAACTAAAAGTCATTTTTTAACTAAAGTAACAAGAGACAATATAGTTTCTAACATGAGAGAATAAGCCTCCTTTACCCACTTTATATCTAATATTGCTTCTTACATTTTATCAATTATTCAACCTCTGTATATGTAAATTCAGTTCCACTGTGAAAACGTGTTGTCATTTTTAAAAAAAAACAAAAAAACAATGTTTTTGCCCCCAGATGCTCCAATAGTTCCTTCAGTGTTGGTGACTCCGTCTGATGAAATCATTGAGGGCAGTTCAGTGACTCTGAACTGTAGCAGTGATGCTAACCCAGCAGCTAATTACACCTGGTACAAGAAGAATATAAATCCAGACCTTCAACCTCTCAGTAAAGAACCACAGCTTGTCTTCAGCTCCATCAAATCCTCTGACTCTGGAGAGTATTACTGTACAACTGAGAACCAGCTGGGGAAGAGGACATCTGAATACAACTTTATTGATGTCAAATGTGAGTGAAACAGTTTATTTTAAATTAAACAAAGATATACTTGCTAATGTTGCCATGGCAGGTTACTGAATATCTCCAGTATTTTTGAGAGGGGAGTTTTATTCACAGTTGGTATCCCAGTTTTCCCTGATGCCCACTGCTGTCACATGTTTATTAACATTAACTAGTACCATATATTTATGATGATATGTGGCAGTAAAGCAACACATCCTCATTTTATAGTTAATTTATATTACCAAATCTTCTCTAGATGCTCCAAAGCTTCCCTCTGTGTCAGTGAGTCCCTCTGGTCAGATAGTGGAGGGCAGTTCAGTGACTCTGAACTGTAGCAGTGATGCTAACCCAGCAGCTAATTATGCCTGGTACAAGGAAAACCAAACACTGTTTCATGGACCAGAAGGAAGTTATAATTTCATCTCCATCAGCTCTGAGGACAGAGGGATGTACTACTGCAAGTCTGAGAATCAATATGGATGGATCAACTCTTCATCTCTCTTCATAGATGTCTTGTGTAAGTAGTAAAGTGTAAATCCAACACTTTAAGTCAACATGGTACTTTTTGTGATAATAATCTATGAGGCCCCTAATCCAAAATGTCCTAGACACTCTCCTGAGCTCTGACTGAACTACATCACAAGGAAATATATGCCCTTTAATAGCTCACTTACTTAGACTTTTTAAATATTCCGTCTGTGGTGCATTTTCAGTGAAATTAAACAAAGATACTCCCATTTAAAGTTTAAACAAAGCCATGTTAAAAGCAAACACATTGACTCGACATACAATATATCATACTGTCCTGCATGTTAATATTAATGAGTGTTTGTTGATACATCTTGTTCGCCAGATGCTCCAAAGCTTCCTTCTGTGTCAGTGAGTCCCTCTGGTCAGATAGTGGAGGGCAGTTCAGTGACTCTGACCTGTAGCAGTGATGCTAACCCAGCAGCTAATTATGCCTGGTACAAGGAAAACCAAACACTGTTTCATGTACCAGAAGGAAGTTATAATTTCATCTCCATCAGATCTGAGGATAGAGGGATGTACTACTGCAAGTCTGAGAATCAATATGGATGGATCAACTCTTCATCTCTGTTCATAGATGTCCTGTGTAAGTAGTAAAGTGTAAATCAAACACTTTAAGTCAACATGGTAGTTTTTGTGGTAATAATCTATGAGGCTCCCAATCCAAAATGTGAGCTCTGACTGAGCTACATCACAAGGAAATATATGCCCTTTAATAGCTTACTTACTTAGACTTTTTAAATATTCCGTCTGTGGTGCATTTTCAGTGAAATTAAACAAAGATACTCCCATTTAAAGTTTAAACAAAGCCATGTTAAAAGCAAACACATTGACTCGACATACAATATATCATACTGTCCTGCATGTTAATATTAATGAATGTTTGTTGATACATCTTGTTCACCAGATGCTCCAAAGCTTCCTTCTGTGTCAGTGAGTCCCTCTGGTCAGATAGTGGAGGGCAGTTCAGTGACCCTGACCTGTAGCAGTGATGCTAACCCAGCAGCTAATTACACCTGGTACAAGGAAAACCAAACACTGTTTCATGTACCAGAAGGAAGTTATAATTTCATCTCCATCAGATCTGAGGATAGAGGGATGTACTACTGCAAGTCTGAGAATCAATATGGATGGATCAACTCTTCATCTCTGTTCATAGATGTCCTGTGTAAGTAGTAAAGTGTAAATCAAACACTTTAAGTCAACATGGTAGTTTTTGTGGTAATAATCTATGAGGCTCCCAATCCAAAATGTGAGCTCTGACTGAACTACATCACAAGGAAATATATGCCCTTTAATAGCTTACTTACTTAGACTTTTTAAATATTCCGTCTGTGGTGCATTTTCAGTGAAATTAAACAAAGATACTCCCATTTAAAGTTTAAACAAAGCCATGTTAAAAGCAAACACATTGACTCGACATACAATATATCATACTGTCCTGCATGTTAATATTAATGAATGTTTGTTGATACATCTTGTTCACCAGATGCTCCAAAGCTTCCTTCTGTGTCAGTGAGTCCCTCTGGTCAGATAGTGGAGGGCAGTTCAGTGACCCTGACCTGTAGCAGTGATGCTAACCCAGCAGCTAATTACGCCTGGTACAAGGAAAACCAAACACTGTTTCATGGACCAGAAGGAAGTTATAATTTCATCTCCATCAGCTCTGAGGATAGAGGGATGTACTACTGCAAGTCTGAGAACCAATATGGATGGATCAACTCTTTGTCTCTGTTCATAGATGTCCTGTGTAAGTAGTAAAGTGTAAATCAAACACTTTAAGTCAACATGGTAGTTTTTGTGGTAATAATCTATGAGGCTCCCAATCCAAAATGTGAGCTCTGACTGAGCTACATCACAAGGAAATATATGCCCTTTAATAGCTTACTTACTTAGACTTTTTAAATATTCTGTCTGTGGTGCATTCAGTGAAATTAAACAAAGATACTCCCATTTAAAGTTTAAACAAAGCCATGTTAAAAGCAAACACATTGACTCGACATACAATATATCATACTGTCCTGCATGTTAATATTAATGAATGTTTGTTGATACATCTTGTTCACCAGATGCTCCAAAGCTTCCCTCTGTGTCAGTGAGTCCCTCTGGTGAGATAGTGGAGGGCAGTTCAGTGACCCTGACCTGTAGCAGTGATGCTAACCCAGCAGCTAATTACACCTGGTACAAAGAGAATGAAGCCTCACCAAAAGCATCAGGACAGATCTTCACCATCACTGATGTCAGATCTGAACACAGTGGGAATTATTACTGTGAAGTCCAGAACATCAGAGGACGTCAAAGCGTCACCATACATCTGACTGTGGCAGGTTGGTTTTTCCACTGCATCTGATGTGATGGGGGGGACTCAACCTTGACCTGTACTTTTGCATACACATAGTTATTCTGTGCAATGAGGGATTCCAAAATTAACGCACATCACATAATTCTTCTCCAGTGGACCATGCTTTGTTCATTAAATGTTTTCGGCTATCTCTCCTCCATCAAGGTGGTGCCTGAGGACACTCCTCTTAAATAGTAAATAACATGCTATTGGTGATTTTAAATCATTTATACACTGTTATTACATCAGATGTCTATGTCAAACATAGTCAAAACTTCAAGTCAAAAGCCAGGCCTTCACCCTGCTCTGAATGCTCTATTTGCAAACTAACATCTACTTCCCCATTGAACTGACATCAGATTTTAGTACTCTTGAATCTGGGAGTTCTCTTTCATGACTTTTATGGGGCCAGTGGGCCCAAAAAACCTTTGACACTCAAATTAAATGTCAGTGTTATCTTTTGATTTCCATTTCCTAGGAGCATTGAAGTTAATAGCTGTTGGAACAATCGCTGCTGTTTTACTTGTTGTCCTACTCATCTTGGTTGCACTATGCATTAGGTGAGAAGTACATCTTTCTTAACTGAAACATCTTTGAAAAGCATTTCAAATCATTTCAATCAGTCAATTTATCAATTAATTTATTTGTCTATTTTTTTTTTCCACTTATTTTCCAAACCAGAGCCTCTAAGCAACCGTCTAAACCTGCAGAGACATTGGGCAACAGTGCACAGGTGAGGAAGATCAGTCCTAGTACAAAATATGGTTCCACAATTCAGTTCTTACTGTAAAGACAGTCTCAGCACTTGGAGAGCAAATTTTCTCAGTCCTTTGAGTTTGACTTACAGAGATAAAACACATGCAGAAATATCCTTAGTAAATAACAATATAGTATGTAGGTTAGAACTGGACAGGTTTAATAGGTTACCAGAATCTGATTCATACTGTTCTTCTGAGAGCCAAAAGTTTGATTTTGCTTCACCCTGCAGTGATAGTCAATACAGGGAAAAAAATCACTTGGCACAGATGCAACTAAGAAAGATAATTGACAATAGTTGGACTGATATCATGAAGCTAAATAACCTACCTACTGTCACTTTAAGTCAAAGAAGCATTGAGTGACAAGTGATCTTATCTTTCCAGTGTCTACAGACACAATCAGCCGAGCAGCAGGATGCCCTTCTCTGTACCACTGTTGATTTGTCCAAGGAACAGGCAGATACTCTCTGCTCCAATATCAGCCCAGCTCAGCCCCGAAGACACAAGGAGGAAGAAGAGGCATTGAGTGTGTGAAAATGAACAGTGGCAATGCAGCCCCAAGGTGAGCACCTTTTTACAAAGGAACAGTATCCTCAGTTGGTGTTTGATAGAGTGTCTTGACCTTTTCTGTTCAAAAATGTGGACAAATTTGGATTTGGCCAGAACTTTATCAGGTGGATTAAACTGCTGTATTTTGTGAGGATGATTCTGGTCAATTGTCTCATTTGTATGTCATCATTTTGACCTTGAGAAAGGGACATGCTTTTTGTCACCACTTAACGTTGATCATTAAACGATTGCCACAAGCGAAACACAATGATGTCTATCAAACAAATAGTTAAAAACAACATTTATAATGAATTTCTTATATGCTGATGATGTGTTAGTATTCTATCTTGATTTTTTATTTCTGCCACTGATGGCCACATTTGGTACCTTTGAGGATAGAAAGTCAGTGTTAGCAAAGCCTTTAAATTCAGACTTCCCCCATTTTGCCATCAAAAATCTTCACATCTACTAGTTCAGGTTATTGACAATTTGCATTACAGATAAAAGAGATGCAAGTTGGTTAGATATTGGGAAATCAACCTGTGTGCTGCAGTGGCCATGCTGTGAAAATCTACAGTCGTTGTGGATGAAAATTACATTTCAAACTTCAGCTGAAGTTAATATTGGTCATACTCAGCCAAATGAAGGGGGTATCCTATAGAGTCATACTGTTTTTAATAGAATATTCCCTCTGTGTTTCGCCAGACAGTGTATCTTTGCTGAGCTGCAGTGGAGGGATTTTACCACACAGAGGGAATTAGTCAAGTGTTATATTCATTTTGGCTAAACTGTATAATGCATATTCACGTAGAAAACAGAGATTTTGTCTCCCATCTCTTACACTGGAGTACACCGCTAACTCAATATATGAGCATTCAAGTGTTGTATCAAGAGAGTTTAAAATTTTAGTTTATATTTACATATCTAGTTGCATATTTGATAGAAGAGTTTGAGATGAGTTTTGTAATAACTGCTGTATTAGTTTTGGCATTTAATAACATATCTTTAGAGCGTTCTCATTTGTTTTTCCCCCTCACAGAAACAGAAGCCAGGAAACTGCGGAAGATCCAGATGCGTTGTATATCACAGTCAACAAAACCCCCAAATAACATGGAGAATTTTTTCTTTATTTGTATTTAATCAGTCGTGGTTTCTCTGAACAGACCTGTCCAGGAATAGAGATATACTGTATGTGGACAATAGATAATGTAATACATACTCTAATGTAAATACACACATTTCAATAGAACATGCAACAGTATTCAGAGTTTGTTTTTTTCACCAAAGGTCAGCCGTGTGTAAAGTACTCATGACTTAGTGCATATGTGTAATATGTTTTTACCTGATGAATCTTAGTCACTTGGTGCCATAACAGGAGCCCTAATATCATTTGTTGGTGCAGTGGAACATCAACAACTGCATTTGCTGGACTGCACGATCAAGCCAGAGCTATAACTACCTGGAACTGAAGCCAGAGTGTCTGCAGATGAATAGTTTCCTCCCTCTCAGTCTGATCCCTTTTGTAATTCATGCAAATCAAGCAGACATTTTCTATATAATCTCTAGAAATGCAATGATTATTAGATTAATCTGTTAGTTGACTGACACAAAATTAATCTGCAACTATTTTGATTATTGAATAATCAATTTAGTCATTTTTAAAGCAAACTTGCCCAAACTTTGCTGGTTTTAGCTTCTCAAATGTGACAATTTAATGCTTTTCTTTGTCATAACAAAGAAAATCACCCAGATTTAAGGAGCCCTAAATCTGTTGACGCTTTCAAATGAAATCTTAAGACACATCTTTTTACCATCGCTTTCTCCTGAAGTGTTTTTACACCACAGTTGTTTTATCTTGTCTTATCCTGTCATTTTAATTTAATTTTATCTTGTTTATTATTTACCTTATTGTTTTATCATAAATGCTATGATTATCTGATTTTATGTTAAGCATTTTGCTATATAAATAAAGTTTATGATTATGATTATTATTATGATTATGATTATTATGATTATTATTAATAATAATAATAATAATAATAATAATAATAATAATAATAATAATAATAATAATAATAATAATAATAATATTGTTATACATAATATTAAACTGAATATCTTCGGTTTTTGGACTGTTGGTCAGACAAAACTTTGACTTTGAGAAACAAAATGACAAAATGATTAATATCACTGAATGCTGATAGGATGAAATGGGTGGTGTTCATTTCATACATTGAAGGGGAACTCCATCAATTTTAGTCTGTTTACAGGACTATGTACTACTGCATGTGTGAGGAAAGTTGCCTTTGTGGAGCTGTGTGACATCTGATAAATTGCCGCAAGTGATGTCACTTGAGTCAGCGTCAGTTGGGGCTGAAGACTATAAATTTGACAATGAAAATAAATCTGGTGGTGAAAAGTTAGAAAGAAGCGGATTACCAGACCTCTGTAGCCTGCTCCTCATCTCTGCTTGAGGCTAGCAGCTCGAGGCTACATTAGCTGCTACTAGCAAAACAGACCTGAATCCCCAACCAAACTGTTGATGGTGTAGTTGCATTGTGGGTAATGTGGAAGCTTGTAGAACACATGGAACACTTAATTCCATTTGTTCTACAAGGAAGAAGAATACAGAATATCTGATATCTTAATCAGGGGCAATCACAACATAACCAGTATCCATGTTTTTTGCATATGATTTATGAGCTAATCTTTATGCTAATGACATTTTGCTTACACCATCTAACCCGGGTGACTCTATTGCATACCCTCAGACTTATCCCAACCTTATAGGCTATATAAATCTTTTACGTCTTGGAGGAGCAGTATGGCCGCACCTCACTTGAGACAGTCTTGATGGAGGTGTGGTTTCTTGTCAGCATAATATTTATTAATTTTTGTCAGGGGAGACATACTTGTACATGGTAACATTGTGCAGCTTCGGACTTATCTCTGGAACACTGTATCAGTTTTCAAACAGGTGGTGCAATTTGTGAAATATGTGAAAAGTGAAATCCCAATGTAGAGCCTTTTATTTAAAAGAACATTGGAGAACATGCATTTTCTAATCTAGTTGTAGTTTGAGAGTGCTGCCACTAGATGCTGCTAAAGAGCTGATAGCAAATCTATGCCACATCTTGTACATCTCTCATTCGACCACATTATTATTCGGCCCCTCTCTTTCTTTTACAAGTTTAAGCCTCATCCATGAATTGTTGAGCAGCTTGTCATAACAAATCCAGGACTGCACCTTACTGGACCACCCTCAGGGCAATCTATGGCCTGAGGGTGGTAGGGTGTCAACAAAGCATGATGTGTTTGGAACCCTCGACTCAGAATACTCTGAGTCTGAGAACAGACTCAGAGTATTCAGGTTGTGTTCAGTATCACTGTGATAAGAACGACTGCACTCTGAGAATCACAGACCTGAGAGAGAGCGACTCAGCTCAGTACAAGTTCATGTTCATAACAAACCAACCAGGAGGAAGATTTACTGGTTCACCTGGAGTCACTTTGACTGTCACAGGTAACATTTTCATTGACAGATTTAACTTAGATTTAAATGGTTAATGTCTTGGAAATATCACTGTGTGTGTCTGAACATAAATTAGACGTCTATTCTTTCTTCACATATACAGATCTCCAGGTGCAGGTGATCCGATCAACATACTACTTGCATTCTACCTGGGCAGAGCTGAAGTGTCACAGCAGATGTCATCTACCTGATCGTTCTTCCTTCATATGGTACAAGAATGGACAGAAAATTCAGGATGAAACACCTTCTACTTATAACGTGTACTTTTACTCATCAGACAGCTTTTCCTGCGCTGTAAAAGGATTTGAGCATCATCCTGCTCCTTCAGTGTGTGAGTTTACAACACAGTCTCTCACTAAACTAACCACATCTAGTGGAGCCTTTAACCTATTGTACTATACCTTGTATTTGCATGTAATTCAAAAATTGACATAGAAGTGGATCAAAAACAAACCACAGCCCCATGAGATTTTAGACATGTTACATTCTTATATCTTACCCACTGTGTTGACTGCAAAATAAATGTAAAATAAGAGCTTACTGTTCATTTAATAAGTCAATTCACTCAAAATACGAAAAACATATTTTCTGACTCACTCCCTTTCTAACCATGTGAGTAGTTGCAGTTTCATCTGCCTAAATTTTGAGATATCAATCCTAGAATAGTCTGCTGCCATCCCAATAAAAAGAAAGTGAATTAAATATTATTTGTACTGCTTAAAGCTTTGAAAACATATATTTGAAAAACAATCTGTCTATGTGTCTTACCAGAAACATCGTCCCTGTTACTTTGGATAATCTACAGACTTTGTTGTGGACAGTTTTTATAGAGAGTACATCTTGAGTAGAAAGTAATTCCAATGAAAATTGTTGACAGATATGTCTGTGGATGATTCAGAGTAACCAAAACACCTTTCAAACATGATTTTTATACACAAACTAAATTCTGTTCACCTTCATTGTGTTGATGTGGCGGTGTCTCAAAACCTGACGTGACACATACACTAACAACTAAGGATTCAGGACTAACTGTGCTGTTTTAAATTAATTCTATCTTTCAGGTTTCTATGCTCAATACTGCAACAGAGTGACTTACATTGACAGAAGCATCTGTGCTTCCAGAGGCTCATCAGTGGACATTTCCTGCACATACAGCAGTTATGAATCTATCACATCAACATTCTGGTTCAGTCATGAACGTCGTCATCAGTGGCAGAATTCCTCACAGCCTGAGGACCTTAGTGAAGACTCTCACTCCATGCAGGTCGGGTTCAGCTCCTAGAAACAGAGAGAGGACACTCCACTCTGAGAATCTCTGACCTGAGAGAGAGCGATTCAGCCCAGTATCACTTCACATTCAAAACACAAAGATTTGAATGGGGGAGTAATTTACCTGGATCAACTCTGACTGTCACAGGTACTGATGAACACAAATTGATAAATAGTGATAGTGGTGAATAGTTATTATTGAAGTGTTTCACATAAAATTGATTTGATTATATTGAGTATTTTCTCCCATTTACACATTTGATTGGATGTAGTAAGTAATTCACATAATACCACAAAGTTAATAAGAAATACCACTAGACACTTCTCTTTTTCTGTGTATTTCTCTCTCACACAAACAAAACAGTGAGAAATGACAAATCATGATAGTTGCACCACATGCCTGAAGATGGTTTTGTATGAAGCATTTTCAGTATAACAGTCCATATTTGTTAGTGACAACTGTAGATCACTGACTGAATCATTAACATACTTAGACACATTGACTGTGAGTGTTTGTTCAACAACTGTACAACAAGGTCACCAATGTCAACAATCAACGCCTCTGAAACTGAACCTCTAACTGTAATGTTTGATGAATTTAATGTCAAGTGTAAACAAATTAAGATGCAACTCAATCATCAAAAGTGAAAACTACTGAAAGTAAATTTGCAGTACATCTCTTTGAACTCATGGTGGTGTATTCAATATCTTAACATGCACTAGAAGTGTGAGGAGATGCATCAAACCAACTGTCATACATCAGACACACGTCATGTTTGTTTTTTAGATGACGAAATGTGCGCACACTTAAAAAGAGGAAGATGATAAAAATGTCTCATTGTTTCTCTTCTCTCTTTAAATTACTAACAGGCCCAAACACTGGTCTCTTATTCTCTCTAACATAGATTATATTAACAGTAAAACTTGTTTTTAACTTATGTGTTTACTGTCATGTGGCTCCTCATGAATATTCATAATAATGAGAAAGAGGAAGGAAATCAAGTCACTTACTGTCCTGATATCTGACTTCTGCTCACAGATCACAGAGGACGAGCATTTTAACAGACAACGTCCTTCTCTGTTGTACTTAGAATAGTTTACTGATATGACTATTACATGTTGTTTACATTATTTGATGTATTTTATTGTCTCTGAAGCCTCACAGACAGATGAGAGGAGCAGCTATGAGTTTAACAGCAGCAGCGAGTGGATTTGTTGTCTTCCTTCTCTCTGTGTCAGGTACTGTATATCTACATTTACATTGTAGGACATTTAACACACTTATTCAGAGCAACATGAAGACATTTTAAAAAAGTAAATATAAAATATCCCCGATCAGCACTTTTCTAGGTTTGATGTATGTGTGATGCAGTATGATGAATAACTTTTAAACTCTACAACACCAAACATTCACTTCTGTTTATTCCTGTGTAAACTATAGCTGTTGAATGAAGGCAAAGAAATAATAACAGTATTCACTGCTGAACACTTTAATAATATTATATTAAGATGTTCAGCTGTGTCTGTGTCATGGGTGGTGGGGGTGGGGCCTGGCTAATAAGGTTTGTCCACCCTCCCTCCATGGACTGTAAGAATCATATATTTTTATACATGCATATGCATATATACATAGTTCTATGATGGTACAGCAATGCACTGAGAATTTCATCTTGTCATGATGTTTAAAATCTGTTTGGTAATTTCTGCACTCTGCACTGTAGAGCTGGACAACTGTTTTAGCTGTTACAGTTATAACAGTTGTCCCTCCCTGTGAAAACTTATTGTCAGCTATTTTATTTTAGCTGCTTTCAAAAGTTTCCCTTATTTCATGTTCTGCATTTCTTTGTGGTTTTCATACAACTGAGCAGCAACTTTATCAAAGAACTAACAGAGAGGAAATTAACCAAGACAAGCACAGACTCTCTAATGATTCATTCTCTTCTTCTTTTCCTGTTTAGTAAAACTGCATTAATGTTCACAGCTTCAATACATTTTTGTTTCTTCACTGCACATTTAGACTGTACGATGTTCTGTCTCAGTGCACAGAGAGATTAGCTGTAAACAGCATCTAAAACTGTTTCTTTGTACTGTAAATTAAAAGTATGTATAAAAGTATTCACCCAGATATGATTCATAAATAACATAATGAAAGTCATATAATAGAGTTGCAATGAGTTTTAATGAGGTGAAAACAACTTTGATGTACCACTGATCTGCTGCTCTACTCCAAAAAACTTAGTTAAATATATTTTATGTTTTTAATCATTCATGTCTGAAGGACATTTTTGATAATACGCAAGACACACATTTCAGGTGTTTAGCTTTTTTAAAACTACAACAAACAAGCAGAACAACAGTAAAAACTTGCAGAATGAATGGACTAAGGCTGAAACACTCAGCAGTAACAAATGATAAAATATGATAAACAACTTATAAAATATTGTATTCCAGTTCAGTTCTAGTTAGATTGATGCACGATGAGGAGCTTTGAATGATAACGACTACAAATAAAATCATATTTGTGCCATGATCCACTTTGTCTTATTCACTGATTCTTAAGTTGTCATGAATCTGATTGTGGTTTCTGATGTGCTCTGTGTTACAGTGGTACAGGGTCAGAATGACTGGAGAGTGACTTACACTTCTCCTCAGATCTGTGCCTTAAAAGGATCAACAGTGAACATAAGCTGCACCTACAGATACCCATCCAGAATAAATGACAATAATACTGAAGTTGAGAGAACATGCTGGTTCACTAAATTGAGTAATAATGAACCTGTGGATCTGAGAACAGACTCAGAGTATTCAGGTCGTGTTCAGTATCACTGTGATAAGAACGACTGCACTCTGAGAATCACAGACCTGAGAGAGAGCGACTCAGCTGAGTACAAGTTCATGTTCACAACAAACCAACAAGGAGGGAGATTTACTGGTTCACCTGGAGTCACTTTGACTGTCACAGGTAATATTTTCATTGGCAGATTTAACTGCATTTTAAATGGTTAATATCTTGGAAATAGTACTGTGAATGTTTGTGTGTGTCTGAACATGAATTACATTTCTGTTCTTTCTTCACATATACAGATCACCAGGTGCAGGTGATCAGATCAACAGTCTATCAGTATTCTACCTGGGCAGAGCTGAAGTGTCACAGCAGTTGTCGTCTACCTAACCATGCTTCCTACATCTGGTACAAGAATGGACAGGAAATCAGGAGAGAAATATCTTCTTATTATTCAGACTACTTATATCCTGCAGACAGCTATTCCTGTGCTATTGAAGGACATGAAGATTTCCCCTCTCTTCCAGTTTGTGAGTTTTCTTCACAGTCTTTCACTAACATAACAACATCTTGTGGAGCCTTTTATCTAAAGTACTGTACAATGAATTCATGTATTTCTAACATGAAGGTCCCCACTGCCTCACTTCTTATTGGATCCATGTTTTTCTCATTGAGCTCTACTGCTGTCAGTATCCCAACAACAATACAACCTGCCCTGTGTTACTGCAGAGAAACACAGTTTTTTTATTTTAACATTTCAACCAGCCTATTAGTCAAAATCTCTTGTTTCAAGGTTTTGACAACTAGATTCATTGTGTCTTCAGTCCCTCTGTGAAAATTACAAATTTCGCTCTGATTTTTCTTTTGTTCAATAATTATATTGACCTTCCTCTGCCATCAATAGTCAATTAGAGCCATCACTCCAGTCTTAACAATACATTTCACACAACACTTAAATACACACACACACACACACACACACACACACACACACACACACACACACACACGCACACACATACACACACATACTAGCGGCAGTTATGAAGGAAAGTTCTTAAAGTAGATGAGGATTACTGCTCTCCCTTTCTCCTTCAGTGTGTTTATTGTCACTTGAAGATTTTAAACTCATACACAAGGTAACAGGACATGTAGTTTGTAATGTGTTTGATGAAATATAAACCATTTCAATATGTTCCACTGTGAAAACTTAACCCTAACTGGGGATGAAATGTTAAACGTGCTGTTTTCTGCTACAGATGCACCAAAAACCTCCTCTGTGTCAGTGAGTCCCTCTGGTGAAATTAAGGAGGGCAGTTCAGTGACTTTGACCTGTAACAGTGATGCTAATCCAGCAGCAAAATACACCTGGTACAAGAGTGCATATATGCATTCTGAAGTTATCTCAGGAGGCCGACAGCTTGTCTTCAGCTCCATCAAGTCCTCTGACTCTGGATATTATTCCTGTACAGCTGAGAACGGGCTGGGAAGGAAGACATCTAAATACACTGTGATGAATGTGAAATGTGAGTGAAACACAGTCTATGTTAAAAAAGCATCACGTAGGTGATGACAACTTTTTTCAGGCTTCATTAACCAGTGAAATATTTTGCTGATCAGGCTCTCTTAGCTCTGCCTGCTTCACATTTACAATCATCAACACAAATATAAACTATTATTCATTCTTTCTCTCATGGATTTAAAGGAACAGACTCTCAAAATTGTTTCCTTCTGAAAATTGAATATGTTCTTCCATTTTTCTTTGAGTTCTTAGACAAAGAGTACAACAATAAAAACATCAAGAATTAACAGACCAAATCAAAAATTTAGTAACAAATATTCTGATGTCCCAACATAAAATTATACAATATGATAAATACCTGATAAAGCGCAATACTTCAGCTCAGTTATATTTAGCTTGATGCATGATAAGAAACTTCTGTGACAGGTGACAGCAGACAATCATATTTTGAAGCTGGTCCAGATTATCTAGCCCCCCAAAACATGTTAGCACTATGATACACAGCTTGTCTTAGTAGCCGATTAACTCATTATCAACTGATGTTATGAATCTGATTGTGGTTTCTGATGTGCTCTGTGTTACAGTGGTACAGGGTCAGAATGACTGGGGAGTGACTTACACTTCTACTCAGATCTGTGCCTTAAAAGGATCAACAGTGGACATAAACTGCACCTACAGATACCCATCCAGAATAAATGATCATGATACTGAAGTTGAGAGAACATTCTGGTTTACTAAATTGAGTAATAATGAACCTGTGGATCTGAGAACAGACTCAGAGTATTCAGGTCGTGTTCAGTATCACTGTGATAAGAACGACTGCACTCTGACAATCACAGACCTGAGAGAGAGCGACTCAGCTCAGTACAAGTTCAGGTTCATAACAAACCAACCAGGAGGGAGTTTTACTGGTTCACCTGGAGTCACTTTGACTGTCACAGGTAACATTTTCATTGGAAAACTTAATGTAACTTCAAATGGTTAATATCTTGGAAATAGTACTGTGAATGTTTGTGTTTATATTTTGTGCATGTATAAAGATAAATGATATTTCTATTTCTTCACATATCTAGATATCCAGGTGCAGGTGATCAGATCAACAGCCTGCAAAGTTCATACCTGTGTTCGGGCAGAGCTGAAGTGTCACAGCAGTTGTCATCTAGATGATCGTCCCTCCTACATCTGGTACAAGAATGGACGGATAATAACAGAACAAACGTCTCCTTATTATTTGGGCTTTTTTTATCCTGCAGACAGCTATTCCTGTGCTTTGAAAGGACATGAGACGTTCTCCTCTCCTTCAGTGTGTGAGTTTATTCCACGAGCATGAGCATAATCAGCAGAGTAACAGTGATAAGTGTCAGGTTATGATGTCTGCACTGTACAGCTGCATGACTATGATTGGATCATAAGATTAAAACATGTCAATATTTTCTCCTTCAGATGCACGTAAGATTCCTCTGGTGTCTGTGAGCCCCTCTGGGGACATTATCTTGGACAGTTCTGTGACTCTGACCTGTAGCAGTGATGCTAACCCAGCAGCTAAATACACCTGGTACAAGAAGAATGTAAATCCAGACCTTCAACCTCTCAGTGAAGAACCACAGCTTGTCTTCAGCTCCATCCAGTCCGCTGACTCTGGAGAGTATTACTGTACAGCTGAGAACCAGCGGGGGAAGAGGACATCTGAATACATCTTTATTGATGTGAAATGTGAGTCAAACAGTTCATTTAAAAAGCAACATACAGCTGTTTGTCTTGTCAACCTTGCTAAAAAAAAAGTGGAAAAGATTTGTCTGATCATGTCTGCTTTCTTCAGCTCTGCCTGCTTCACATTCAGTCTGCTGCTGTAGTTCACTGAGCAGCTCCAATACAACATGGTGTACTAATGCAACCCTTCCTCATTTTATAGTTAATTCATTTTGATACATCTCCTCCAGATGCTCCAAAGGTTCCCGCTGTGTCAGTGAGTCCCTCTGGTGAGATAGTGGAGGGCACTTCAGTGAATCTGACCTGTAGCAGTGATGCTAACCCAGCAGCTAATTATACCTGGTACAAGGAGAATGAAGACTCACCAAAAGCATCAGGACAGATCTTCACCATCACTGATGTCAGACCTGAACACAGTGGGAATTATTACTGTGAAGCCCAGAACAGAAGAGGACGTCATAACTCCACCTTCTATCTGACTGTTGTGACAGGTTGGTTTTTCATTCAGCTACACACACATTGCACAAGGACTCATTAGCTATACAGCTGCCCCAAGTGGATTACTTCAGACCTAAGAGTCATATTCATAAGATACAGTAAAACAGGTTTGTGTGATTCACTGCTGACTGGAGGAATCAGCTCCATTCAAATCATGGTGAAGAGGGATCTGAGCAAGGAAACGATCTGAATTTTCATGTCAATGTGTTTCTTGTTAACAAGTTATATTTCAAAAGATTATGTGACCTCTGATTAGGCTGAAGTGATGCAGACTTTTTATATTTAACTAGTGGAGAGAGAGCTGTGTTCATGAATACAAGCAGTCAAGGTGAGATTTTTTCACACTGCACTGCCTCACTCTATGAGACCAAGAGTCTAAATATTGAGCTGCTGCATTTTTTCATTTAGAGGAGGAAGTTAATGTGTGACCAAGAGTATTCAGACACAACAGACCAAGTGGAGGTCTTGGCAAAACATGGACACACTGGAGGAGTTAAATCTCCAGCTGGTCTGGGAGAATATGGAGATTATACTGAAATAATGTTTTTCAATGTAATTTAAAGGAAAAAAAAAAACATTAAATTGTAAGAATGATGTGAGGAATTATATTTTTTACAACAGCACCTTCTACTGGGCCAATGGCCATTTGTGGTCCATCACTCACTCAGCAAAGCATCACACACCACCAGCTGCGCTGAGGAAGCTGCAGGAAGAGAAGAGAGTTTGCTCACTACAGCTGCTGACACTGTCACCAATTTTTTTTGAAATGTATTTAATTTTTTTCATCATTTGTCACACATTAAAGTAAGATGGTAAAGGCCAGTACTGGATCACATAAACATTTTGTTAAAGATCCCCTCCAAACATGTTTTAAGACAAAACAAATACTTTTCTTTGAATAATAATAAATAATAATTTGGGTCTAAGATGTTTTTTCCACAAAAAACTACTATTACCTAGTTAGAAACTCTAAGAATGACATCTGCTTCTTCTCCCTCGCTGAGTAAACTTGAATCTATAAATATGTAAATACTTTTCATTTTGAGAGTTTATCTGCTAATTCAACTAATGTAACAAGAAGAAAAACACAATTTTGTGTGGAACAGGACTTTAAGCTTTATAGCAGTGTGACCTCCATCATCAATATCGTTAGTTACATTTTGAGGGACTCAGAAACATTGTCCATTTACTGTTCTGTCATAATCCAGATGATTACACTCATCATAGTTGTTAGCGTGCGCTAACAGCAATGAACAACAGAGCTTGGGGACACTTACGCCTGCTGGCTGCCGGATAGTCCAGCTGTATCGAGCTGAAAAAAAACCAAGACCATAATACTGAATGAACACATGACCTGCAGGCCTTCACGGGTTTTGTGATTATTGCCAAATAGGTTTGTACATACATGATGTTGCCTTGTTGTTGTGGTGCGTAACAATCAAAGTATGCAAGTTAAGAAAGAATACAAGTACCACAAGTCAAGTAATCAGAAATAATTTACAATAAAAAATATATAAAATATATGCCAAACTGAAAAGAGCTGTTGGAGTTTAAAATGAAGAGAACTGAATATACATATATTGACCAATGGCCATTTGTGGTCCATCACTCACTCAGTAATGCATCTTTGTACAGATTAAAGTAAGATGGTTAAGGGCAGTACTGGATCACTAAGACATTTAGTTAAAGATCCCCTCAAAACATATTTTAAGACTTATAAAAATACTTTGCTTTGAATAATTATTTGTGTCTAATATGTTTTTTCCACAGAAAACTTACTAGTTAGAAATTCTTAAAATTATATCAACTTCTTCTCCCTCATTGAATAAACTTCCAGAATCTATAAATATGTAAATATTTTTAATTTTAAAAGTTGAACCACTGGACACAAGATGTCTCCTATTTCACTGTAAAGTCCATTCTCAGTGTTTGTGCACTGGAGGCTTCAAGTTTCCACATCACACTTGTGTAAGTTGCATATTGGACCAGGATAAGCTTCCAAAGTAGTTGTGATGTCACAAATCATGCTCGTAGCTTTAACTTAGATTTTCAGTGATTTTCATGTTAAATATATTCTAAGCTGAAAAGAGCTGTTAGAGTTTAGAATGAAGAGAACTGAATATACATGCGTAGCCTGTGGAATTAGATGCCACACAGGACACAATTACTTCAGTGGTTCTTGTAGCTTTAATTTTATTGTTGACCATGTTTGCAACAGGTCATTTTAACAGAGTGTTTAAGCTACTGAGTCCTTTTAGAAAGCAGCTCATGTGCTTTCAAAGCTTGTTGCAGACTTAATACAAAAAATTATGTAAAAGAAAAATGACAAATAAACATGGCAGTGGGCCATGACCATTGACAAAAAACACAAAATAGAACCAGACAAAAACACACTCAACAACCACAAATCTACAAAAATAACCCATGAATGCACAATGCACACCTGCAAAGGACACCCACACCTCAACAAGTCCCACCAAACCCACACGGAACTCCCTGGAGATTGCACAACTCAACACACTGTTGTTTACCTTCAAACGGAGTTAAAATTCATTTAAAACCTGAACCATTCCTCTAGTAACAATGTGCAATAGCAAGGTGTGGCTTTATGCACACTAACATTACCTTGCTGTGCAATTGAGAACACAGTGGCCGACGGCTGGTGGCAAAATCCCAGGTCATGAACTCCACTAGTGTCTACTACTTTACACGACGGAGTCACAGCACCGCCCACTCTGCAAATCTCCTGTTGTTTGAACGTAAAACAGGAAGAAAGACCAAGATGCATTTGGCAGAGTGACAGTAATATTATTCAATGCTGCCACCTTGTGACCAAAATCAGCAATAACAAGTGAGACTGTGACACTTACAATTTGCCTCAAATGTTAATTAGACTGAAACAATTTTAAACTCAGAAGAAAACAACAAAGAACACATGTATTAACATTCAAACAACTTTGAGAGCTATACCTCACCTAAGTGGAAAATTACATCTGAACCAATTTACCACCAGGCTACATATATATTGACCAAAACGTTGGACCTAAACGTGCTGTAATACCTTAATTAACTGTCAGTGTTTTCTTTTCATCGCTGTTCTCCAGGAGCAGGAAAATCAATAGCTGCTGGAGTAACAACTGCTGTTCTCTTGTTTATCATAATCCTCTCTGTCTTCCTGTGGATGAGGTGAGCAGTTCTGTTTCATTAAATCATTCTTCAATGTTCAGTCATTTCTGTTTTTAATTATTTTTTCTAACCAGGAAAAAGAGAGCCTCCAATCAAAGGTCTGAGGCTGAGGAGAGACCAGACAACAGAGAGAGGGTGAGGAGGGAAAGTTATACTATTCTATCCTGGTTCCACACTTCCACAGTCACTATCTTAAAGTGCAGCTAGAAAACTCATCTGACTGTCAAACACTCATGTTGTTTCTTAACAATCCTTCATCACAAAAACCAACACTTTCCTCATTTCTATCACTATTCAGACACAGCCGGAGGAGCAAGATAACCTTCAGTATGCCAGCGTGCACTTCTCCAACAACCAGACAGATCCTCTCTACTCCAACATCAGATCAGCTCAGCCCGACAGACACATGGAGGAACAAGAGGTTGTCCAGTACGCTGCTGTCACATTTAACAGAGCTGGTACTGCCCCGAGGTGAGCAGCTCTTCACACAGGAACATAGTAGCAACAGTTTTATTTCAGTTTTTCATTTGTTATATTTGCCTGCTGCATCTTTATTATGACTGTTTTGACTGTTTGTATAATTTAATACAACATCTTCAGAATCACCTGATTATTTTTTTAATTTCCCTCTCAGAACCAGAGGTCAGGAAACTGAAGAAGATCCAGCAGCACTGTACAGCACAGTCAACAAAACCTCATGAACACACCAGCAATCTCATGTTTTGTTTTGTTTTTTTCCATTTTTGAAAACAATGAGAAGATCTCCCCCACACTGTCACACAATTCTTCATAATTTCGTTTAATATAATTTAGAAATATACTATTTGTTATTTTAAAGGGGTCTAAACTGTGTTATTTGTGTTTTTGTATAATTTCACCTAAAAGGGTAAATATTTGCACATTCAAAAAGCAGTCGGTCCTTCTAAAGTCTTGTCTGTGGTCAGTTATTTAAAATACAGCATGATAAAAGTGAATAGACCTAATGCCAAGTTTGACAGTTTCTTTGTTTATTATTAGGCTATTATAAGTTTCACCCAAAACAAGTAAACCTCTGTGGTAGCTACCTTTTTAATAGACTGAACCCAAACAACCATCACCAGTCTAAAGTCACTTACAGCATCTTAGACATAGTATAGAGTGTTGGGGTGCTACACCTGCTGAAAGAAAAATGTTAAAAAATGAAAAAGAAAATTGAAAAAAAATCTCTACACACCTGAATATGTGACAGGTGCATTAAAGGAAAGTGCAGCTCAGACCTGTCTGAAACATGATTTAATAAATTATTCCAGCAACAAGCGAGACAGTGTGTCAGAGTTCTCCTCATTGTTTTCAAGTTGCACCTTCCTCCAACACACCTGTCACATATTCAGGTGTGCAGATATTTATTTTTTCAAATTAACTTTTCATTTTATTTATTTATTTTTTTTATTTCAGCAGGTAACCATTGGGTTTAAATTGACAGTTTATTTTACTGCTGAAGTAAAATCCCATTCAGACCTAGCTCCCGTACTTATTAATTTCATTGTGGATCCTTTGAAACAATGGAAGAAAGCAGTAAGCAGCATTTGGATTGACAACATAATTGATCTGCCAGTAGGATTTATCATCAGTGCCAGACAGCCTCAACATATTTATTGTTTCTGTTTGTTAAAGATGTAAGTAGTGAAGGTGATCCCAGTGACAAAACTTTCATTGTAAAACCTGCTAATTTAAACTTGTAGTATTTGTGCGACTGGAATCACCGGAGTCATTTTGTGGAGCTGTGGATACTTGCCAGTGTAATATTTATTAACGTTGGGTTAGAGGAGATATACTGAAGATTATTATAACTTGCAGCTTTGGACATATCTCAGGAGTAGTGTATCAGTTAGTTAACAAGTGGTAAGACTGTAGTGTTTAAGATATTTTAAAAATACACTGGAGTATTAGAGAGCTTTTACTGATCAACTTGTAGTTTCCTATTGTTGCCACTAGATGATAGTAAAGAGTTATATTTCATTGATAACAGACCATTTCCACTGTCCTTTCTGTATTTGCAGTTGTTTTCCAGTTTCATTATTACAACCAGTTTTATTGTCAGTCAAGTATTTGTTGTCAATATTCATCTTGTGAATTATTTCTACTCCTTACAGTAACATTACAATTGTCTGTTTTTTCTGCTTTCTTTATACATATTATTACAGCTTGTTTTTGTTCTATATCACACTTTCAAAACCATGTAATTACATTCGTCCTTATTCTTTGTTGTTTTGTTTTGCATAAATAAAATAAAACACAACAAAGTAATTAGACTCAAAAGACAAATCCTTTCTCCTTTCTCCTGCTGTTTGGCCTGATTAATCAGTGTTTGCTAAGACTCTTAAATAGTTTAATGAATGAATTTGCAGTCTTTTCGTATGTTAATAAATGTCTTTTTTTTTTCAGACACAGATCTTGTGCCCACACATAATGTCAGGACGACATTAAAAACTCTTTATTTACATGAAATTAGTCGTACATTCCTTAAATAGATTATAAAAAGAAGTTCAGAGTTTGCAAACAACACATCATTACTTCTTAAGTTTCATCTACTGGCATCTGGCTCATTTTGCATGTTAATGATGTAAAGAGGAAGGAAGTTGAGTTTATTTTTAACAGCTTGACTTCTGTCTTCTGCCTGCAGACCACAGAGAGAAGTGATCTTATGAAGACAACGTCCTTCTACATTGAAGTCTTTTTTCTTCTTGGGATTATTATTTACCTGCAGACATGTTTTATTATCTCTGAAGTCAGAGAGATGAGAGGAGCAGCTATGAGTTTAACAGCAACAGCGAGTGGATTTGTTGTCTTCCTTCTCTCTGTGTCAGGTACTGTATGTCTACATTTACATTGTAGGTACATTGTAACTTATTCAGAGCAGCATGAAGTGAGTTTCAGAGAGGAAGAAATCATTCATTCTCAGATCACCATGTTTATATTTGACCTGTAAAGTGATACATAGTCTATCTTTAAAACTCTGCAGCCATGAGGCATAGGATTGGTTTTATAATGGTTGGGACATTTTTGTTGGTTGACCAATATGCACATTTATGTTCAATTGTTCACATTTGTGTACACACAAATGTTTTGTTTTGTTTTTGTTTTTAATTAAAAATGCATTTACTTATATAACTTGTCCAAAAGAGGACTTGAATCGTGGATTGTTTTTAGATTTGAAATGATGCTTCACTTATTTTTAAATAGATTCAAGACTTAAATCAATATTTGACACTTACATATGATAGAGAGTCACTTTACTTCATACTTTTCTGTTTTAACTAAACTGTCTACTGTGTCTTGTCTCTCTTTTACTGTATAGATTTACCTTCAAAACACTACTGAGAGAGAAACAGCAATGATCAAACATTAATCTGTCTTTAAACCATCTCAAAAACTTTCACTTGTTTTTTTCTTTAAAACTGATATTAAGCAAACTAAATATTTGTATATTTGTTTCCTAGTTTCCTTTCCAGGTATGCAATCTGAAACACAATAATAAGTGAAAATAAATCTTTCCCCTGATGTTGTTTTGAATCTGATTGTGGTTTCTGATGTGCTCTGTGTTACAGTGGTCCAGGGTCAGAATGACTGGGGAGTGACTTACACCTCTACTCAGATCTGTGCCTTCAAAAGATCAACAGTGAAGATAAACTGCACTTACAGATACCCATCCAGAATAAAGGGCACTTCTACTGTAGTTAAGGAAACATTCTGGTTTACAAAAGAGAGTAATGGTGTGTTTGTGGATCTGAAAAAAGAGTATTCAGGTCGTGTTCAGTATCAGTGTGATAAGAACGACTGCACTCTGAGAATCACAGACCTGAGAGAGAGCGACTCAGCTGAGTACAAGTTCAGGTTCATAACAAACGACTCAGGAGGGAAATATTTTGGTTCACCTGGAGTCACTTTGACTGTCACAGGTAACATTTTCATTTTAAATGGAGCAAAACATTAGTTCAGGCAGAGCACAGAGCTTTACCAGCTGCTTGGCTACCAGCTGACTAATAATGGTCATCATATTGATAGAAGTGGACAGTGCTTCCATTGTGACCCGACACTTCTTACTATTTCTTTGTTTACATGCTAATGCTGACACCATCTGCTGCCCCAGTCTCCTCATTATGTGCTTTGCTTTTGGTATTCTTTATTTCTCTCAAATCTAATGTTCATCTATGTGATTATTAAGGATAGTTAGCAGACTCTTCATTACTGCTTGGATTCTCTGAGAGCTCCCTCAAAGAGCACGTTCTTTTCCATCAAATCTAACTTTATAACCATTTGCTATAAATGGTTGATTCCTTGACGTTGTGATCAGTTAGTTTCAGATGTTTCAGATCATTTAGGAAATGTTACTGTGAACATGTGGATATTTGCTTGTATGTGCTGTATGTTGACAGTTAATTCTGAAATGACATTTCTGTTTGTTGTTCACAGATCCAGACTTCCAAGTGCATGTTAAGAAATCTTTCTCCAACCAGAATCCCACCTGGACAGAGCTGACATGTCACAGCAATTGTCAGCTGCCTGTTGATCCTTCCTACATCTGGTACAAGAATGGCCAGCTAATGGAGGGAAACAAAGTTTATTTTCATCCAGATCGAATTAATCCTGAGGATGAGTATTCTTGTGCTCTATCAGGATATGAATCTTTCCGCTCTCCTTCAGTGTGTGAGTTTTCTCTACAGTGTTCCACTAACACATCAAGTGAAAACTTTGACCCAAATAGTCTACAACAAGCCAGACCCAGTTTTACCGCTTGCACTTTTTCATTTATACGTTGTACTTTTATCAACATAACTATTTTACTCAGACCAAAACATGTCAATTGTTTGTTTGTTTTTTAATGACATGCTGGCTTGTGCTACGGTGTGTCAACTGCAGGACACACAATACAAGCAATGTGATCTTCAGAATGTTTGTAGAGACAGCAAGATTTATAGAACAAAACAAGATGTGTGACAGTGAGGCAGGTAGAGGTACCTGAATACACACACACACACACACACACACACACACACACACACACACACACACACACACACACACAGTGGGAGAGAGAGGGAGAGAGAGAAACAAATGTAGAAAAGGACAACTGATTAAAGATTAGTAATTAGCAATCTGCTCCCACCAGCAGGAGTCCAAAACTGCTGGTATTAAAGTCAGTGAGTACTTGAGACAGGTCTGTGGCAATAATAAAACATTAAACAGTGAATTGAAAATGTACTCTACTTTCTTTTATTTATTCCTGCCTCCATTATTGTCTTTAGAGTATATATTATCAGCAAATGAAACAGACTTTGTTTTATGATAATATTCTCATATTAAAGTTAATATGTGTTCATATCATCTCTTACAGATCCTCCAAAGCTTCCCTCTGTGTCAATGAGTCCCTCTGATGATATAATGGAGGACAGTTCAGTGACTCTGACCTGTAGCAGTGATGCTAACCCAGCAGCTAAATACACCTGGTACAAGGAGAATGTAAAGCCAGACCTTGAACCTCTCAGGAAAGAATCACAGCTTGTCTTCAGCTCCATCCAGTCCTCTGACTCTGGAGAGTATTACTGTACAACTGAGAACCAGCTGGGGAAGAGGACATCTGAATACATCTTTATTGATGTGAAATGTGAGTAAAACTGCTTATTTAAAAAGCAAAAAAATGCTTACACTGGTAAACATCTTTGCACTTTTTTAACCAAAAACATTTTGCAGATCATATGTGTTTTCTTCAGGTTCCATCTGTTCAATTCGATACAGACTTTGGGATTTTTCATTTATTTATAAGGACAACACACATTAATCAACATTTCTGTGTTAGCCAGCTGGCTAATTTTCAACTTCAGTCGCATGGTGAGATGTCCTGAAACTAATAAAGTGATGGTTAAAAATTACAGACAGACAATAACAAAAAAATAAGCACTCAAAAGATAGTTCACAAGCCATGCAGAGCAACAGGAGACAGCAAAACATTAATACAATATCCACTATTCATCCATTCACCAGACCACTTTCAAGTTTCCAGATGCTGCCACATGCATGATGCCATTTTTAAAATCCTGTGCCACTTTAGTAATCATCACTTTAAAATAATCTGTGTTATCTTTTATAGATGCTACAAAGACCTCTTCTGTGTCAGTGAGTCCCTCTGGTGAGATAGTGGAGGGCAGTTCAGTGACTCTGACCTGTAGCAGTGATGCTAACCCAGCTGCTAAATACACCTGGTACAAGGAGAACCAAACACTGCCTCAAGGACCAGAAGGAATTTATCATTTCACCTCCATCAGCCCTGAAGACAGAGGGTCATACCACTGCAAGTCTGAGAATAATTATGGACAGATCAACTCTTCATCTCTATTCATTGATGTCCAGTGTGAGTACAAAACAAATAAAATCTCTGACACACAAAGTGGGGTTTAACAGTACATTATGATTTATCTGCCATCTGAGTTTAGGCTGATAGAAACAATATCATGTTCTAAAGTAGGAAGACTGAAAGGTAGATTCTAACTTGGCTGCTTTTTCTTTCGTCCCCTCCTGCTGGTTTTTGTATGCATAAAAATGAACCCGAAGAAAAATATTGATTTGTTTGGTCTCTATACATATTGCCTCCCAGATGCTCCAAAGCTTCCCTCTGTGTCAGTGAGTCCCTCTGGTGAGATAGTGGAGGGCAGTTCAGGGAATCTGACCTGTAGCAGTGATGCTAACCCAGCAGCTAATTATACCTGGTACAAGGAGAATGAAGACTCACCAAAAGCATCAGGACAGATCTTCACCATCACTGATGTCAGACCTGAACACAGTGGAAATTATTACTGTGATGCACAGAACAAAAGAGGACATCGTAACTCCACCTTATATCTGACTGTTGTAGCAGGTACATTTTTTTCAATTCAGTCACACATGCACACATCATCGGTCATAATCCACCATATGATGAAATGAAGGTGGGGGGATTTTGTGGTGGCAATTTAATGAAGCCCTTTGCAAGTTAAACCATCCATGTGAAACTCTTCAGTTTCAGGTGAGAAGAAGCAGCTGGTGATTCTATGTGTATATCAGAGGGAGTGAATGATAGTCTGCACCAAAGGTTTTTGCAATGACTGGGACTGGGACAAAAATGGTTATGAAAAATAAAAGATTGCTGTCTTTAATTGCTGAGATTTCAGAACTTGGTAACATAACTAAAAATAATAATAGTAATAATAATATATATATATATATATATATATATATATATATATATATATATATATATATATATAGAAACACAAGCAGTCAAACATCCAGAAAAAGCCAAACTTATTTGCAAGAAAAAACAGAAGCTTACAGTGCAATAGTTACTCACACTGTCATTTATAGACATGCACACAGTTTACAGACAGACTTCCTGGTTTCACTTTTAGCTACTTGCTGTATTTGACTGCACACACTAATGAGAAGATTTTTACCAACATTTCCGGTTTGTCCACTTTCTTTCTTTCTTTTACTTCCAAATAAAGTTTAAGCTCATCCTACTTAACAGTTTGCTTTTTTCTAGCTGTTTGATTGCCTGACTGCTTTTGTCCTGTCAGATTTTGTGTAGTGATGTCCCTGTTTACCCAGATAATTGCAAGTAACTTGATGAATACAGTGTTCTCATGTGCCACAAAAACAAAGGCAATAACTACAAAAATAAGACCCAAGTTGCACTAAATAAAATATTTTCTGTAAGAGGCCTTAGTGTTTACCAAGTATGAAACTGTGGGACTAAAGGAAATGCTAACTGGCTATTTTAGTTCATGCAGGTGCATTGATTCTATGTGCAAAAATGCTTCAGTTACTTATTTGGTAAAGCAAATTTCAAGGTCAGGAAAGTAACAAACTGTTGGAGCTCTGCTTGAGCTGGTTGTAGTGCCACCACAGATATAGAGCCATTTGTATTCAGTAGTGGCTGAGAGAAACATGGACTTATGGAGAATTTTGATATTGAGCTACTGTATGTTTTCATTTAGAGGAAATGTGCCATACTACCAGTTGTAGCACATCTACCTGGAAGAAGGCCATGGGATAGACCCTGGATGTAGTGAAAGGGTTCAATCTCCCAGCTGGCCTAAGATAGCTTGGGGATCCCACAGAACAATGTCGTTTGTCTCCTAGGAGGAGATTATTATTACATTATTATTATTATTACACTATCTCAAAAGATCTTTTTTTTTGTTATATCAGTGTTGTATTTTATCACCATTACCCAGGAGCATGGAAATCAGTTATCATTGGAACAACCACTGCTGTTCTTCTGGCTATCATACTACTCTTTGTCTTCCTATTGATAAAGTAAGTTGATTTGTTTAACTAAAGCATTGCTTATTAAGTACAGTTTGGCAACTGAATTATGAAATAATTTGTCTTCTTAATTAATTCCCCTAACCAGTAAAAAGAGGCCCTGTAAGCAATTATCGGAGCCCGGAGAGAGAGATGAGAACAGAGAACAGGTGAGTAAAGAGAATTAAGCAATTCAGTGAAAAATACAGTGAAACCCTGCTCAATCCTGTTCATCAGTTCTGTTCAGATTGCTTAATCACTCAGTATCATAAAGTACAACATGAAAACTCAGTCAAGTTGTGAAGCAGTTCATGTCCTCATTGCCATTAGTCACTCTTCAATCCTCTTCATCACTTGGTCATGATTAAATTCCTGGTACATCCAGAACTTTGTATTTTGAACAGTGTATTTGTTCAATACCTTATATTTCTTTACTTGCCCTTTTGTCTCTTGTTGGTGAAACAGGAACATCTATTTGATCTGTATCATTACTTGAGGTGCTGTTGCTTAGGCCATGTTGGTCGTGGTTGCTTGTCATGTTAGTGTTCATCATTCAAACTTAGCTCAATCCATTACAATGTGACACGACTAACCATGATTCCAGTAGAATCACAGCTTAGTTTCCTGGTGATGAAATAACTCTAGTGAGAAAGGAGCTTGAACTAGTATGTAGTGTGTCTAGTGTGATATAGTTGGGCTCTACGTACTACACCAGCTCTGGAACCAAACTCATGAATCATGCCTCCTTTTCCAGAGCTGTCTGGGTCAAAGGCTTTTGGGGGTGTGTGGAGATACTCACAGTTTTCCTGCTGAGGATTCGTAGTATCCAGCTTTCTTGAAATGTTCCAGTGACACCTATTTGAATTAGGTCGCCCGAGGGACCTCTGAATCAGCAGCAGGCCAGAAGAACTGCAGCTTTTTTTGTCATATAGAAACACTCCGGTGGAGGAAAAAATTGGAGAAGCCATTGAAAAGACTTTTGGTTTAGCATGTCATGTTATGGTTTAACAGAACCTTTCTGAAGTTGTCGTGCACAATGTAAGACCTTAAGGGGATCATACAGGAATAAATTTAGTTATGTGAAAAGAACACTGAACCTGACTAACATGCTCTCTTTGGAGGAGGCAGAGGTAGAGAACTTGCCCATCTCTCTGTTGAGGGTCATTGAGGAAATCAAAAACTCTTGAAGAAGTATCAAGCTTGAATGTGGTTCACCAACAGAGCATCAATCTTGTCTCGGTATTGCAATGTCACGGGGAGGACAGTGCCTATGGACTAGCAAACGGGGATGGCAGTTCCCATCTTCTATAAAAAGGGACCAGAGAATGTCCTCTAATTATTAGGGTGCACATAGCTCAGCTTCCCCAGGAAACCTACACATAGCGGGTACAAAAGATTTACTTTTGAGAAGTCAACTGTCAAACCTCAGATTCAGGATAAACAATGGGGATCAAGGAGTGGAGTGTCCAATTTTTGTGACCCAAGGACTCTGGCATTTGCAGATAATGTAGTTCTGTTGGCTACATCAGCCTGAGACCTACAGCACACTTTAGATTGGTTTGCAGCAGAATATAAAGCAGCCGGTTGGATGGTTGACACCTCCAAATCTGAGGCTAAGGTAGTCTAGGGAAAACCCATGGATTGCCCCCTTCTGGTTGGGAATGAGTTGCTGCTCCAAGCAAAGAAATGCTGTTATCTTAAGGTCTTATTCTTGAGTCATGGTAAAAGGGAGCATAAGATCGACAGGTTGATCAGAAGATCAGAGTCTGAAGGCAAAACTCTCGCCAAGCTTTTTGTTTCACTCATGCATGGTATCATGTGTGAATGGGAGCAGGGATCAACATTCAGGGAAATCTGTACTGCCAATTTTCCACTTCAAGACCTAGTAACATTTCAGGGAAAATGCCAGTATAGTATGGTTGTGTTGTGAATGAAAGCAGTAACATTGCAGGGACAAGCACATAAAGGGTTACAGCCGTCTAGTGAAAGACGCTTTCACGTGGAGCGAGCGAAACAATCACAAGACTCTGCTGATGACATATTTGAATCTGTGACTTATTTATGGTTGTCTTGCCAATGCTTTCACGGGTGATTTGTCTCACAAACGTCTTGAATATTGAAAACATTTCAAGAACATTGGCACCGGACAAAACAGTTCCTCACCCACAATGTTCCTGAAAATAATAAAGAGACGTCTTCTGCCGCGTACACGTACCTCCAGCCTTGCCACATCTTTTTCTTCTGTTGAGTTTCATGACATTTGGCATCCATAAGTGTTGTATGACCGCCATCTGCCGGGCTGTCCTTTGCCCCATCTATTCTGGCATTGCCATGGCATGTGTGAAAAGGCACAAGATGGAAATTTTCCTGAATGTAGCTGCATGTGTGAATAGTGAAAATCACTGGCAGTGCCTGAACGGTTATCCCAGTAATTTACAGGGAAGTGTGTGTGAAAGAGGCTAAAGAGTTTGTGGGCTCACCCTTAAGTATAAGTTGACTTAGCTCTGATACCTGGAAGGTGTTAAGAGAAAACCATTGCTATATTGCATCGAAATGAGCTGTAGAGGTTTGGGCACCTGGTTAAGATGCCTCCTCGATGTTTCCCTGTAGATGTCTTACATACACAACTGGGAGAAGGCTTTGTAACAGACTCAGAACATGCTGGTTGAGATCACCTCATCAAGATCCACCAGGAGGAGCTGGAGCAGGAAAGGATGTCTTAGTCTGCCCCCACCACAACAGGCACAAGAAATAATTACAATAATAATAATAACAATATTGCTGTTGAATTTGCTTGTTTTGTTTACATTCTTTCTATCACTATTATTTTATACCATCTCCAGGATCATTTGATTTTTTTTTTTCTCAGTACCAGAGGTCAGGAAACAGAGGAAGACCCGGCTGCACTGTACAGCACAGTCAACAAAACCTGATGAACACAACAGGAATCTCTAGTCTGCCCTTTTTTAATTTTAAAGCAGGTAATCAATTGATTTTTAGCTATGCTAGTGGCATAGCTTTGGAGATGGCAATGTCAGTCGGTTGGTCGGTTTGTTGGTCCTGTTGGAACAGCAACTTATGGTCCCCACAGGATGAATCCCACTAACTTTGGTGATCCCCTGACTTCAACTCTAGTTGACATACTTGGTTTTTAGTAACATGTCTTGACAACTGTTGGATGGATTGTCATAACATTTGGTATAAATATCAGCAGATTCCCAGGATATGGATGAATTCTAATGACGTTGATGATTCCCTGACTTTTCAGTATCAGCACTTCAGAGTTTTCACTCATCTAGAGAAATATCTCAATATCTACAGGGTTGTTTCGCATGAAATTTGGTACATACATTTATTTTTACCAGACAATGAATCCCAATGACTTGCTTGACTTTTTCTTTATCACCATCATGAAGTTGATAATTGTGGTTTTGAGTGAAATGTCTCAACAACTACTGAATGGATTGCCATGAAATAACATTCATGGTCCTCTCAGAAAGAACTATATTGACTTTAATGATCCGAAATGTTTTTCCCTATCACCACAATTATGGGCTCAAAGTAGGGTCAAATGTATTGTAGCTGCGTATCACCACATCTGAATGTGTGCAAACTACTCCTGATCAGCCAATGGGGATGCTTTGAAACGGGGAAATAAGTCACAGATTCAATGGGGAATGTATGCTGAAGGCACTGAAAGCACACCCCAACCGAGCAGCTTCTGATCCTCAGGCTTCAGCTTCAGCACCAATTGTTTGGATGGGAAGTCCCGAGGCAGAGGGAGAGCATTTGCTGGGCAGCACTTCACCAAAAAGCATGGTGTGAGAGGCTTTTGCTCCAAAGATGATGGCCAAAATGAAGCTGCAAAGGACTTTTCAGCAGAGAAGTGTGTTACATTAAGTGCACCAAACTCCATTGAAAAATACAGCAATTTAACATAATGATGATTGGTTATGGATCACTTGTTAACCAGTCACTTAAGTTACGTTTTTAGTGAAATAAGTTCACATTTATCTACAATCTAGGTGCCGAATTAAATAGTGACTTCTAACAATACTTCATCTTATACATATCATCCGTGTTGCTTGTCCTACAACTACAAACAAGGCCTATTTTAAATTGTTTATTTTTATAAGGGATTTCAGCACAAGTGTTGTTAATTTCAGAGGCCGTTCAATTGGGGTGTGCTTTTAGTGGGCATTCTCCCAGCATTTCAGAGCATCCCCACTGGCTATTCAGGAGGAAGCGTCAAATGTGGGGCAAAAGTATTTGTAGGTTTGATTTGTACTCATAGATTTGATTTGTAGCTGTAAACTTGGGATTCACACATACAATTGAGTTTTATGGTAACTTTTTTCACCCACAAACAGATAGATGCGTAACTGCAAACCTTTTCTTCTTTATGCACTCACACGTTTTTTTATTTGTGCAAATCTTTTTCATTTTTTCACAAAATGTCATGCACCGCTACAGATCTCCTTAGAGGTTCAAAAATTAAATCTATTTGTTCAGGTATTTTTACAGATTCAATCATTTAAATTCATTTGTTCAAAACTTTTTTTACACATTCACACATTTGAATGTATTCATACAAAATTTTCAGCTCTTGTGATACACAGCTACAGTACATTTGACTCTATTTTGAGCCCATACACCATCAGGTCAAAATTTGAATCTGTCCAATACTTTGGTTTATAACCAAATACCTACAAAACTAACAATATTTCCATCAGCCACAGTTGTACTTTACTAGGTTAGCGCTAATTAGCAATTCTTAGCATGCTAACACTAAAATAATATGGTGAACATGGCATACATTACACCTGCTAAACATCTGCATGTTAGCATTGTTATTGTGAGCATGTTGTCTTGCTGGCTTTAGTGTGCACGACACAAACAAAATGAGGATTGTAAAAACATTGCTCCATAATGCTACTAGTGGTTGAAGACTCAACAGGGTACCTTTAACATGGGTTTAATGTAGACACACCAACATGCGGCTTCAGACATATCTCTGCACTACTGTATCAGATGCTAAGTGGTAAGCTTGTAATTTTTAAAGAAATTTAAAGATAGATTTTAAGATATAAAACAATTTCCAAGGTCTGAGTAATTTTTTTTCTCTTTTCTGTGTATACACTATGCTACCACATTCTATTTCCACACTTCTTTTTTTTTCTTTTTTTTTTTTTTAACCAGTTTCACTTTCCGAATTGGTTTTGTTTCCAGTTATTTCTACTACATTACCATAACAATTCTTACATTTTGTATACCTATTATTATGATTATTATGATTCTATCTTGTTATGTTCTTTATATATTTGTATTTGTTACACCATTTATTTAATTTTTTCTCACTCTGTTCTGTACTTTTTTTATTTGAAATAAAATGTTTTTTATCAGAGGTGGAGAAAATAAATATTTTCCATTTTTGTCCTCTGACTCCTTAGGCCTAATGAATAGGTGTTAATATGGTGATAATATTTCTAAAACGTATAGACATTTGTGTTAAAAGTATTATGTATGGTATGTTAATAACATGTTTTGACACAACACCAATTAGGATGTTATGGTTGCTAGACTAGCCGAGTGGTTCCCAACAGAAGAAGTAGTAGAAGGAAAAATAGACATAGTACATATTGCTTCATCTTAAGCATCTTACAAGAACTGAAGTGTAAAAATGAGAAGTTGTGGTTTTCACAGGGGCTTACAGTATGTGCCATTCTGTTTCCTGGCCAGGTGCAGTGAGTCATCGCTGGTTGATTAGCAGCCTCAAAGTGTGGAAGCCACTGAACCTTGCTAAAAAGTTGTTCTAATAGCTTACAGTTTTAATGCTAAGCTTAGATAATCAGCTACTGACAGTAGTTTCATATTTCATGTGCAGACATGCGAGTGGTATCGATCTTTTCTTCTAACTCTTAGCAAGAAAGCCAATAAGTGTGTTTCCCCAAAATGTCATACTACTCCTTTAAGTATGTTTTAACTTTTCAAACCGGTAACAATATAATACTATGAATTGCTATTAATATTGTACTCCCTGCATGTAACACATGCTTAGACTGAACTGTGAATTTGTTAATCTATTAACTTGGTTGAAATGGTTAATATTTTGTCCATCCTATTTATATGAAAGAGGGTGGACCCATTATTTGATACACCACACCCCACCTCAGTATTATGCAATACAGTTCAACAGTACCAAAAAAAAAAACAGCAGCCTCCACAATGAACCTAAAATAAATCAGCACATCACAGAGTTTTTACTAATCTACTTGTAATTTCCTATTGCTGCCACTAGATGTTAGTAAAGAGTTATATTTCATTGATAAATGAGTAAATTCTTGAATAAAAATGTTTTCAGTTCTAATTGGAGAGACGAGTCACTTATTGTGACAGTGATTGCAGTAAATCAGAATCTTAGATTGTGAATGACGTCCAACTGTAGACGTAATAAATTTTGTGTTCTGATTTACACATAGATTTCTATATCACTGATTTTCTTTTATTTTTTGTTGTACTGCGCTTTTTACTTTCTTAATACTTACAATAAACACTGTACTCAGCATGTGACTTCTTACATCTCATACTGATGCAGTACATCTCTTTGAACTCATGGTGGTGTATTCAGTGTATTAACATGCACTACAATTGTGAGGAGATGCATCAGACTAAATGTCACACATCCTTCACATGTCATGTCAACTGATTAACAATTAGTGATAAGCAATCTGCAATCTGCAGTCTAAAACTGCTTGCATGAAAGACAGTGAGTACCTGAGACAGTACACTGGTCAGTGGTAATAATCAAACATTAACAAGAAAACTGGAAATGTATTCTCTATACTTTCTTTTATTTATTCCTGCCTCCATTATTATCTTTAGAGTATAAATTATCAGCAAATGAAACAGAGTTTGTTTTATGACAATATTTACATCTCAAAGTTAATATGTGTTCATATCATCTCTTACAGATGCTCCAAAGCTTCCCTCTATGTCAGTGAGTCCCTCTGATGATATCATTGAGGGCAGTTCAGTGAATCTGACCTGTAGCAGTGATGCTAACCCAGCAGTTAAATACACCTGGTATAAGAAGAATGTAAAGCCAGACCTTCAACCTCTCAGTAAAGAACCACAGCTTGTCTTCAGCTCCATCCAGTCCTCTGACTCTGGAGAGTATTACTGTACAGCTGAGAACCAGCTGGGGAAGAGGACATCTGAATACATCTTTATTGATGTGAAATGTGAGTGAAACATCTCATTTAAAAAGTAAAAACTGCTTATATTGGTAAACATCTTTGCATTTTTTTAACCAAAAAGCATTTTGTAGATCATGTGTGTTTTCTTCAGGTTCCATCTGCTGTAAAAGTATAATTTAACAGTTCTGTTTCCTTCAGTTCAAACTTTTATACATTTCACCTATTTATAAAGACAATGCACATTAATCAATGTTTCTGTGTTTGTCAGCTGCCTAATTTTCAACTCCAGTCCCATTTGCTCTGAAAGCAATGAAGTGATGGTTAAAAATTACAGACAGAAGACAAGAGGATGCCACAAAAACAAAATAAGCACTCACAAGACAGTTCACAAGCCATGCAGAGCAACATGAGACAGCAAAACATTAATACAATATCCACTATTCATCCACTCACCAGACCACCTTCAAGTTTCCAGATGCTGCCACATGCATGCTGTTTTTAAATCACGTGCCACTGTAGTAATCATCACCTTAAAATAATCTGTGTTAATACATCTTTTATAGATGCTCCAAAGACCTCTTCTGTGTCAGTGAGTCCCTCTGGTGAGATAGTGGAGGGCAGTTCAATAAATCTGACCTGTAGCAGTGATGCTAACCCAGCAGCTAATTATACCTGGTACAAGGAGAATGAAGACTCACCAAAAGCATTAGGACGGATAATAACAGAACAAACGTCTCCTTATTATTTGGGCTTTTTTTATCCTGCAGACAGCTATTCCTGTGCTTTGAAAGGACATGAGACGTTCTCCTCTCCATCAGTGTGTGAGTTTATTCCACGAGCATGAGCATAATCAGCAGAGTAACAGTGATAAGTGTCAGGTTATGATGTCTGCACTGTACAGCTGCATGACTGTGATTGGATCATAAGATTTAAACATGTCAATATTTTCTCCTTCAGATGCACGTAAGATTCCTCTGGTGTCTGTGAGTCCCTCTGGGGACATTATCTTGGACAGTTCTGTGACTCTGACCTGTAGCAGTGATGCTAACCCAGCAGCTAAATACACCTGGTACAAGAAGAATGTAAATCCAGACCTTCAACCTCTCAGTAAAGAACCACAGCTTGTCTTCAGCTCCATCCAGTCCTCTGACTCTGGAGAGTATTACTGTACAGCTGAGAACCAGCAGGGGAAGAGGACATCTGAATACATCTTTATTGATGTGAAATGTGAGTCAAACAGTTCATTTAAAAAGCAACATACAGCTGTTTGTCTTTTGTTAACCTTGCCAAAAAAAGTGGAAAAGATTTGTCTGATCATGTCTGTTTTCTTCAGCTCTGCCTGCTTCACATTCAGTCTGCTGCTGTAGTTCACTGAGCAGCTCCAATACAACATGTTGTACTAATGCAACCCTTCCTCATTTTATAGTTAATTCATTTTGATACATCTCCTCCAGATGCTCCAAAGGTTCCCGCTGTGTCAGTGAGTCCCTCTGGTCAGATAGTGGAGGGCAGTTCAGTGAATCTGACCTGTAGCAGTGATGCTAACCCAGCAGCTAATTATACCTGGTACAAGGAGAATGAAGACTCACCAAAAGCATCAGGACAGATCTTCACCATCACTGATGTCAGACCTGAACACAGTGGGAATTATTACTGTGAAGCCCAGAACAGAAGAGGACGTCATAACTCCACCTTATATCTGACTGTTGGATCAGGTAAGTTATGCTCATTGAACTTCACACACACACACACACACACACACACACACACACACACACACACACACACACACACACACACACACACACACATATACTACATTTATTGATCAGCCTTCCTGTTGCTCTCAATTTTTAGGGAAATCAGTATTTATAATGAATATTATCAGGTTGATTCTGGTGGTCCTGATGCTGATTGCTCTGCTTCTCTTGAATCTGTTGACGAGGTAAAATAATAAAAATTAAATAATTTATTTAATTTTCTTATTAAAACATTTTCACATGAATTTCATTTAGTTAAATACTTTTTGATTTTGTTGGATTCAATCCAGGAAGAGGAAAACTCTGAGCTCCAACACCGGGCTAAATGAACCTGTAGAGACTATAGAGGTGAGAGAGAGACCTTATTGAGAGAACTTACCCTAAAATACAGTTATGATCACTTGACTCATAAATGCACTCAAACACATTTATATTGTCAGCATGAAGCTGTGAAGTGAATTTATATTTAAAATACAGCTTGCAAAGTGGGAACCTAATGTATTTAACCTGAATGCAATTTTGGCAAATAATTCAGTTTTAAACATGATTTAATACATCTTTAGTAAAATCTAATTATATACATGTTTCATGAATGAGGTCCATTAATCCTCATTTTGGCATCTCTCCCCATCAGTTGGACTCTTCTCTTGTGTATGAGAACGTCTCAGACTTGCAGGTCGCCGCTGCAGCACAGACAGAAGACACAGAGGAGCAGGAAGACGTGGAGTAAAGTCCAGTCAGGCTGGAGCATCATGAAAGGAAGAAAAAACAGGCTGACATCAGATTCATAGTAACAGTTATGAGAAGTACTTCACCTAAATTTCATGTGATTTTGTTGTGATGCAGTTGAACCAGAGGCTGGACTCACCTGATGGAAGCAGAAAGTAGTACAACAGTGAAATATGACAGTGGAGAGAGAGGCTGTAGAGGATGATGTGGACGTTTTCATGTTCAGTTTTCAGCAGCAGCAGCAGGTAGAAGTGAGCAGCACAGACAGTCAGTAACAGCATGTAGCAGAAGCTTTGAGAAGAATGTGCTGATGGCAGCTTGAACTGAATCATGTCGACGTGTCAAACATGATTGATTGTTTAGATCAGTTGAATGTCAGGTGGTGTGTGTGACTCAATTGATTTATAATTTACTGAATGTTCTGTCTGAACTAATGCAAGCTTATTTTTTTCTCTGTAGAGTTCGTTATATTACAGATATTCAGGATTAGAGCTGTTTTTGCAAACTGTTATTTTAAATGTATAAATAATGTAATTAATCACTTTTGAAGAATCCTGATTATCTTCTTGTGCAGTATACTGTATATTTACACACATCAAACATGATCTCAGTTCTATCACACTTTGTTGAATGTCACATTATCCAGATATTGCAGTGGCTGATTCACAATAAACAGACAGCTTCCACAACAACTCTGTAGTTGGAAACATGATTTCAGTTCCCTCTCACTGCTGCAGAGGGCGACAGCGTGCAGAAAGTTTCAGCTTTAAATAAATTGTTTTTATGTTTATCTTTCATTTTATGAATTTATTTTCCATCTATGAAGATCACTTTTCAAGACCAGAACACTGGACTCTTATTCTCTGTAACATAGATTATATCAAGTCTTTGGACAACAGTAAAACATGGTTTTAACATATATGTTTACTGTCTTATTTCTCCTCATGAATATTCATAATACTAAGAAAGAGGAAGGAAATCAAGTCATTTAACATCCTGATATCTGACTTCTGCTCACAGATCACAGAGGACGAGCATCTTAACAGACAACGTCCTTCTCTGTTGTAAGTAGAATAGTTTACTGATATGACTATTACATGTTATGTACATTATTTGATGTATTTTATTGTCTCTGAAGCTTCACAGCGAGATGAGAGGAGCAGCTATGAGTTCAACAGCAGCAGCAAGTGGATTTGTTGTCTTCCTTCTCTCTGTGTCAGGTACTGTATATCTACATTTACATTGTAGGACATTTAGCACATTTATTCAGAGCAGCATGAAGTGACTTTAAGAAAGTAAATATAAAATATCCCAGATCAGCACTTTTCTAGGTTTGATGTATGTGTGATGCAGTATGATGAATAACTTTTAAACTCTACAACACCAAACATTCACTTCTGTTTATTTCTGTGTAAAATATAGCTGTTGAATGAAGACAAAAAAATAATAACAATATTTACTGCTCAACACTTTAAAAATATTATATTAAGATGTTTAGCTGTGTCTGTGTCATGGGTGGTGGGGGTGGGGCCTGGCTAGTAAGCTAGTAAGGCTACTGATGTTCGGTCTGTTGCCCACAGCTGGCTGTGTGTCACAGCTGGCTGCAGCATCATACAGCAGTGGTCAGGACCTGACAGTAATTCATGTTCTGCGTTCTGCTACACATCTGCACAGATCAGTTGTTACACACAGTTTCCAGGTTTATACGGAGGAATTGTTTGTAATAAAGCAGCCCTTATGGGTGAATCCTGAGCTCCATCAGAGCTGTCAGGACATTTTTATTTGTATTAGTTGAAAGTCCGAGATAAGCCTGAAACCCCCATATCCACTTGAAATCAACACATCATTACTTCTTAAGTCTCATCTACTGGCATCTTGCTCATTTTGCATGTTAATAATGTAAAGAGGAAGGAAGTTGAGTTTATTTTTAACAGCTTGACTTCTGTCTTCTGCCTGCAGACCACAGAGAGACATGATCTTATGAAGACAACGTCCCTCTACATTGAAGTCTTGTCTTTTTTCTTCTTGGGATTATTATTTACCTGCAGACATGTTTTATTATCTCTGAAGTCAGAGAGATGAGAGGAACAGCTATGAGTTTAACAGCAGCAGCGAGTGGATTTGTTGTCTTCCTTCTCTCTGTGTCAGGTACTGTATGTCTACATTTACATTGTAGGGACACTGTAACTTATTCAGAGCAGCATGAAATGAGTTTCAGAGAGGAAGAAATCATTCATTCTCAGATCACCATGTTTATATTTGACTTGTAAAGTGATACATAGTCTATCCTTAAAACTCTGCAGCCATGAGGCATAGGATTGGTTTTATAATGGTTGGGACATTTTTGTTGGTTGACCAATATGCACATTTATGTTCAATTGTTCACATTTGTGTACACACAAATGTTTTGTTTTGTTTTTGTTTTTAATTAAAAATGCATTTACTTATATAACTTGTCCAAAACAGCACTTGAATCATGTGGATTGTTTTTAGATTTGAAATGATGCTTCACTTATTTATAAATAGATTCAAGACTTAAATCAATATTTGACACTCACATATGATAGAGAGTCACTTTACTTCATACTTTTCTGTTTTAACTAAACTGTCTGCTGTGTCTTGTCTCTCTTTTACTGTATAGATTTACCTTCAAAACACTACTGAGAGAGACATAGCAATGATCAAACATTAATCTGTCTTTAAACCATCTCAAAAACTTTCACTTGTTTGTTTCTTTAAAACTGATATTAAGCAAACTAAATATTTGTATATTTGTTTCCTAGTTTCCTTTCCAGGTTTGCAATCTGAAACACAATAATAAGTGAAAATAAGTCTTTCCCCTGATGTTGTTTTGAATCTGATTGTGGTTTCTGATGTGCTCTGTGTTACAGTGGTACAGGGTCAGAATGACTGGGGAGTGACTTACACCTCTACTCAGATCTGTGCCTTCAAAAGATCAACAGTGAAGATAAACTGCACTTACAGATACCCATCCAGAATAAATGACCATGATACTGAAGTTAAGGAAACATTCTGGTTTACAAAAGAGAGTAATGGTGTGTTTGTGGATCTGAAAAAAGAGTATTCAGGTCGTGTTCAGTATCAGTGTGATAAGAAGGACTGCACTCTGAGAATCACAGACCTGAGAGAGAGCGACTCAGCTGAGTACAAGTTCAGGTTCATAACAAACCAACCAGGAGGGAAATATTTTGGTTCACCTGGAGTCACTTTGACTGTCACAGGTAACATTTTCATTTTAAATGGAGCAAAACATTAGTTCAGGCAGAGCACAGAGCTTTACCAGCTGCTTGGCTACCAGCTGACTAATAATGGTCATCATATTGATAGAAGTGGACAGTGCTTCCATTGTGACCCGACACTTCTTACTATTACTTTGCTTACATGCTAATGCTGACACCATCTGCTGTCCCAGTCTCCTCATTATGTGCTTTGCTTTTGGTATTCTTTATTTCTCTCAAATCTAGTATTCATCTATGTGATTATTAAGGTTAGTTAGCAGACTCTTCATTACTGCTTGGATTCTCTGAGAGCTCCCTCAAAGAGCAGGTTCTTTTCCATCAAATCTAACTTTATAACCATTTGCTATAAATGGTTGATTCCTTGACGTTGTGATCAGTTAGTTTCAGATGTTTCAGATCATTTAGGAAATGTTACTGTGAACATGTGGATATTTGCTTGTATGTGCTGTATGTTGACAGTTAATTCTGACATTTCTGTTTGTTGTTCACAGATCCAGACTTCCAAGTGCATGTTAAGAAATCTTTCTCCAACCAGAATCCCACCCGGACAGAGCTGACATGTCACAGCAATTGTCAGCTGCCTGTTGATCCTTCCTACATCTGGTACAAGAATGGCCAGCTAATGGAGGGAAACAAAGTTTATTTTCATCCAGATCGAATTAATCCTGAGGACGAGTATTCTTGTGCTCTATCAGGATATGAATCTTTCCGCTCTCCTTCAGTGTGTGAGTTTTCTCTACAGTGTTCCACTAACACATCAAGTGAAAACTTTGACCCAAATAGTCTACAACAAGCCAGACCCAGTTTTACCGCTTGCACTTTTTCATTTATACGTTGTACTTTTATCAACATAACTATTTTACTCAGACCAAAACATGTCAATTGTTTGTTTGTTTTTTAATGACATGCTGGCTTGTGCTACGGTGTGTCAACTGCAGGACACACAATACAAGCAATGTGATCTTCAGAATGTTTGTAGAGACAGCAAGATTTATAGAACAAAACAAGATGTGTGACAGTGAGGCAGGTAGAGGTACCTGAATACACACACACACACACACACACACACACACACACACACACACACACACACACACACACACAGTGGGAGAGAGAGGGAGAGAGAGAAACAAATGTAGAAAAGGACAACTGATTAAAGATTAGTAATTAGCAATCTGCCCCCATCAGCAGGAGTCCAAAACTGCTGGTATTAAAGTCAGTGAGTACTTGAGACAGGTCTGTGGCAATAATAAAACATTAAACAGTGAATTGAAAATGTACTCTACTTTCTTTTATTTAATCCTGCCTCCATTATTGTCTTTAGAGTATATATTATCAGCAAATGAAACAGACTTTGTTTTATGATAATATTCTCATATTAAAGTTAATATGTGTTCATATCATCTCTTACAGATCCTCCAAAGCTTCCCTCTGTGTCAATGAGTCCCTCTGATGATATAATGGAGGACAGTTCAGTGACTCTGACCTGTAGCAGTGATGCTAACCCAGCAGCTAAATACACCTGGTACAAGGAGAATGTAAAGCCAGACCTTGAACCTCTCAGGAAAGAATCACAGCTTGACTTCAGCTCCATCCAGTCCTCTGACTCTGGAGAGTATTACTGTACAACTGAGAACCAGCTGGGGAAGAGGACATCTGAATACATCTTTATTGATGTGAAATGTGAGTAAAACTGCTTATTTAAAAAGCAAAAAAATGCTTACACTGGTAAACATCTTTGCACTTTTTTAACCAAAAACATTTTGCAGATCATATGTGTTTTCTTCAGGTTCCATCTGTTCAATTCGATACAGACTTTGGGATTCTTCATTTATTTATAAGGACAACACACATTAATCAACATTTCTGTGTTAGCCAGCTGGCTAATTTTCAACTTCAGTTGCATGGTGAGATGTCCTGAAACTAATAAAGTGATGGTTAAAAATTACAGACAGACAATAACAAAAAAATAAGCACTCAAAAGACAGTTCACAAGCTGTGCAGAGCAACAGGACACAGCAAAACATTAATACAATATCCACTATTCATCCATTCACCAGACCACTTTCAAGTTTCCAGATGCTGCCACATGCATGATGCCATTTTTAAAATCCTGTGCCACTTTAGTAATCATCACTTTAAAATAATCTGTGTTAATAAATCTTTTATAGATCCTCCAAAGGCCTCTTCTGTGTCAGTGAGTCCCTCTGGTGAGATAGTGGAGGGCAGTTCAGTGACTCTGACCTGTAGCAGTGATGCTAACCCAGCTGCTAAATACACCTGGTACAAGGAGAACCAAACACTGCCTCAAGGACCAGAAGGAATTTATCATTTCACCTCCATCAGCCCTGAAGACAGAGGGTCATACCACTGCAAGTCTGAGAATAATTATGGACAGATCAACTCTTCATCTCTATTCATTGATGTCCAGTGTGAGTACAAAACAAATAAAATCTCTGACACACAAAGTGGGGTTTAACAGTACATTATGATTTATCTGCCATCTGAGTTTAGGCTGATAGAAACAATATCATGTTCTAAAGTAGGAAGACTGAAAGGTAGATTCTAACTTGGCTGCTTTTTCTTTCGTCCCCTCCTGCTGGTTTTTGTATGCATAAAAATGAACCCGAAGAAAAATATTGATTTGTTTGGTCTCTATACATATTGCCTCCCAGATGCTCCAAAGCTTCCCTCTGTGTCAGTGAGTTTCTCTGGTGAGATAGTGGAGGGCAGTTCAGTGAATCTGACCTGTAGCAGTGATGCTAACCCAACAGCCAATTATACCTGGTACAAGGAGAATGAAGACTCACCAAAAGCATCAGGACAGATCTTCACCATCACTGATGTCAGACCTGAACACAGTGGAAATTATTACTGTGACACACAGAACAAAAGAGGACATCGTAACTCCACCTTATATCTGACTGTTGTAGCAGGTACATTTTTTTCAGTTCACTCACACATGTACACATCATCGGTCATAATCCACCATATGATGAAATGAAGGTGGGGGGATTTTGTGGTGGCAATTTAATGAAGCCCTTTGCAAGTTAAACCATCCATGTGAAACTCTTCAGTTTCAGGTGAGAAGAAGCAGCTGGTGATTCTATGTGTATATCAGAGGGAGTGAATGATAGTCTGCACCAAAGGTTTTTGCAATGACTGGGACTGGGACAAAAATGGTTATGAAAAATAAAAGATTGCTGTCTTTAATTGCTGAGATTTCAGAACTTGGTAACATAACTAAAAATAATAATAGTAATAATAATAATAATTATATATATATATATATAGAAACACAAGCAGTCAAACATCCAGAAAAAGCCAAACTTATTTGCAAGAAAAAACAGAAGCTTACAGTGCAATAGTTACTCACACTGTCATTTATAGACATGCACACAGTTTACAGACAGACTTCCTGGTTTCACTTTTAGCTATTTGCTGTATTTGACTGCACACACTAATGAGAAGATTTTTACCAACATTTCCGGTTTGTCCACTTTCTTTCTTTCTTTTACTTCCAAATAAAGTTTAAGCGCATCCTACTTAACTGTTTGCTTTTTTCTAGCTGTTTGATTGCCTGACTGCTTTTGTCCTGTCAGATTTTGTGTAGTGATGTCCCTGTTTACCCAGATAATTGCAAGTAACTTGATGAATACAGTGTTCTCATGTGCCACAAAAACAAAGGCAATAACTACAAAAATAAGACCCAAGTTGCACTAAATAAAATATTTTCTGTAAGAGGCCTTAGTGTTTACCAAGTATGAAACTGTGGGACTAAAGGAAATGCTAACTGGCTATTTTAGTTCATGCAGGTGCATTGATTCTATGTGCAAAAATGCTTCAGTTACTTATTTGGTAAAGCAAATTTCAAGGTCAGGAAAGTAACAAACTGTTGGAGCTCTGCTTGAGCTGATTGTAGTGCCACCACAGATATAGAGCCATTTGTATTCAGTAGTGGCTGAGAGAAACACGGACTTATGGAGAATTTTGATATTGAGCTACTGTATGTTTTCATTTAGAGGAAATGTGCCATACTACCAGTTGTAGCACATCTACCTGGCAGAAGGCCATGGGATAGACCCTGGATGTAGTGAAAGGGTTCAATCTCCCAGCTGGCCTAAGATAGCTTGGGGATCCCACAGAACAATGTCGTTTATCTCCTAGGAGGACCATTATTATTACACTATCTCAAAAGATCTTTTTTTTTTGTTATATCAGTGTTGTATTTTATCACCATTACCCAGGAGCATGGAAATCAGTTATCATTGGAACAACCACTGCTGTTCTTCTGGCTATCATACTACTCTTTGTCTTCCTATTAATAAAGTAAGTTGATTTGTTTAACTAAAGCATTGCTTATTAAGTACAGTTTGGCAACTGAATTATGAAATAATTTGTCTTCTTAATTAATTCCCCTAACCAGTAAAAAGAGGCCCTGTAAGCAATTATCGGAGCCCGGAGAGAGAGATGAGAACAGAGAACAGGTGAGTAAAGAGAATTAAGCAATTCAGTGAAAAATACAGTGAAACCCTGCTTTGGTTCATCAGTTCTGTTCAGATTGCTTAATCACTCAGTATCATAAAGTACAACATGAAAACTCAGTCAAGTTGTGAAGCAGTTCATGTCCTCATTGCCATTAGTCACTCTTCAATCCTCTTCATCACTTGGTCATGATTAGATTCCTGGTACATCCAGAACTTTGTATTTTGAACAAGGTATTTGTTCAATACCTTATATTTCTTTACTTGCCCTTTTGTCTCTTGTTGGTGAAACAGGAACATCTATTTGATCTGTATCATTACTTGAGGTGCTGTTGCTTAGGCCTTGTTGGTCATGGTTGCTTGTCATGTTAGTGTTCATCATTCAAACTTAGCTCAATCCATTACAATGTGACACGACTAACCATGATTCCAGTAGAATCACAGCTTAGTTTCCTGGTGATGTAATAACTCTAGTGAGAAAGGAGCTTGAACTAGTATGTAGTGTGTCTAGTGTGATATAGTTGGGCTCTACGTACTACACCAGCTCTGGAACCAAACTCATGAATCATGCCCCCTTTTCCAGAGCTGTCTGGGTCAAAGGCTGTGTGGAGATACTCACAGTTTTCCTGCTGAGGATTCGTAGTATCCAGCTTTCTTGAAATGTTCCAGTGACACCTATTTGAATTAGGTCGCCCGAGGGACCTCTGAATCAGCAGCAGGCCAGAAGAACTGCAGCTTTTTTTGTCATATACAAACACTCCAGTGGAGGAAAAAATTGGAGAAGCCATTGAAAAGACTTTTGGTTTAGCTTGTCATGTTATGGTTTGACAGAACCTTTCTGAAGTTGTTGTGCACAATGTAAGACCTTAAGGGGATCATACAGGAATAAATTTAGTTATGTGAAAAGAACACTGAGGAACTCCTGAACCTGACTAACATGCTCTCTTTGGAGGAGGCAGAGGTAGAGAACTTGCCCATCTCTCTGTTGAGGGTCATTGAGGAAATCAAAAACTCTTGAAGAAGTATCAAGGGTGAATGTGGTTCACCAACAGAGCATCAATCTTGTCTCGGTATTGCAATGTCACGGGGAGGACAGTGCCTATGGACTAGCAAACAGGGATGGCAGTTCCCATCTTCTATAAAAAGGGACCAGAGAATGTCCTCTAATTATTAGGGTGCACATAGCTCAGCTTCCCCAGGAAACCTACACCTAGCGGGTACAAAAGATTTACTTTTGAGAAGTCAACTGTCAAACCTCAGATTCAGGATAAACAATGGGGATCAAGGAGTGGAGTGTCCAATTTTTGTGACCCAAGGACTCTGGCATTTGCAGATAATGTAGTTCTGTTGGCTACATCAGCCTGAGACCTACAGCACACTTTAGATTGGTTTGCAGCAGAATATAAAGCAGCCGGTTGGATGGTTGACACCTCCAAATCTGAGGCTAAGGTAGTCTAGGGAAAACCCATGGATTGCCCCCCTTCTGGTTGGGAATGAGTTGCTGCAAAGAAATGCTGTTATTATGTTATTATGTTATTATGTTAACTATTATGTTAAGGTCTTATTCTTGAGTCATGGTAAAAGGGAGCATAAGATCGACAGGTTGATCAGAAGATCAGAGTCTGAAGGCAAAACTCTCGCCAAGCTTTTTGTTTCACTCATGCATGGTATCATGTGTGAATGGGAGCAGGGATCAACATTCAGGGAAATCTGTACTGCCAATTTTCCACTTCAAGACCTAGTAACATATCAGGGAAAATGCCAGTATAGTATGGTTGTGTTGTGAATGAAAGCAGTAACATTGCAGGGACAAGCACATAAAGGGTTACAGCCGTCTAGTGAAAGACGCTTTCACGTGGAGCGAGCGAAACAATCACAAGACTCTGCTGATGACATATTTGAATCTGTGACTTATTTATGGTTGTCTTGCCAATGCTTTCACGGGTGATTTGTCTCACAAACATCTTGAATATTGAAAACATTTCAAGAACATTGGCACCGGACAAAACAGTTCCTCACCCACAATGTTCCTGAAAATAATAAAGAGACGTCTTCTGCCGCGTACACGTACCTCCAGCCTTGCCACATCTTTTTCTTCTGTTGAGTTTCATGACATTTGGCATCCATAAGTGTTGTATGACCGCCATCTGCCGGGCTGTCCTTTGCCCCATCTATTCTGGCATTGCCATGGCATGTGTGAAAAGGCACAAGATGGAAATTTTCCTGAATGTAGCTGCATGTGTGAATAGTGAAAATCACTGGCAGTGCCTGAACGGTTATCCCAGTAATTTACAGGGAAGTGTGTGTGAAAGAGGCTAAAGAGTTTGTGGGCTCACCCTTAAGTATAAGTTGACTTAGCTCTGATACCTGGAAGGTGTTAAGAGAAAACCATTGCTATATTGCATCGAAATGAGCTGTAGAGGTTTGGGCACCTGGTTAAGATGCCTCCTCGATGTTTCCCTGTAGATGTCTTACATACACAACTGGGAGAAGGCTTTGTAACAGACTCAGAACATGCTGGTTGAGATCACCTCATCAAGATCCACCAGGAGGAGCTGGAGCAGGAAAGGATGTCTTAGTCTGCCCCCACCACAACAGGCACAAGAAATAAATGGAGAAAATGGATTTGTCAATAAATCAAGAGGGTGAACAACTAATGTTCTACCAAAGCTAGACATAACTACACATGTAAAAGTAAATTTGTCTTTGCAGCGCCGACCCACTGAGAGGCAGCCCGAGGAGCAGGATGACATTCACTATGCCAGTGTCAAGTTCTCCAACAATCAGGCAGATCCTGTTTACTCCAACATCAGACCAGCTCGACTCCAAAGACATGAAGAAGAAGAAGAGGGTGTTGAGTACGCTGCTGTCAAATTTAACAGTGCCCCAAGGTGAGCAGCTCTTCACACAGGAACCTTTTTTTTATTTTAACATTTTATTGCTGTTGAATTTGCTTGTTTTGTTTACATTCTTTCTATCACTATTATTTTATACCATCTCCAGGATCATTTGATTTTTTTTTTCTCAGTACCAGAGGTCAGGAAACAGAGGAAGACCCGGCTGCACTGTACAGCACAGTCAACAAAACCTGATGAACACAACAGGAATCTCTAGTCTGCCCTTTTTTAATTTTAAAGCAGGTAATCAATTGATTTTTAGCTATGCTACTGGCATAGCTTTGGAGAGAGCAATGTCAGTCGGTTGGTCGGTTTGTTGGTCCTGTTGGAACAGCAACTTATGGTCCCCACAGGATGAATCCCACTAACTTTGGTGATCCCCTGACTTCAACTCTAGTTGACATACTTGGTTTTTAGTAACATGTCTTGACAACTGTTGGATGGATTGTCATAACATTTGGTATAAATATCAGCAGATTCCCAGGATATGGATGAATTCTAATGACGTTGATGATTCCCTGACTTTTCAGTATCAGCACTTCAGAGTTTTCACTCATCTAGAGAAATATCTCAATATCTACAGGGTTGTTTCGCATGAAATTTGGTACATACATTTATTTTTACCAGACAATGAATCCCAATGACTTGCTTGACTTTTTCTTTATCACCATCATGAAGTTGATAATTGTGGTTTTGAGTGAAATGTCTCAACAACTACTGAATGGATTGCCATGAAATAACATTCATGGTCCTCTCAGAAAGAACTATATTGACTTTAATGATCCGAAATGTTTTTCCCTATCACCACAATTATGGGCTCAAAGTAGGGTCAAATGTATTGTAGCTGCGTATCACCACATCTGAATGTGTGCAAACTACTCCTGATCAGCCAATGGGGATGCTTTGAAACGGGGAAATAAGTCACAGATTCAATGGGGAATGTATGCTGAAGGCACTGAAAGCACACCCCAACCGAGCAGCTTCTGATCCTCAGGCTTCAGCTTCAGCACCAATTGTTTGGATGGGAAGTCCCGAGGCAGAGGGAGAGCATTTGCTGGGCAGCACTTCACCAAAAAGCATGGTGTGAGAGGCTTTTGCTCCAAAGATGATGGCCAAAATGAAGCTGCAAAGGACTTTTCAGCAGAGAAGTGTGTTACATTAAGTGCACCAAACTCCATTGAAAAATACAGCAATTTAACATAATGATGATTGGTTATGGATCACTTGTTAACCAGTCACTTAAGTTACGTTTTTAGTGAAATAAGTTCACATTTATCTACAATCTAGGTGCCGAATTAAATAGTGACTTCTAACAATACTTCATCTTATACATATCATCCGTGTTGCTTGTCCTACAACTACAAACAAGGCCTATTTTAAATTGTTTATTTTTATAAGGGATTTCAGCACAAGTGTTGTTAATTTCAGAGGCCGTTCAATTGGGGTGTGCTTTTAGTGGGCATTCTCCCAGCATTTCAGAGCATCCCCACTGGCTATTCAGGAGGAAGCGTCAAATGTGGGGCAAAAGTATTTGTAGGTTTGATTTGTACTCATAGATTTGATTTGTAGCTGTAAACTTGGGATTCACACATACAATTGAGTTTTATGGTAACTTTTTTCACCCACAAACAGATAGATGCGTAACTGCAAACCTTTTCTTCTTTATGCACTCACACGTTTTTTTATTTGTGCAAATCTTTTTCATTTTTTCACAAAATGTCATGCACCGCTACAGATCTCCTTAGAGGTTCAAAAATTAAATCTATTTGTTCAGGTATTTTTACAGATTCAATCATTTAAATTCATTTGTTCAAAACTTTTTTTACACATTCACACATTTGAATGTATTCATACAAAATTTTCAGCTCTTGTGATACACAGCTACAGTACATTTGACTCTATTTTGAGCCCATACACCATCAGGTCAAAATTTGAATCTGTCCAATACTTTGGTTTATAACCAAATACCTACAAAACTAACAATATTTCCATCAGCCACAGTTGTACTTTACTAGGTTAGCGCTAATTAGCAATTCTTAGCATGCTAACACTAAAATAATATGGTGAACATGGCATACATTACACCTGCTAAACATCTGCATGTTAGCATTGTTATTGTGAGCATGTTGTCTTGCTGGCTTTAGTGTGCACGACACAAACAAAATGAGGATTGTAAAAACATTGCTCCATAATGCTACTAGTGGTTGAAGACTCAACAGGGTACCTTTAACATGGGTTTAATGTAGACACACCAACATGCGGCTTCAGACATATCTCTGCACTACTGTATCAGATGCTAAGTGGTAAGCTTGTAACTTTTAAAGAAATTTAAAGATAGATTTTAAGATATAAAACAATTTCCAAGGTCTGAGTATTTTTTTTTCTCTTTTCTGTGTATACACTATGCTACCACATTCTATTTCCACACTTCTTTTTTTTCTTTTTTTTTTTTTAACCAGTTTCACTTTCCGAATTGGTTTTGTTTCCAGTTATTTCTACTACATTACCATAACAATTCTTACATTTTGTATACCTATTATTATGATTATTATGATTATTATGATTCTATCTTGTTATGTTCTTTATATATTTGTATTTGTTACACCATTTATTTAATTTTTTCTCACTCTGTTCTGTACTTTTTTTATTTGAAATAAAATGTTTTTTATCAGAGGTGGAGAAAATAAATATTTTCCATTTTTGTCCTCTGACTCCTTAGGCCTAATGAATAGGTGTTAATATGGTGATAATATTTCTAAAACGTATAGACATTTGTGTTAAAAGTATTATGTATGGTATGTTAATAACATGTTTTGATACAACACCAATTAGGATGTTATGGTTGCTAGACTAGCCGAGTGGTTCCCAACAGAAGAAGTAGTAGAAGGAAAAATAGACATAGTACATATTGCTTCATCTTAAGCATCTTACAAGAACTGAAGTGTAAAAATGAGAAGTTGTGGTTTTCACAGGGGCTTACAGTATGTGCCATTCTGTTTCCTGGCCAGGTGCAGTGAGTCATCGCTGGTTGATTAGCAGCCTCAAAGTGTGGAAGCCACTGAACCTTGCTAAAAAGTTGTTCTAATAGCTTACAGTCTTAATGCTAAGCTTAGATAATCAGCTACTGACAGTAGTTTCATATTTCATGTGCAGACATGCGAGTGGTATCGATCTTTTCTTCTAACTCTTAGCAAGAAAGCCAATAAGTGTGTTTCCCCAAAATGTCATACTACTCCTTTAAGTATGTTTTAACTTTTCAAACCGGTAACAATATAATACTATGAATTGCTATTAATATTGTACTCCCTGCATGTAACACATGCTTAGACTGAACTGTGAATTTGTTAATCTATTAACTTCTAAAAATCTGTCGACCTTCAAATTTGAAAAAAAAAATCCCTCTTGGTTGAAATGGTTAATATTTTGTCCATCCTATTTATATGAAAGAGGGTGGACCCATTATTTGATACACCACACTCCACCTCAGTATTATGCAATACAGTTCAACAGTACCAAAAAAAAAAAACAGCAGCCTCCACAATGAACCTAAAATAAATCAGCACATCACAGAGTTTTTTGCTAATATACTTGTAATTTCCTATTGCTGCCACTAGATGTTAGTAAAGAGTTATATTTCATTGATAAATGAGTAAATTCTTGAATAAAAATGTTTTCAGTTCTAATTGGAGAGACGAGTCACTTATTGTGACAGTGATTGCAGTAAATCAGAATCTTAGATTGTGAATGACGTCCAACTGTAGACGTAATAAATTTTGTGTTCTGATTTACACATAGATTTCTATATCACTGATTTTGTTTTATTTTTTGTTGTACTGCGCTTTTTACTTTCTTAATACTTACAATAAACACTGTACTCAGCATGTGACTTCTTACATCTCATACTGATGCAGTACATCTCTTTGAACTCATGGTGGTGTATTCAGTGTATTAACATGCACTACAATTGTGAGGAGATGCATCAGACTAAATGTCACACATCCTTCACATGTCATGTCAACTGATTAACAATTAGTGATAAGCAATCTGCAATCTGCAGTCTAAAACTGCTTGCATGAAAGACAGTGAGTACCTAAGACAGTACACTGGTCAGTGGTAATAATCAAACATTAACAAGAAAACTGGAAATGTATTCTCTATACTTTCTTTTATTTATTCCTGCCTCCATTATTATCTTTAGAGTATAAATTATCAGCAAATGAAACAGAGTTTGTTTTATGACAATATTTACATCTCAAAGTTAATATGTGTTCATATCATCTCTTACAGATGCTCCAAAGCTTCCCTCTATGTCAGTGAGTCCCTCTGATGATATCATTGAGGGCAGTTCAGTGAATCTGACCTGTAGCAGTGATGCTAACCCAGCAGCTAAATACACCTGGTATAAGAAGAATGTAAAGCCAGACCTTCAACCTCTCAGGAAAGAATCACAGCTTGTCTTCAGCTCCATCCAGTCCTCTGACTCTGGAGAGTATTACTGTATAGCTGAGAACCAGCTGGGGAAGAGGACATCTGAATACATCTTTATTGATGTGAAATGTGAGTGAAACATCTCATTTAAAAAGTAAAAACTGCTTATATTGGTAAACATCTTTGCATTTTTTAACCAATAAGCATTTTGCAGATCATGTGTGTTTTCTTCAGGTTCCATCTGCTGTAAAAGTATAATTTAACAGTTCTGTTTCCTTCAGTTCAAACTTTTATACATTTCACCTATTTATAAAGACAATGCATATTAATCAATGTTTCTGTGTTTGTCAGCTGCCTAATTTTCAACTCCAGTCCCATTTGGAGATGCTCTGAAAGCAATGAAGTGATGGTTAAAAATTACAGACAGAAGACAAGAGGATGCCACAAAAACAAAATAAGCTCTCACAAGACAGTTCACAAGCCATGCAGAGCAACATGAGACAGCAAAACATTAATACAATATCCACTATTCATCCATTCACCAGACCACCTTCACGTTTCCAGATGCTGCCACACGCATGCTGTTTTTAAATCATGTGCCACTGTAGTAATCATCACTTTAAAATAATCTGTGTTAATATGTATTTTATAGATGCTCCAAAGTCCTCTTCTGTGTCAGTGAGTCCCTCTGGTCAGATAGTGGAGGGCAGTTCAGTGAATCTGACCTGTAGCAGTGATGCTAACCCAGCAGCTAATTATACCTGGTACAAGGAGAATGAAGACTCACCAAAAGCATCAGGACAGATCTTCAACATCACTGATGTCAGACCTGAACACAGTGGGAATTATTACTGTGAAGCCCAGAACAGAAGAGGACGTCATGACTCCACCTTATATCTGACTGTTGGATCAGGTAAGTTATGCTCATTGAACTTCACACACACACACACACACACACACACACACACACACACACACACACACACACACACATATACTACATTTATTGATCAGCCTTTCTGTTGCTCTCAACTTTTAGGGAAATCAGTATTTATAATGAATATTATCAGGGTGATTCTGGTGGTCCTGATGCTGATTGCTCTGCTTCTCTTGAATCTGTTGACGAGGTAAAATAATAAAAATTAAATAATTTATTTAATTTTCTTATTAAAACATTTTCATAGTTTTTAAGTCATGAATTTCATTTAGTTAAATACTTTTTGATTTTGTTGGATTCAATCCAGGAAGAGGAAAACTCTGAGCTCCAACACCGGGCTAAATGAACCTGTAGAGACTATAGAGGTGAGAGAGAAACCTTATTGACAGAACTTACCCTAAAATACAGTTATGATCACTTGACTCATAAATGCACTCAAACACATTTATATTGTCAGCATGAAGCTGTGAAGTGAATTTATATTTAAAATACAACTTGCAAAGTGGGAACCTAATGTATTTAACCTGAATGCAATTTTAGCAAATAATTCAGCCTTTACTTGAAGAGTTTACCAACTTTTATGTAAACAGTGTCACGGCTCTTGTCAATCAGATGTAATTGTCTTCAGAGGCTGTAGAGGATGATGTGGACGTTTTCATGTTCAGTTTTCAGCAGCAGCAGCAGGTAGAAGTGAGCAGCACAGACAGTCAATAACAGCATGTAGCAGAAGCTTTGAGAAGAATGTGCTGATGGCAGCTTGAACTGAATCATGTCGACGTGTCAAACATGATTGATTGTTTAGATCAGTTGAATGTCAGGTGGTGTGTGTGACTCAAATGACTTATAATTTACTGATTGTTCTGTCTGAACTAATGCAAGCTTATTTTTTTCTCTGTAGAGTTCGTTATATTACAGATATTAAGGATTAGAGCTGTTTTGCAAACTGTTATTTTAAATGTATAAATAATGTAATTAATCGCTTTTGAAGAATCCTGATTATCTTCTTGTGCAGTATACTGTATATTTACACACATCAAACATGATCTCAGTTCTATCACAATTTGCTGAATGTCACATTATCCAGATATTGCAGTGGCTGATTCACAATAAACAGACAGCTTCCACAACAACTCTGTAGTTGGAAACATGATTTCAGTTCCCTCTCACTGCTGCAGAGGGCGACAGTGTGCAGAAAATTTCAGCTTTAAATAAATTGTTTTTATGTTTATTTTTCATTTTATGAATTTATTTTCTAGCTTTGAAGACAAATAAAATTTAAATTTGTTCTTTTTTTCTGACTTATTTCTCACTTTCCCTCTATTTTGGATGAAACTTGTCACATTTTAATAGTTTATTATGATTTGGGATGTTGCTAAAATGAAGATGCACAGACACAGTTTGTATTGAAGGAGACCTTAATTGTCATGTGAGATCAGCCGCCACCACCAGTCTCTAGACTCCATGGGGGGATTTATCTTGCTGCTGCTGAGTTTAATGTCAAGAATAAACAGATTAAGAGCAACGACTAAAAGTAAATTTAAATGTGTCTAAACAATCAGTGATGGATGGTTAAATGTTGTTTCAGGGTTGTGATTCAGTATCTCTGATGTTTCACTGTCCTCTAGTGGTGAAGCTTCAGTGTTGCAGAGTCAGGCTTCATCACTGAGGTCTTCCTCCTGTCTGCATTGAAGGATAAGGGTGGTGATTTTCTATATTTCAGTGAGCCACACTGTTGCACTGGGTGACATGTTTTCTTTCCCCCAAAAGCAACGATTACTGTAGTTTGTTTAGAAACGGATCCAATGACTAATGACAGCAATAACATTTACAGTCTCTGGAGAGACTGCAATGTGTTTGCATTTACAGAGTTTTACTAGCTTGTTGTGCTACATATCACAACATCTTGACTTTGTTATGAAAGAGTAATTAACATAATACCACAAAGTTAATAAGAAATACCACTAGACACTTCTCTTTTTCTGTGTATTTCTCTCTCACACAAACAAAACAGTGAGAAATGACAAATCATGACAGTTGCACCACATGCCTGAAGATGGTTTTGCATGAAGTATTTTCAGTATAATAGTCCATATTTGTTAGTGACAACTGTAGATCACTGACTGAATCATTTTCATACTTAGACACCTCGACTGTGGGGGTATGTTCAACAACTGTACAACAAGGTCATCAATGTGAACAATCAATGCCTCTGACACTGAACCTCTAACTGTAATGTTTGATGAATTTAATGTCAAGGGTAAACAAATTAAGATGCAACTCAATCATAAAAATTGAAAACTAGTAAGAGTAAATTTGCAGCTGCAATTACTAATACTCTCTAACATAGATTATATTAACAGTAAAACTTGTTTTTAACTTATGTGTTTACTGTCATGTGGCTCCTCATGAATATTCATAATAATAAGAAAGAGGAAGGAAATCAAGTCATTTACCTTCCTGATATCTGACTTCTGCTCACAGATCACAGAGGACGAGCATCTTAACAGACAACACCCTTCTCTGTTGTGAGTAGAATAGTTTACTGATATGACTATTACATGTTTTGTACATTATCTGATGTGTTTTATTGTCTCTGAAGCCTCACAGAGAAATGAGAGGAGCAGCTATGAGTTTAACAGCAGCAGTGAGTGGATTTGTTGTCTTCCTTCTTTCTGTGTCAGGTACTGTATATCTACATTTACATTGTAGGACATTTAACACACTTATTCAGAGAAGCATGAAGTGATTTTAAGAAAGTAAATATAAAATATCCCAGATCAGCACTTTTCTAGGTTTGATGTATGTGTGATGCAGTATGATGAATAACTTTTAAACTCTACAACACCAAATATTCACTTCTGTTTATTCCCGTGTAAAATATAGCTGTTGAATGAAGACCAGATGGTAAAAATAACATCAATATTTACTGCTGAACACTTTAATAATATTATATTAAGATGTTCAGCTGTGTCTGTGTCATGGGTGGTGGGGGTGTCTAGCTAATAAGTTTTGTCCACCCTCCCTCCATGGATTGTAAGAATCATGTATTTTTATACATGCATATGCATATATACATAGTTCTATGATGGTACAGCAATGCACTGAGAATATTATCTTGTCTTGATGTTTAAAATCGGTTTGGTAATTTCTGCACTCTGTACTGTAGAGCTGGACAACTGTTTTAGCTGTTACAATTATAACAGTTGTCACTTCCTGTTAAAACTTGTCACACATTCTATTTTAGCCGCTTTCAAAAGTTTCCCACACTTCATGTTCTGAATTTCTTTGTGGTTTTCACACTTAATTGAGCAGCAACTTTACCAAAGAACTAACAGAGAGGAAACTAACCAAGACAAGCACAGACTCTCTAATGATTCATTTACTTCTTCCTTTCCTGTTCAGTAAAACTGCATTAATGTTCACAGGTTCAATACATTCTTGTTCCTTCACTGAACCTTGAGATTGTATGATGCTCTGTCTCAGTGCAAAGAAAGATTAACTGTAAACAGCATCTTTGTAATGTAAATTCATACGTAATTCTAAGAAAAAAACTTTGTATTTGGACTTTGATGCGTGTTTTAACCCAGACATGATTCCGAAATAATATCATGAAAGGCATATACTAGAATTATAAAGTGCCTGAAAAGTAAATAAACATGGAGAAAAAGAATGATACAGAACAAGTCTGTCAAGTTTTAATGAGGTGAAAACAACATTGATGTACCACTGATCTGCTGCTCTACTCCAAAAAAGTTAGTTAAATATGTTTTTACTCATTTTCTGTTTGAAGGACTTGTTTGATAACATATAAGAGACACATTTCAGGCGTTTAGCTTTTTTAAAACTACAATGAACAAGGATAACAACAGTAGACACTTGGACTAAAGCTGAAACACTCAGCAGTAACAAATGATAAAATACTGTATTCCAGTTCAGTTCTAGTTAGATTGATGCACGATGAGGAGCTTTGAATGACAACAACTGCAAATAAAATAATATTGGTGTCATGATCAACTTTGTCTTATTCACTGATTCTTAACTTGTTATGAATCTGATTGTGGTTTCTGATGTGCTCTGTGTTACAGTGGTACAGGGTCAGAATGACTGGGGAGTGACTTACACTTCTACTCAGATCTGTGCCTTAAAAGGATCAACAGTGGACATAAACTGCACCCACAGATACCCATCCAGAGTAAATGACCATGATACTACAGTTCAAGAAACATTCTGGTTTATTAAAGGTGATGAATATGTGGATCTGAGAACAGACTCGGAGTACGCAGGTCGTGTTCAGTATCACTGTGATAAGAACGACTGCACTCTGAGAATCACAGACCTGAGAGAGAGCGACTCAGCTGAGTACAAGTTCATGTTCACAACAAACCGACCAGGAGGGAGATTTACTGGTTCACCTGGAGTCACTTTGACTGTCACAGGTAACATTTTCACTGGCAGATTTAACTTATATTTAAATGGTTAATGTCTTGGAAATATCACTGTGAGTGTGTGTAATGTTTGTGTGTGTCTGAACATAAATTAGACTTCTATTGTTTCTTCACATATACAGATCTCCAGGTGCAGGTGATCCGATCAACATACTCGCATTCTACCTGGGCAGTGTGTCACAGCAGATGTCATCTACCTGATCGTTCTTCCTTCATCTGGTACAAGAATGGACAGAAAATTCAGGATGAAACATCTTCTACTTATAAAAAGTTCCTTTCCTCCTCAGACAGCTTTTCCTGTGCTGTAAAAGGATTTGAGCATCATCCTGCTCCTTCAGTGTGTGAGTTTACAACACATTCTCTCACTAAACTAACCACATCTAGTGGAGCCTTTATCCTATTGTACTATACCTTGTATTTACATGTAATTCAGGGGCAACATGTGATTCAGAAATTGACATAGAAGTGGATCAAAACCAAACCACAACCCAATGAGGTTTTACACACATTACATTCTTATCTTATTCACTGTGTTGACTGTGACATTAATGTAAAATAAGAGCTTACTGTACATTTAAAAAGTCAGTTCACTCAAAATACAAAAATCATATTTTCTAACTTGCTCCCTTTCTAATCATGTGAATAGTTACAGTTTCATGTGCCTAAATTTTGAGATATCAATCCTGGAATAGTCTGCTGCCATCTCAATACAAAGAAAGTGAATTAAATATTATTTGTACTGCTTAAAGCTTTGAAAACGTATATTTGAAAAACAATCTGTCTGTGTCTTACCAGAAACATCGTCCCTGTTACTTTGGATAATCTACAGACTTTGTTGTGGACAGTTTTTATAGAGAGTACATCTTGAGTAGAAAGTAGTTCCAATGAAAATTGTTGACAGATATGTCTGTGGATGATTCAGAGTAACCAAAACACCTTTCAAAAATGATTTTTATACACAAACTAAATTCTGTTCACCTTCATTGTGTTGATGTGGCGGTGTCTCAAAACCTGAAGGGTTAAAACACAACTATCTTGATGGATGGATACCACAAATAAGAGAGAAAATATGTTTTTTTGTGACGCATACACTCACAACTAAGGATTCAGGACTGTGCTGTTTTAAATTAATTCTATCTTTCAGGTTTCTATGCTCAATCAAGCAACAGAGTCATTTACACTGACAGAAGCATCTGTGCCTTCAGAGGCTCATCAGTGGACATTTCCTGCTCATACAGCAGTTATGAATCTATCACATCAACATTCTGGTTCAGTCATGAACGTAGTCTTTCGTGGGGGTATCCCTTACAGCCTGCAGATCGTATTCAGATCCTTGAAACAGAGAGAGGACGCTCCACTCTGAGAATCTCTGACCTGAGAGAGAGCGATTCAGCCCAGTATCACTTCACATTCAGAACACAAAGCTTTGAATGGAGGAGTAGTTTACCAGGAACAACTCTGACTGTCACAGGTACTGATGAACACAAACTGATGACTACTGAAAGTGGTGAATAGTTATTATTGAAGTGTTTCACATAAAATTGATTTGATTATATTGAGTATTTTCTCCCATTTACACATTTGATTGGATGATTCCAAATTATTTCACCCACCATAACTACAAAGGTTATTTTGACTGTATGTTTGTGTATTTTACTGGTAACAAATGACATTTTGTGTCCTTCCTCACATATGCAGCTCTCCAGGTGCAGGTGATCACAATAACAGTCCATCAGTCTTATACCGAGGCAGAGCTGAAATGTCTCAGCAGCTGCAGTCCAGCAGGTCATATTTCTTACATCTGGTTCAAGAACGGACAGAAAGTTATGAAGGAGGAAACTTCTCTTTATTCAGGGCAATTTAATCCTGGTGACAACGTCTCCTGTACTTTGAGAGGACATGAGGATTACCGCTCTCCTTCAGTGTGTGAGTTTACCTAAATATGTCACTAACACAATGTCAAAATGTATTCAAGGTAAAAGACAGTTGATTTGTATATGAGGGAATCAACTTTCACCACACACTTTCTATCCAAGCTTTGCTTCTTACATTTTATCAGTTGTTCAACTGTTGTCCAACTATGTTTTCTCCTCCAGATGCTCCAAAGGTTCCCTCTGTGTCAGTACGTCTCTCTGGTGAAATCACTGAGGGCAGTTCAGTGACTCTGAACTGTAGCAGTGATGCTAACCCAGCAGCTAAATACACCTGGCACAAGAAGAATGTGAATCCAGACCTTCAACCTCTCAGTGAAGAACCACAGCTTGTCTTCAGCTCCATCCAGTCCTCTGACTCTGGAGAGTATTACTGTACAGCTGAGAACCAGCTGGGGAAGAGGACATCTGAATACATCTTTATTGATGTGAAATGTGAGTGAAACAGCTTATTTAAAAAGAAACATACAGCTGTTGGTCTTGTCAACCTTGTTAAAAAAATACTAGGAAAGATTTGTCTGATCATGTCTGCTTTCTTCAGCTCTGCCTGCTTCACATTCAGTCTGCTGCTGTAGTTCACTGAGCAGCTCCAATACAACATGTTGTACTAATGCAACCCTTCCTCATTTTATAGTTAATTCATTTTGATACATCTCCTCCAGATGCTCCAAAGCTTCCGTCTGTGTCAGTGAGTCCCTCTGGTGAGATAGTGGAGGGCAGTTCAGTGACTCTGACCTGTAGCAGTGATGCTAACCCAGCAGCTAATTATACCTGGTACAAGGAGAATGAAGACTCACCAAAAGCATCAGGACAGATCTTCACCATCACTGATGTCAGACCTGAACACAGTGGAAATTATTACTGTGACACACAGAACAAAAGAGGACATCGTAACTCCACCTTATATCTGACTGTTGCAGGTAATTTTTCATTCAGCTACACACACACACACTGTACTAGGACTCATTAGCTATACAGCTGCCCCAAGTGGATTACTTCAGATCTAAGGGTGGTATTCATAAGAGACAGTAAAACAGGTTTGTGTGATTCACTGCTGACTGGAGGAATCAGCTCAATTCAAATCATGGTGAAGAGAGATCTGAGCAAGAGAAAACTGTGAATTTTCATGTCAATGTGTTTCTTATTCATAAGAGTCTAAATATTGAGCTGCTGCATTTTTTCATTTAGAGGATGAAGTTAAAGTGTGACCAAGAGTATTCAGACACAACAGGCCAAGTGGAGGTCTTGGCAAACCGTGGACACACTGGAGGAGTTAAATCTCCAGCTTGTATGGGAGAATATGGAGACTCCATTGAAAAACTGATTTTCAATGTAATTTAAAGGAAAACACATGAACTTGAAAGAATGATGTGAGGAATTATATTTTTTACAACAGCACCCTCTACTGGGCCAATGGCCATTTGTGGTCCATCACTCACTCAGCAATGCATCACACTTCCAGCTGAGCTGAGGAAGCTGCAGGAAGAGAGGAGAGTTTGCTAACTACAGCTGCTGACACTGTCACCAGTGTTTTGTAAAAATGTATTTCTTTTTTTTCACATTTGTCACAGATTAAAGTAAGATGGTAAAGGGCTGTACTGGATCACTAAGACATTTAGTTAAAGATCGCCTCCAAACATGTTTTAAGACATATAAAATACTTTGCTTTGAATAATAATTTGTGTCTAATATGTTTTTTCCACAGAAAACTTACTAGTTAGAAATTCCTAAAATTATATCTACTTCTTCTCCCTCATTGAATAAACTTCCAGAATCTATAAATATGTAAATTTTTTCATTTTAAAAGTTTAACCGCTGGACACAAGATGTCTCCTACTTCACTGTAAAGTCCATTCTCAGTGTTTGTGCACTGGAGGCTTCAAGTTTCCACATCACACTTGTGTAAGTTGCATATTGGACCAGGATAAGCTTCCAAAGTAGTTGTGATGTCACAAATCATGCTCATAGGCACAGCTTTAACTTAGATTTTCAGTGATTTTCATGTTAAATATATTCTAAGCTGAAAAGAGCTGTTAGAGTTTAGAATGAAGAGAACTGAATATACATGTGTAGCCCGTGGAATTAGATGCCACACAAGACACAATTACTTCAGGGGTTCTTGTAGCTTTAATTTTATTGTTGACCATGTTTGCAAAAGGTCATTTTAACAGAGTGTTTAAGCTACTGAGTCATTTTAGAAAGCAGCTCATGTGCTTTCACAGCTTGTTGCAGACTAAACACAAAAAATTATGTAAAAGAAAAATGACAAACAAACATGGCAGTGGGCCATGACCATCGACAAAAAACACAAAATAGGCCCAGACAAAAACACACTCAACAACCACAAATCCACAAAAACAACCCATGAATCCACAGAGCACACCTGCAAAGGATACCCACACCTCAACAAGTCCCACCAAACCCACACGGAACTCCCCGGAGATTGCACAACTCAACACACTGTTGTTTACCTTCAAACAGAGTTAAAATTCATTTAAAACCTGAACCATTCCTCTAGTAACAATGTGCAATAGCAAGGTGTGGCTTTATGCACACTAACATTACCTTGCTGTGCAATTGAGAACACAGTGGCCGATGGCTGGTAGCAAAATCCCAGGTCATGAACTCCACTAGTGTCTACTACTTTACATGACGGAGTCACAGCACCGTCCACTCTGCAAATCTCCTGTTGTTTGAACGTAAAACAGGAAAAAAGACCAGGATGCATTTGGCAGAGTGACAGTAATATTACTCAATGCTGCCACCTTGTGACCAAAATCAGCAATAACAGGTGAGACTGTGACACTTACAATTTGCCTCAAATGTTAATTAGACTGAAACAATTTTACACTCAGAAGAAAACAACAAAGAACACATGTATTAACATTCAAACAACTTTGAGAGCTACACCTCACCTAAGTGGAAAATTACATCTGAACCGATTTACCACCAGGCTACATATATATTGACCAAAACGTTGGACTCAAACATGCTGTAATACTCTTATTAACTGTCAGTGTTTTCTTTTGATCGCTGTTCTCCAGGAGCAGGAAAATCATTAGCTGCTGGAGTAACAACTGCTGTTTTCCTGTTTATCATCATCCTCTCTGTCTTCCTGTGGATGAAGTAAGAAGTTCTGTTTCACTAAATCATTGTTCAAAATTCAGTCATTTCTGTTTTTAATTAATTTTTTTAACCAGAAAAAAGAGAGCCTCCAATCAAAGGTCTGAGGCTGAGGAGAGACCAGACAACAGAGAGAGGGTGAGGAGGGAAAGTTATACTATTCTATCCTGGTTCCACACTTCCACAGTCACTATCTTAAAGTGCAACTAGAAAACTCATCTGACTGTCAAACACTTCATATTGTTTCTTAACAATCCTTCATCACAGAAACTAACACTTTCCTCATTTCTGTCACCCTCCAGACACAGCCGGAGGAGCAGTACGCCAGCGTGCAATTCTCCAACAACCAGGGAGATCCTCTCTACTCCAACATCAGATCAGCTCAGCCCCACAGACACATGGAGGAACAAGAGGTTGTCCAGTGCGCTGCTGTCACATTTAACAGAGCCGGTACTGCCCCGAGGTGAGCAGCTCTTCACACAGGAACATAGTAGCAACAGTTTTATTTCACTTTTTCATTTGTTATATTTGCCTTTTACATCCTTATTATGACTGTTTGTATAATTTAGTACAATATCTTCACAATCACCTGATTAACTTTTTAATTTCCCTCTCAGAGCCAGAGGTCAGGAGACTGAAGAAGATCCAGCTGCACTGTACAGCACAGTCAACAAAACCTCATGAACACATCAGCAATTTCACGCTTTTGTTTTGTATTGTTTTTATGCATTTTTGAAAACAATGAGAAGAACTGCTGCAAACTGTCTTGCTTACTACTGGAATATTTATTAAAGGAGCAGTGTGTAGGAATTAGTGGCATCTAGTGGTGAGGTTGCAGATTGCAACTGAATACACCTCCTCTCCCCTTCTAAGCATGTAGGAGAACCTATGGTGGCCACTAAACTTGTAAATAACGTGAAAGGCCCTCTCTAGAGCCAGTGTTCAGTTTGTCCATTCTGGGCTACTGTAGAAACATGGCGGGCTCTGTGGAAGGGGACCCGCTCCCTGTGCAGATATAAAGGGCTCATTCAAAGGTAACGGAAACACAACAATTCTTATTTTCAGGTGATTACATACTTATGAATATTATATTCCATTTCTGCAACGCCCTTTCCACTAGATGCCACTAAACTCTGCACACTGCACCTTTAAATAACAATGCTTCAGTCTGTCCGACCTTCATCGAGCATAAATTCCTTTACCTCAACAGTAAAATAACAAGTTAAACTTTCAGTTGAAATTGCTAAATTATAAAATATATAGCTGTCTCCATAATGCAGTCTCAGGGAGGTCCGCCCTGAAATCTATATATTTTAATATTCATGACATTTCTTTGTTCACCATCATGTGTGCTTGTATACAGCCTTTGGAAATATGCACTTGATCTACCTTCTTAACATTTTTCCTCTCTTTATTCTTTTTTTTTCTTCATTGACTTGAATGGGTTTTTATCTAGTTTGTTTTTCAAAGCTTTACCAGTCGGTCAGTTTTAGCCTGACAGCCACCAAACTTCATGTAGGTCATGCTGCCTTGACTCCCACTTGCTAGCTTGTTATTTTACTGCCGAAGTAAAATCCCATTCAGACCTAGCTCCTGTACTTATTAATTTCATTGTGGATCCTTTGAAACAATGGAAGAAAGCGGTAAGCAGCATTTGGATTGACAACATAACTGATCTGCCAGTAGGATTTATCACCAGTGCCAGACAGCCTCAACATATTTATTGTTTCTGTTTATTAAAGATGTAAGTAGTGAAGGTGATCCCAGTGACAAAACTTTCATTGTAAAACCTGCTAATTTAAACTTGCAGTGTTTGTGCTACTGGAGTCACCGGAGTCATTTAGTGGAGCTGTGGATACTTGCCAGTGTAATATTTATTAACGTTGGGTTAGAGGAGATATACTAAAGATTATTATAACTTGCAGCTTTGGACATGTCTCAGGAGTAGTGTATCAGTTAGTTAACAAGTGGTAAGACTGTAATGTTTAAGATATTTAAAAAAACACACTGGAGTATTAGAGAGCTTTTACTGATCAACTTGTAACTTCCTATTGCTGACACTAGATATTAGTAAATATTCCACTGTTCTTTCTGTATTTACAGTATGTCTTCCAGTTTCATTATGACAACCAGTTTTATTGTCAGTCAAGTATTTGTTGTCAGTATTCTAACATTCATCTTGTGAATTATTTCTACTGCTTTACAGTAACATTACAATTATCTGTTTTTCTGCTTTCTTTATACATATTATTACAGCCTGTTTTTGTTCTATATCCCAATTTCTAAACCATGTAATCACTTTTGTCCTTGTTCTTTCTTGATTGAATAAA